>NC_136491.1:49102990-49282990 GCF_053919585.1 Euprymna scolopes
TTACTTATATATATATATATATATATATATATATATATATATATATATATATATATATATATATATATATATATATATATATATATCAAGTCTGCTATTTTGAATACTGCCGACGGTTTTAGATTTTAATATGGCAAACCTTACAGAAAAAATTTTGTTTTTGGAACGCTACATATTAAAAAAAAATTTCATTCATTTTATTTTCTTTTTGTTTTCCTATATTCTTTTATTCACTTTATTTTTTTCTGTATTTGATTTTTTTCTGTTTTTCTATTGTTTTTTGTCCGTTAGGTTTGTTGGATATTTTTGTAAATTTGTATATGAGAACCCTATGATCCACCGACCCCCAGATATATACTGGACGCACGCACATATGATTAAATACTGTTAAGTCGTTTTATTTTTGGAGCTTAATCATAGTATATTTAATTATGTCATATATTTCAGAATCTAGCAAATTATGAGATGAAAGTTTGGTTTAATATACTATATTCATAATTGTGGTTATTTATATTCGTAGTATTTAAATATATCCTATGAAAGTAAAAATCTTTAATTTTCTAAAATATAAATTTTACTTATCGATTTCCTAGAGGAAATATATATATATATATATATATATATATATATATATATATATATATATATATATATATATATATAGCTGAATCTAGCGAAATTTGAAATCGTTACCCCATGGTAAGAAGCATAAACCTTTGCAACTACAAAAAAGTTGTATTTTCTATCTCGCGCGACTGCTGAATATATCGCGATTTATGTAAATGTTATTTATTTGTTTTTATTTTGCGATACTTTTTAAACGAATTCAATTATTCATACGAAAGTGCATTTTTACCTAAATGCAAATTGGTCCAAGGGAAAATTATTTCCAACTCGCATTTAGGTAAAAATGCACTTTCGTATAAATAATTGAATTCGCTCAAAAAGTATCGCAAAATAAAAACAAATAAATAACATTTACGTAAATTGCGATAGCTTACACAATTACGCGAGATAGCCTAGTGGCAGAGGTTTACGATTCTGACCATGGAGTTGCGTTTTCGAATTTCGCTAGATTCAGCGACTCTGATGAGTCGTAGACAACGAAACACGTATCAGTGCATATTCGTAATACCGTTGTTCGACCATCATCTGTCAAATTCAATTTTTTTTTTAAATTTTCACACTTTTGTACCGATTTTCCCCGGCTAAAACCAAAATATAAAGTTTCGCATGGGTTCAATGAAGGTTCATGTCTGTAGACCAAAAACTGACGGAGGAGTTTGGTAGGTAAACTTTTGTAAACATATAGACGTATAGATAAATATCTATAGGAAGCCATTTTTGTTTATTATAACTTTTTACGCAAATATTACGCAAATATAAATCATGTAGAATATCTTCATGAATGTAATTACACGAAATAGTTTTCTAAAGATGATCAACCTATGAGGAAACCGAGAAAAAGTAATAGGGAATTAATTAATGATTGTTGAAAATATTATGCAAATTATTTAGATTTTTTGCGATTTCACGACCCATATATATTAATCCCACGACCCATGTATAAAAAAAGTTGTATTTTCTTTTTAAATAAACAGAAAAAAGATTCGCCCTTTTTATTCTTGGCCTTCATGCCAATATCGTTTTTCTGTTATCAAAGTGTAGTATCTGCAATCAAAGTAATATTCGGGGGCAACCCCACATATCAGACCTTGGTCAATGTAGGGGAAACCCTGCATACCAATTGTCACTATCCAGCTCTCCTACTCCCCGGGGAGTTAGTCCCCATTTTCCCTTCACTCCTCACATTAAAAATCGGCCTTGTGCCTTATTTGCTCGATGGGAGAGCAAATAAATACCAACCCCACATATCAGACCATTGCCCTTGTAGCAATCAGTTATTGGCCAATGTAGAGGAAACCCTTCATACCAATTGTCACTATCCAGCTCCCCACTCCCCGGGGAGCTGGTCCCCATTTCCCCAATCTCTCCACATTAAAAACCGGCCTTGTGCCTAATTTGCTCAATGGGGAAGCAAATAAATACAACCCCCACATATTAGAGCATTGCTCTTGAGCAATAAGTTTTTGTCAATGTAGAGGAAACCCTTTATACAAATTGTCACTATCAAGTTCCCCTTCGGAGAAACTGCCACCTCCCCTCACTCTCCACATTAAAAAACGGCCTTGCACCTAATTTGCTCAGTGGGGAAGCAAATAAATAACTAAATAAATAGAAAAAAGGATTTTTAATATTAATATCAATATACAACCTCCCCACCCAAATTTATAGGAGTATATATATATATATATATATATATATATATATATATATATATATATATATATATATATATATATATATATATACAAACTTGAAAATCTTGCTGTTGTTACATAGCAAAATATCCTATCTGGGGATGGTTTTATATGTTTTTGTGTTCCCCAGAATGTTCGCCACATTACAAATGTAACAAAATACGTTAGCGATGGAAGAGGGCGGTTGTGTCGTCGATGGGGAGTGCATGTAGGTGATTGAGACCCGAGTGCTGAACTTTGATCTCTGGTTGGGTAAGTATGTAAACAAGCTCTATCGGGATTCAGCAAAACAAAAACGAAAGAAAATATAAACGAAACGAAAACGTGCAAGAAGAAAAGTGATAAAACTACAAAACAAAACAAGACGCTAAAAAAAAAAATAAATAAATAAACGCAAATAAGAATATAGCCCCCTTCCCCCTCGCCACCATCCCACGATACCAATTGATATTTTTTACAGTGTGCGAGAAAAAAAAAAAAGGAAAGAAAACTCAAAATGTCTGAAAGGAGGTGACAACATGTGATTGACTTGCAAACGACATTAAACGAGTAAGAAAACAAGAGGAACGTTGTAGAAGGTTCCAACCGATGTGTTTCCGATGCAGAAATAGTCGTAGATTTATACAATTTACCTTTGCAAACAAATATGAAGAAGGAAGCTAAGTTGATAACGACACGGACTGACAACGTGTGTGTGGCAAGTTCAAATCCAGTTCATTCCTCAGAACCAATTTCACTCGGGAATCCTGACACGTGTTCGCCATCGTAAATACTTGGCGTATTTGTCAACGAGATCACATTCCACTCCCCATTCTGAGAAACCCTAGACATATGGTGGAGAGCAAAACCTTTGATTGCAAACTATGTAGAAAGAAATAATCTTTACAGCACATCCTAATCGGTTGCTTCAGAGTACCGCTGGAAACACCATCAGATCGGAGAAGCAATCGCTAACGAGTTAATGTAGGCAGTAAAGGTTAACAACTATCAGCTTAGAAAGACCTCAAAGCTACTAAAGGATACCAAGATAGAAGCGAGATTGTGAGCCAGTTATTTACTGCCGATGACTTAAATTTAATAGTGAATTTAAAAACCCAACCAAAATTTCTTAGGCTGTCGTTAAAATAATCAGGTGTTAAATCTCGACACACTATTGCCAAAAACTCGTTACTAACATCTCGACGCACTGCTGACAACACTTGCTACTCTGACATTCAAATCTATAATCAACCCAGTCTTTAAAAAAAATCAGCCTTTTTATATCACAACCGGAAGCATCTCATTTGCATATTAAATGACAATATCGCAAGCATATAAAGAGAAAAGGCGGCCATTTTTTTTTCTTGATTTCTTTTTGTCTACACGAAACTCTACAGATTGCACGCACACATATTTGTACTGCGTTTTAAAGCGTTTAATTACAAAAGAGCAACTTTTTTTTTGCCTTTGGAAACATTCCCGACTACATAGACACGTTGCATAAAAAAGCGCGACCTGATAATACATTAAAAAAAAAATCAAAGTAATACATAATCTGGAAACTGTCGATGCACGAACGCAGACCCCACAATTTTATAATAGTCAAGCATATGGGAGCCTGTTCGTTACTACACACACACACACACACACACACACACACACACACACACACACACACACACACAGACGTTCAGCTTTATATTATATATATATATATATATGAATGTATATGTATATATATATCTATATATATGTATGCACATGCACATATATGTATCATCAGAAGAGTAGAGATATATGTGAATAAATGTGAATATATATATATATGCATATATATCTATATATATGCATATATATCTATATATATGCATATATATATGTATATATGCATATCTATGTATATATATATATATATATATATATGCACATATATGTATATATAAATATATGTATATATCTATATGTATATATATGCATATATATGTATATACGCATATACATGTATATATATGTGTATATACATATATCTATATATGTGTATGTACATATATTTATCTATATGTATATATCAGGTCATGTAATATGCTACTGGTACCATGTAACCCAGTACTATGTGCCCTATGGTCGGGTCACCGGCGACTAAGCTGGTTCCCCCACCAGACTTATTTGCATGAGGAGGGCGGTTAGTCTCTCTGAAGGATTAAAAACAAGACCTTCCAAAGGGCGAATGAATCCTTTTTCGGGGTCATTGGCCAACTAGCACCGTGTATATTTGTGTTTATGTATATATGTGTTAGGGTTGAGAGAGCTCCCGTAAGCCGTGGTGAAGGCAACCTTTCTAGGAGAAGCAAATCTCTGATTAAAAAAACAAAACATGAAGCGTGAGACCAGTACCCGCATTAAGCTGGTCTGCAGTTTAATTTATTGCTGGCTATCTTGCTTTTGCTTGTTGCTGGATCTCACCATTTTGACCCGTGTCCGAGGGAGTGGCACTCGTCTGGCAAGACGTTGAAATCATCATCATTATATATGTATATATATATGCATTATGTATATATGTATGCATATATATGTATGCATATATATGTGTGCATATATGTATATGCACGAATGTATATATATATATACACACACACATATATATATATATATATATATATATATATATATATATATATATATATATATATATATATATATATATGATATAAAGCTGAACGTCTATGTGTGTGTCTGGTCACGAATAGGCTCCTATATGGTTGACTATTATAGAAAACTGATCACAGATAATGATAAAAGATTATCGAGACACAGGAATGGGTTTGTTTGATCTGGCATAATGATGATTCATTAAAATTCTAGGGTCTGCGTACGCGCCTGGTCCACAAAGTACGAAAAAAAAAATTTAAAAATGAAAAAAAAAAAAAACCTTTACAAGTGTTTTTGATATAGATGTAAATAATAATACTTTGATAAGTATGCTTTAACTTAAATAGCGATGGTATAATAAAATTGTGGGGTCTGCGTTCGCGCCTGGCCTCCATAGAATAGAAACAGGCACTAACTTTAATAAAGACTTTTCATATCTATCTGTGTAATTATACTTTAATAATTATGTTTCAGTTTGAAGAAATATGGTATAATAAAATTATGGGGTGTTCGTTCGCGCCTGACCTCTATAGAAGGGAAATATGTCACAAAATTTAACAAGGTTTCTTAATATAGATCCACAGAATATTGTGATAAGTTTTTCAGTGTGAACAGGTATGGTATAATAAATTATGTGGTTTATCTATTTTATTTTTACTTTCATCATATTTTGCTTTGGTTTTGATACCCCCAAATTCGAAGCTATCTCTTTACAACCCTTCCTTTTCATAATCTGTCATACTTTCAAAAATCAGAGTCCATTTTCTGTAGGCTGTTTTTGAACCCAGTCAACAACGGGTACATTTTCTAGTGTTATATACATGGGTAGTCTATAAATATAAAAGCGAAAATGTATGTATGTATGTATGTATGCATGTATGTATGTATGTGTGTATGTATGTATGTATGTTCGCTTTTTCTGTGTGTCTACAAAAGGTTTCTTTCAGAGAAGCGGTCGGTCGCCTAACAACTTTTAAAAACTTTTTATATCACATACAAATCGTAATATCTCACACTTAACAACGGAGCTCGCCTGTCTATTTAATTTGCTCGATTTCGGGAAGATACATATTCAATATTTGTCGCTCGCCGCATGTGGGTTAGTCTTTTTCCTATAACATCTTCGGAAAAAAAAAAAAAAAAAAAAAAAAAAAAAAAAAAAAGCGTTCAGCAGTAAATGAATACTATCCCGCAGTCAAAACTTGGCCTCATTTAAAACGGGCACCTGCTAAATCCAACTAATTAAATAAATTCAAACGTGTTTCCGTTAGCATCTCGCGGTGGGGCAATGGTTAACATGGCACTCTTTTTTTTTTCACACTTTAATTTACAACTTTGCCTCAACGGTTCGGGTTCGATCCTCATACTTACTTTAACTCCCTCCCCCTAAACACCCGGGCAACACCGGGTACCCCTCGCTAGTTTATAACAAGTAATTAACAATATGAGAACATACAGTTGTTTATGAGAAAGAAATGTAGAACAATTTTTAAAATTATTTGTTTACTTAAATCCTTTCTTTTTTAACGTTTCACTGCGATCAGTTGTTCTATGTATATACGGCGAAATTTCAATATTTTAGGTTTTGTCATGTGTTTCTATTTATTTGTTCAGACAAATATTTCTATATTACGTACATATATTCGTTGGTTCTCAGAAAACGAATATAAAGAATCGCTTGTTTTCCAATTTTTTTCCTCTAACTTCCGGTACGTTCCTGTATTTGTAAGCCTTCTAACAAACAACTTTTATTTATTTTAATTGTCCTGACCGTTTTCAAGCGGGAGTGACAGATTTCGACCCTGATAAGACATTCTCGACAAAGCCGGGATGGGCGGTAATCCCTTATGTTTACTGGCGATTGAAGTTGTATTATATACATATTAGCGACCACCACCTTCCCCTAACAATGGTTTGTTATTCAGCGTATATTTCGTGTTCCTAGCACCCACTAGCATAAACGCGCGTGCGCACGCACACACACACACACACACACACACACACACACACACACACAGAGTTTATATGTGCATATGCATATGTCTATCACGTCAACATACGTAAAACGTCCTTGATAAATGCTAGTAAACCAACAATATACGGGTGTATATAAAAATACCCACACATATATGCTTCCGGTAAGATGCCTCATCCCCAGCTTAAACAAAATTATTTTAAAAAAACACATATAAACACATATAAATACATATAAAACACATCTACATACGCGCATAAATACACAGGCACACATACACACACGCATAGAAGAATACATACATGATGATGCTTGCAACGTCTTGTCAGACGAGTGCCACTCCCTCAGACAATGAAAGTTCATGAGCCCGAAAATGAAATATAGTCCTGCCGGCGAATTCACATGCTAAAGCAGACATGACACTAAAGACGGTCATTGGTATATATACATATATATACACGCACGCACACATACATATGTACACATGTCACACACATATATACATGCATACATACACAATACACATTACGCACACATACATATACATACACACATGCAAAAATACACAAGACGGTCATTGGTATACACACATATAAATATATACATGCATACATACATACATGTCTATAAGCATACGCTCATATATATCCATATACATACACAATTAATAATACACAAACATACATATACATACCCACATGCATGCATACACATATACATACATATACATCAACATATACACACATATACAAATACATACACACATATACTTACACATACACATACATATACCTACGCATATGCACATATATATACATACACTTACCTACATATACATACATATATATGCATTCATACACATACACACATACATGCACATATACACATACATATACATACACGCATGCATACATACACATACACATATATGCATATGCACACATGCATGCATACAGACGTATATAAATATACACACACATACATATATAAATATACATACACAAATACATACATAGATAAATATAATGATGACAGATTTATTGTTACATGCATCCAGTATTTCAGGCGTACACACGTCACAGCTTTTTTATCGCCCCAGGACAAATGCCTGAAGGAGTATCTATACAAAGATGATATTACAGAGTTTTAGCTTTGTACGACAGCTAAATCTCTCTCTCTAGGTGCAAAATGTTGACATCCAGCAACAAGCAAGAGCAAGATAGCCAGCAACACATACATACATACATACATACATACATATATATATTGTGTAAAATATAATTATCCACTGGCACGTGTTTCGTCGTCTACGACTTAGAGTGGTTGAATCTAGCGATATATATATATATATATATATATATATATATATATATATATATATATATATACTTTTTATTTATTTTACATAAGAATTTATATGTCGGTACACCTTCATGTTTATGTTTCGGTCAGCCAGTTACAAGTAACTAGAGACCTCTTTAAGCAATATTACTTGAACAAAAGTCGAGTCCGGATTACAAACAAATAAGAAGTATACCTTGCCCTACTTCGGGCGTGGACACCATTGTATGAACCTCGTTAAAAGTGCATTGATTGCTTCATATCCGGAAAATATTAACGTGGAACTAATATATATATATATATATATATATATATATATATATATATATGTGTGTGTGTGTGTGTGTGTGTGTGTGTAACATCGTATTTTTTTACACGGGTATCACCACTTATCAAGGCCCAGAGACCACTCGAAGATACGGGTTAAGAGTTTACAGTAGTCCATTGGACAATATAGTAATCGTTAGTCATGGAAATTCGGTAAATTTGTTAACTTAAGTGGAACAGCTCATCAAGAACTTGTTTACATTGGACTTGAAGATAATCACATTGCAATCAGCTGGAAAGCGGAAAACAGTTCCACAGGCGTGGATTTCTAAGAAAGAAGCTTTGTTCATGGAATCTATGTTTAGGTTTAGGCACAAATAAAGAGTGGGGGGAATTATTGATAGTGTTTTCAGCTAGACGAGTGTTTCTTGTGGAAGTTTGGCGAGGGGGGGGGACGATAGATGGAAGTTCAGTCGAACACTAACGATAAAACAGAGAAAAACTCGCAACAGCTCTTCTGTGAGATAGAGGTTGCAGGGAAGATAAAAGGTCATCTCCTACGAGGCGTCGAAGTTTATTTTGAATTATATCAAGGCAGAACAAGTCCTTTCTATTAGCTCCTGCCCAGATGTAGCAACAGTACTCCATCCTTGGACGTACCTGGCTCTTATATAGATAGAGAATTGTATCAGCCGTGAGATATCTACTGGTTCGATAGAAGGATTCCACCATTTATTTATGTATTTTAAATTTTTAGGCGTTTCTGTGCCACTATGTAACTTAGCGGTGTGGTCACATATATCTGGCACATAGAAATGACCTAGTGTTCTTACCCCAGTACCATTTTCTTCTTCAGAATTTTGGTCAGCCAGTTACAAGTAATTTGCGGAAAGTAAGAGGAAGAAAGTGAATTTATTTACAGTTGTTGTAGTTAGACAAGTTTTTATTGTACATGTTTCATAGGGAGAAATTAGACATAATAGCTCAGTCGAGCTAACGATAGAGTAAGTTTGTAAAAAAGCGTGGATGCACTTATGGCGGCTGTATGCAAATGGCGAGCCGTGTGCGAAATTACATCACTGCAAGGAAAAAGAAAACTATCATAAAAAGAAAGTATGCACCGACCAACGATCACATTGGAAAGGGTAAAGGTCAGAGAGAAGGAGCACGATCACGTTTTATTTGGGAAAGTACCCGGAAATAAGTGTCGTTGTTTCAACTGAAAAACGGGAATCGAGTTATTACTTGTCGTCTGTTCCTTGCGACGGAGTCTACAACGTGTTGGGTCCGAATGTCTTCATGTTAACGCGTGTGTAAACGTGTATTATGTCACAGAGGCAGACTAGCAACATCTTTTCTTTTGGGAAAAAGCAACAACAAAAAAATCAACAGCTTGTATTGAAGACACGCGGACACCCTCGCTCGACTTCGACGTAGATGTTGTACTCTGACAAGACAAGAAAAGAGTCCCCTGAGCGACACTTTCCTAGGTCTGACAACGCTATTAGATCTTGAGACATATCTGATTCTTACACAGACTGAGAAACTTTCTGGAATGATAGTATTGATCAACCATTTTCTAGTGACCTTATCAATAGATTTGATGTAATAATGAGTCACCGTTTATCATAACCCAACGGCACCTTGAGGATATGGGTAGAGGATTTTGGATAGGAAATAGACATTGGGTTTACTTTCAGCAGCCTCATACCTCTCGCTGTATTTATTTTGTCATTCACTTCTCACACTTCATGAGCGATATTTCTGACAAAGGGTGAACAATTTATGCTTCCTGATCCGGAATCTATCCACTTCACGCTTATCATTAGCTATGTCTAGACTCTAAAGTAATATTTTCAGCTCATTATATTAAGTGGCTTAATGCCTAGTCTGGTGCGATTTCCATAAAAATAGATTCCCGTTTCAGAACTGGTGTGAAAGTCAGTTTTAAAAACTTAAATTACAATCTTAATTACTAGCCCGCGTCCCCGGTGTTGCCCGAGTGTTTGGAGGTGTTTTTTAATTTGGGATATTACGATCTTGCAAGTATGCGAAAACTTCTCGCGGAATCTAACTGATGCAAAAAGCCTTTCGTGAACATACGCACACGCTCGTGCCCATTCTGTCTTTTATATATTAGACTAACCTGAGTGCTTGGTGTTGCCCGGATGTTTGGAGGTGTTGGTTGACAAACGCCCGTGCCCATTTTGCCCTTTATGTCATAGATGGTAAAGCGATGCTACAAGCGTTATTGATGAAAGAGGCTAGCTTTGGTTTTAAAGGTATTGAAAGTAATCGTCCTTTTTTCCTCCACGGTATCGTGTGGTTTAGGTTGAAAAAGAAAGAAGGAACGAGATCAAGAGAGAGAAAAAGACTGAGAAAAAGAGGCAGAGAGAGAGAGAGAGAGAGAGAGAGAGAGAGAGAGAGAGAGAGAGAGAGAGCGTACAAAGTTATTTCGACTAAAGACTTTTACCTTCGACTCCCAAAACCAACAATTATTAGACCATTCCAATAATGAACTGGTCTCTGCTAATTGCGTTGTAATGCTAGTTCTATGTGGTTCTAGATGGTTCACTTTCCCAGGCTTTCTCTTTGAGAAGGGGTTTATTTATTGCTAATGACCTGAGGCACCCTCACCGAAGAATGTTTACGAAGCTGCCCAGACATTTTTTGCAGATCAGAGTGCTCCTCCTCAGAGCCGCTGATGTCTCAATTCCACTTTCCGACTCTGATGTCAGTTTTTTTTTTCAGAGGAAGAGTACGAAATACCTCCTTCTTAGTAAGAGTATTTTATTAAATTTCATAAATTTAAGATGGCGTGATTATCCGATCGGAAGCGAACGTGTTATAAACTGCATTAAACCTTTATACTTGCGCCGATGAAAGTTGTTTTTATCGCTGTGTATCCAATCACGCACATGCTAATTATAAAATAAAGCTAAACTTTCTAACAAGTTCGAAAACACTAAAATTGTAAACCTGTACATTCATGTCACCTTCGTGTGTTCTTCGTAATCTAATAAAATGTTATAAGTCAACCTTGCTGTCCAAACAAGCAACAAAGGTAAAAAAAAACAACTGATTAAATATTTTTCTACATTATTTTTACGAGTTCGTCGTAATGTCTTTACTGTGCGATTGAAACTAAAAGAAGTTAGTTTCAGCGCATAAGACGATAACAACGGTTTAGAGAACAAACATAACACCAGTAAAAAGTGTCACACAAGCGAAGATTTAATCTGTCTTCTGGCGAAGACAGTTGCCCCTTTATACGTTTCGTAAAATGTACGCTTCTAATTAAAAAATTCGTTAATAAAATTCTCAATCCATTATCCAATCTAACCAGATAAATTCTAATAAAATGTTATAAGTCAACCTTGCTGTCCAAACAAGCAACAAAGGTAAAAAAAAAACTAAAAAAACTGATTAAATATTTCTCTACATTATTTTTACGAGTTCGTCGTAATGTCTTTACTGCGCGATTGAAACTAAAAGAAGTTAATTTCAGCGCATAAGACGATAACAACGGTTTAGAGAAAAAACATAACACCAGTAAAAAGTGTCACACAAGCGAAGATTTAATCTGTCTTCTGGCGAAGACCGTTGGCCCTTTATACGTTTCGTAAAATACCGTTGGCCCTTTATACGTTTCGTAAAATGTACGCTTCTAATTAAAATATTCGTTAATAAAATTCTCAATCCATTATCCAATCTAACCAAATAAATTCCATTTTATGTCTGACTCAATTAATCTTATGTGGGAACACGTTGGTGATCGTCTCATCAGTAAGGGTGATTCTGAATAGGCTTCACACTTACTGAACTAGAGCAACCTCGATTTTTCTGTGTCATTATTTCAAAGAAAATGTCTATCACAACAATTCTCAGATGATTCCTCAAATAAAGGGAGCCATCACAGTTTAAACCAGGGCAGTGCTAATAGATGGGTCACAGTTATTGACAATGCTTGAAATTTGACAATTTTTTTAACATGTCATTGAATTGTGATAAAAATGACTGTTGGATATTTATGATTAAAACTTGGTGTACAAGTCAGACATAGATTGAAGTTTATTTGTATCAAAGATGGTTAGTAAGTAGAGAGATTTGTGAATGTTAGTAACGATTTAATGGATGATATTTAGGGAGAGGGGTGTCATGCCTAGAAAGTCTAAAATTTTCAAAATTCAATAAAACGTGTTCCGATAACACATGAAGGAGACGACTAGGACGTTTGTTGAAGTGCGAAGCTTATATTGACATTCTGAGTTCACTGAATATCTAAATAAAAATGGCTGCAATAGAAGTTAAATCAAACGTTTTCTGGCTGTCTATGAAACATACACATACGCATAAACAACCGAAAATTGACGAAGAACAAAAAAGGGCGAAAATTGTGACGTATTAAATTTATTCAATCTTTTTTTTTACGTGTCTTGTTTGCTTTCTTGTTGGAAGGAGTTTTCTATTGTCCATAACGACGCTTTGAATCGTGGATGCATCGTTGTTTTTAAACGTGGCACTCATTTGAAAGTTCTAATAACTTCCAATCTTCAGCTATACACGCTATTTAATCGGCCGAAACGAGTTTGTGAACTTTTTAAAAACATTTTCGGGGACAATAGCTAAATTTGGGAGGCTTTAATATGCAGTACGATTTTTCCTATTCAGAATCACCCTTACTGATGAGACGATCACCAACGTGTTCCCACATAAGATTAATTGAGTCAGACATAAAATGTATGATAAGAGGCATTTGAAATCATCATAATGAAAATGAGAAAAACCATAAATTAAAGAAAAAAAAATGAGAAAGAAATCTACATCCCCAAAATATAGAGGAATATCTAACCTCCGACTTTCTTTAGGTGTTTTATCAAACTCGGGAATTTGGATGGAATTTCAAACGGAACCCTTTATTAACTTCATGGGGTAGCATGCTCTCGTTCCGTCAGCCATAGTTGGATACAGGTTCTAAGTATTTCACAATTGTATTTTTCGGTCACCCACACTTCAATCTTCAAGAGAATATCACTTTTACAATTGATTTTGCCAAGTACTCTAACAGCTGCGCCATGGGCCCTTCTAATTGTAAAAGTGGCATTCTACTGAAGAGTGAAAGTTCAATTCTCAGTGTGGGCACCCCAAAAATACAATTGGGAATTACTTAGTACCTCTACCCAGTCACGGTTAACGGACGAGAGCATGCTACACCCGTAAAACAAATAAAAGGCTCCGTTCGAAATTCCGTCCAATATCCCGAGTTCGACAGAAACATTCTTGAGTTCGATAAGATACATCTGAAGAAGGCCGGAAGTTACATCGACAGAAACGTTGTGAAAATAAACACTTAAGATGAGAACAATAGTCCGCAGAATTCAAATTATATGAACAGCCAATCCTCATAACAACAATTCGGAAACTTAAAGTCACTTCGAATTGTTCAGAAACATTGTTTTTTGGTATTAAGCGAAAAAATACTGCGGGACTTTTCCCCACTTCCTTTTTAACTGTCTTCTATTCAACTATTATTTTCAGCATTGCACACAGTATTTTCACTATTAAAACTATATGAATATTCATACAAAATTACGTTAAATATTCCATCTGATACAACCTGAAAATGCCATCGTAATTCTTTTCACATTATTTTTGAATTAATCTCATCCATCCTTAATGTTTCCGAATTTTTGATGTGAGGGATTGATAATCTATATATTAATACAATAGCGTGTGTGTTATTTTCTGTGTACTGCTTACATCGTTTCATTGTTATGGACTTACATCTCTTGTAATAATTAATTTTACTAAAAATTCTTCATAAGTTTTGGTTTCGGTTTCGATTATAGCTGATGACACCACAGTAATCTATACTTTTTAAGAATAATTTTATCAAGAACCCTTTATAAGTTTTGGTTTCGGTTTCGATTACAGCTGATGGCACTCAAGTTATATATATAAATATATATATATATATATATATATATATATATATATATATAAGTTTTATATATACATATATACACATAAATATATATATATATATATATATATATATATATATATGTATATATATATACATATATGTATGTAAATATATATATAAGTTTTTGTTTCGCTTTCAATTAAAGCTGATGCACCGAAATTATATGAATATATATTTTTTTGGAAATTGCAACTTTATAATATATAAAAATCGATAGAACATTAACTCTATAATAATATATACGAAATCTGCAACAATTAAAATATCATATTTAAGCGTAATTTATGACCCGGACGTCTCTGATAGTTTAGATAAATACTTTTGCAGTTTTAACAAAAGAGCTGCAATAATATCAGAGCGTATCTATTTACGATGAACATCTACAGAATGCCAACATCAATATATTACATATGAATGAGTTCACTGTGGAATTTCCACGGGTCCTGCTAGTTTACATTATTTACATTATTCGGACTACTATTCGTATACGTAGTGTGATTTTCACAATGTTTTAACCATTGTAACTTACTACCTTCTACAGTTGTATCTTGTTGAACTCGGAATTCTTTCTGTCAAACGCGGGAATCTCTATTTAATTTTTAACGGAGCCCTTTATTAAATTAATGGAGGTAGCATGTGCTCGTTCCCTCAGCCATGACCAGGTAGAAATTTTATATAATTCGCAATTTTATTCTTAGTATCGTCCGTAAACAGGATTGAATCTTCAATCTACAAGAGAGTCTCTTAGAGTTGAATTTAACTAAGTACTTCATCCGTTACGCCACTCGACTTAGACTAATGCTAATATTAATCTAATCTGGTCACTTTAACTTTAAATGTGTGTTTATAAATTAGCGCCAAATATTTAATTTGTTTATAGATTTAGTTTTGAAAAAAAAAATGCCTCAGCAATATTTGCCTTTCATTAAATTTGAAAAGAAACGCGATGGAGAATAAGTATTTTTAAAAATGTGTCTTAGAAATTCCATCAGTTACTTTAAAACGTTTTAATTAAATATCTAATTCTTTTCTCTTGTAAATTAGTTCGCCTCCTGCTTTCCCAATCTTTCCTGTAACTATTTTCTCTCTCTCTCTCTCTCTCTCTCTCTCTCTCTTTATTAATGGTTTAATACCATTTGTTTTAATACTATTTTTAATTTAAATATTTATTTCTTTTTCGGAATCCTTCCACATGTCTCTGTGATAAGCTGGATCATGAACGTTCAGATTTCTTTCCTCTGGTGGACACTTATAGTCAGGTTGCAAGGCCAATCCGACTCCATAGTGTAATATTAGGTTAGTGCAAAAATAATGTTTTTTATCTGATAGAAAAAACGACATTATTTTTGCACCAACCTAATACTTTCGGCCAGATCTTTTGAGGTATCCATTCGGGGACCTATACATGACAGTGTGAAGGTTTTCAAGCAGCAACAAAAAAATAAGCTGGCACTCTCTCCTGTTTTTGACGAGGAAACACTCTGAGCACGCCTTAACTCCAAGAAAAAAACTTTCAACAGTTGAAATTTACCATTATTTATTTTTCTATTCATTGTCTTAACTTATGGCAACCTACACCTAGCTGTGCATGTCATAAAATCAATATACATACCATTTCTTTATTGAAGAGGACTTGCTTTTCTTTTATTTTCGGCAATGATTTTTTTTATATATAAGTGCTACTTTTACAATTTACGTGAAAATGAGGTCCTATAAACTAAGGGCACAGCATATATTTTCCTTCTTATTGACATTAGGTGAGGATTGATATGTCTGGTCTTGTGGTATAGATTTTTTCGTCGGTTTGTATTTAAATTTCACAAAATAATTCGTATTCCGAGAAAAAAACTGCTGTTCAAATTGATTATCAACACTTGGGATGAAGGGGTCTAGCGGCGAACGAATCAGCATAAGTTAACCGGCTGTCCGGGTTGATGGTCGTTATTCAGTGGTTGACAATTTAGCGGGTCTCAACTTAATATTTGCGAATCAACAAGTTATAAGGTTAAATAATCAAAAAGGAATAAGGTTAAATAACCAAAAAGTTATAAGGTTATATAATAAAAACGTTATAAGGTTAAATAATCAAAAAGTTATAAGGTTAAATAATAAAAAATTTATAAGGTTAAATAATCAAAAAGTTATAAGGTTAAATAATCAAAACGTTATAAGGTTAAATAATAAAAACGTTATAAGGTTAAATAAACAAAAATTTATAAGGTTAAATAATAAAAAATTTATATGGTTTAATAATCAAAAATTTATAAGGTTAATAATAAAAACGTTATAAGGTTAAATAATAAAAAAGTTATAAGGTTAAATAATCAAAAATTTATAAGGTTAAATAATCAAAACGTTATGATGTTAAATAATCAAAAAGTTATAAGGTTAAATAATCAAAACGTTATAAGGTTTAATAATCAAAAAGTTATAAGGTTAAATAATCAAAAATTTATAAGGTTACATAATCAGAAAAATTATAAGGTTAAATAATCAAAAATTTATAAAGTTAAATAATCAAAACGTTATAAGGTTAAATAATCAAAAATTTATAAGGTGAAATAATCAAAAATTTATAAGATTAAATAATCAAAATGTTATAAGGTTAAATAATCAAAAAATTATAAGGTTAAATAATCAAAAAGTTATAAGGTTAAATAATCAAAACGTTATGAGGTTAAATAATCAAAACGTTATAAGGTTAAAAAATCAAAACGTTATAAGGCTAAATAATCAAAAAGTTATAAGGTTAAATAATAAAAACGTTATAAGGTTAAATAACCAAAAAGTTATAAGGTTAAATAATAAAAAAGTTATAAGGCTAAATAATCAAAAAGTTATAAGGTTAAATAATCAAAACGTTATAAAGTTAAATAATCAAAACGTTATGAGGCTAAATAATCAAAACGTTATAAGGCTAAATAATCAAAACGTTTTAAGGTTAAATAATAAAAAATTATAAGGTTAAATAATCAAAACGTTATAAGGTTAAATAATCAAAATTTTATAAGGTTAAATAATCAAAAATTCATAAGGTTAAATAAACAAAAATTTATAAAGTTAAATAATCAAAAATTTATAAGGTTAAATAAACAACTATTTATAAGGTTAAATAATCAAAAAGTTATAAGGTTAAATAATCAAAAGGTTATAAGGTTAAATAATCAAAACGTTATGAGGTTAAATAATCAAAACGTTATTAGGTTAAAAAATCAAAACGTTATAAGGCTAAATAATCAAAAAGTTATAAGGTAAAATAATCCAAAATTTATAAGGTTAAATAATCAAAAAGTTATAAGGTAAAATAATCAAAAATTTATATGGTTAAATAATCAAAAAGTTATATGGTTAAATAATCAAAAAATTATAAGGTTAAATAATCAAAAAGTTATAAGATTAATTAATGAAAACGTTATAAGGTTAAATAATCAAAAGTTATAAGGTTAAATAATAAAAAAGTTATAAGGTTAAACAATCAAAAAGTTATATGGTTAAATAATCAAAAGGTTATAAGGTTAAATAATCAAAAAGCTATAAGGTAAAATAATCAAAACGTTATAAGGTTAAATAATCAAAAATTTATAAGGTAAAATAATCAAAAATTTATAAGGTTAAACAATCAAAAAGTTATATGGTTAAATAATCAAAAATTTATAAGGTTAAATAATCAAAAATTTAGAAGGTTAAATAATCAAAAATTTATAAGGTAAAATAATCAAAAAATTTATAAGGTTAAATAATCAAAAATTTATAAGGTTATATAATCAAAAAGTTATAAGGTTAAATAATCAAAAATTCATAAGGTTAAATAATCAAAAAGTTATAAGGTTAATTAATGAAAACGTTATAAGGTTAAATAATCAAAAAGTTATAAGGTTAAATTATTGTCGTTTATTGTGTTTGACACAAGGGTGGTCTTCTTTAATTGGCCACTCACTAAAATGAAACAACACGAAACCGATTGAACAATGTACAGAAAGCAAATGCATCAAGAAAGATGCAGTGTGACACGCGTTACTCCAAACGGACTGAAAATGTGATCAACAAAAATATTTAGTAAACTTGTTAGTAAGCGACAACGATGCGCTCGCAAACAACTGTATTTTCTAACGCTTGGACGAAATAACCGGCATAAGATAGAGTACTTTTGTCACATCTTGGGTGGAGTCCCAAAAGCATCCTTTCCTGCATTGACAGGGTACAATACCGCCTTCGAAATTTAGTGGGCGACGACATTTTTACCTCCTTGCTCACTCTTTCTCACATAAGAATTGTTGCGAGTGTGTCTCTGCTCTATCGATATTTTTATAATAGGTGTTCGACTGAGCTCCAATCTATGACCCCTTCCCGTAAAACGTTCACAATAAATACTCGCATGGCTAAAACAATCGTCAACAACTTTCCGCACATTTTATCTGTACCCAAAACTAAACGAAAATTCAATGAACAGTTTCTTTCCTAGAGCTATCCCTCTGTCGAATTCGATACCTTTTGTCTGCTTCCCGGCTGATTATATGATGGTCGTCTTCAAGTTTAATGTGAATAAATTCCTAGATAAATTTTAGATAATCTTACCCTATCCAAGCTCCACCGTGTCTGATCTTGTATTACCGTTTACCTAATACTTAACCCTTATCCTTGAGCGGCCTCTTGACCTTGATAAGTTGTGACTCACCAAGTAAAAAAATGGTTTAGGAAAACAAGAAAGTAAAGAGCAAATCAAACAACTCCGTCAGCTAACATGAATTCGAAAAGAAATAATAAAAAAGATTTCTCAAATTAACTTTCGTTTTTTTTAATATAATATTGGTTATGGTATGTGCTGGTACTTTTGGGCGTTTTATACGTTCAAATGTATTTGAAACGCTCTCCACATACCAACATTAAATACTGACTAAACCATTTCGAGAACTATTGGACACTGGCGAACTTCGATGCAGTCAGTAACAGCCGCTCATGTCATTCAGGACATCGCGTGAATCGTTCAGCTAAAAGAAATATGAAGAGAACGAGAAACATAGCGAATGAAAAAGGACAAAGTGATAAATTCGAAAGCACAAAAAGAACAACTTTCGTCTTCGTTGCTCTTCAATTTTTTGAGTAAAAAAAAAAATAAAATAAAATAATTGAAAGCCTTACTTTTGGAACGACGCTTGCATGACAAAGCGCGCGCCGGATGCCCTTGCGCGTTTATCGCTGGCAAAAGTGCATTAAAAATGAGAAAAATACACCCAGAAGCACAAAAGGTAGCCCGTTTTAATAGTACCACTCCCGTCTTCATAGCTCTTGTTTGTTCACATTTAAAGAAAATACACAGTTCTTGTAAATGATCGATTGCTTTCCAATCAAAGAGAATGTATAAAGATACACACACACACACACACACACACACACACACATGCACACACGCACGCGCGCACACACACACCAGAAAAAAAGAAAACATCAGAAAAAGATGTAAGTATTTTTAAAGCGTCGTGTAGATCATGCGGTCTAAAAGCGTAGTTGCAAAAAGCTGTATGAAATTATAGTGTAAGAACAACAAAGGCTGGAATTAACTGTATGTGATAGGTCCATTCTGTCAAAAGTTGGATTTCTACATCATCTCAAATCAGACGATCAAAGACAAGATCGACAATTTTATGAGCAGGCCATATCAGCACTATCTCTAGTATACGTTGTTATATTTGCGGTCTAATCTGCAAATATGAAAACAAAAAGCCTGACAAGACATTCGAGGATTCACAGTAGTGACATGCGAGCACTCTAACCTGTAGGTCATTTTTGTATCATATATCTGTGAACGTTCATGTAGGACTGAAGTTGGGTTGGAGAGCCATCTACGTGCACACAACCGCACAGTAGTTAAATGAAAAGATGACAAACATCCGCCAAGAAAAAACAATCATCCTCATCACATACACAAACACACACACACAAAGATATATATGTGTGTATGTGTATGTATATGTCTATGTATGTATGTAGGTATATATATATTTTCCGCTTTATGATGTTTTAAATCAGAGATTTGCTTCTCCTAGAAAGGTTGCCTTCACCACGGCTTACGGGAGCCCTCTCTACCCCAATACACACACACACACACACACACACACACACACACACACACACACACACACACACACACACACACACACACACAAATATACACGGTGCTAGTTGGCCGTTGACCCAGAAAAAGAGTTCATTCGCCCTTTGCATACCTATACATACATATACATATACCTATATATATATATATATATATATATATATATATATATATATATATATATATATATATATACCTCTATAAACGCACACACACACACACACACACACACACACACACACACACACACACATATATATATATATATATATATATATATATATATATATATATATACCATCCTCGTTCAAAACAAAGTCACTTAATTGACTACATCCCAGGAAGGCAGAGTTGCAGGACGTCTGTAGTGTGCATGTTATGCGTGGAGCTGAATGCGGCACAGATCACTTTTTGGTTCGCGTGAAGTTGCAGATCTGTATAAGAAGGAAATGTAGGTTGGGTGGTGTTAAGATTCCCAGGCGGTGTGATGTGTACAGGCTGGATGATCCAAGTGTACGTGAAAAGCTTCGATCCGTAGTTAATTCTACTGATTTTGATGGGTCGTTGGCGCATTTTAAAAATACAATCTATGAAATAAGTGTAGATATTTTTGGCTTCCGCAAATCTAAACATCAGGATTGGTTTGATGATAATGATTCTGAAATTACTCAACTCTTAAGTGCTAAAAATGAGTTGCATCATAAAATGTTGTCTGCCTCTCATGGAGGCCGAGAGCCCCTCCGACAGCCACTTAAAGCAAGCAAAAGGTCTTCTCGAAAAGCGACTCCGCCAAATGAAGAATCAGTGGTGGGCTAAACTCGCCAACCAAATCCAGATGATCGTAAAGACTTCAAACGCATGTACCATTTGCTTAAAAAAGCTTTTGGTTCTCAAACACTATCTACATCTCTCCTACTCTCAAGTGATGGAATTGTCCTTATAAAGAATTCTAACAAGATTCTCTGTTGGATGAGCATTATTCTGATCTCTTTGACAACCCCTCTAATGTTGATAAGGACGTCATCAATGGATTTTTATCCAACAGAAGCGTATCCATGCTTATCCTGAGAATGAAATTAGAGATGCAATCAAGGAAGTGAACGTTGGGAAGGCTCCAGGGCTTGATGGTATTCCTATGGAAGTCCTCTTACATGGAGGTGTAAACTTGTTCATGAAATTCTTCATCTTGTCACTGATGTCTGGAAGGGTATTCCCATTCATCAGGATTGGGTTGATGCAATTCTTATATGACTTTACAAGGAAAAGGGGTCCAGGGCCGACTGTGGGAGTTATCGTGGGATAAGTTTGTTGGAAGCAGTTGGCAAAGTATTTTTCAGAGTTCTACTCAGTAGATTGTTAAAGTATATTTGTCCATCCGTCATTCCAGAAATCCAAAGTGGCTTTCGTCCAGGCAGAGGAACCATGGACATGATTTCTGCTCGGCAGTTGCAGGAGAAATGTACTGAACACCGTGTTCCGCTTTATCAGGTTTTTGTTGATTTGACCAAGACATTTGATACAGTGAAGAGAAATGCCCTATGGATAATTCTAGGAAAGTTGGGATGCCCACCTCAATTTCTACGATTACTCAGGGAGCTCCACACTAATATGAAGGCTCGCCTGAACTTCAACGAATGCCTATCAAAACCCATCTCAGTTGACAATGGTGTGAAGCAGGGTTATATCCCAGCACCTACACTTTTTAAAATTTATTTGGCAACTATGCTTTCCTATGCTTTAAGAACTGTTTTCTGGGTGTTTATTTGCGTTTCAGAACCACAGAAAAGGTCTTTGGTCTTCGTCGTTTTCATGCTTCTGCAAGGACCTTTCAGCACCTAGTTCGTGAATTGCTTTATGCAGATGACGCCGATCTCGTAGCCCATAGTGAGAGAGATATGCAGGGTATCATGGATCTGTTTTCGGGGGCCTGTGCGCCTTTTGGTCTTACTATTTGTCTTAAGAAGACTAAGGTCATGTTCACACCTCCACCCGGTAGTTTGTATGTGGAACCAAATATTTTTGTCAATAACCAGAGACTTACCGTGGTTTACACATTTGTGTATTTGGGTAGTACTCTTGGCAGAGACGGAACCCTGTATGCTGAGGTCAACTATAGGATACAGCGTACCACTAAGGCTTTTGGTGGCTTGGAGAAGCGAGTGTGGTCTGACAGGGGTATAACTCTTCGTACAAAGATCAGTGTCTATCAATCTTGTATTTTACCATCCCTGCTTTACGTTTTCTGAGGCCTAGACAACTTATGGTAGACACATAAAAGTCATAGAGAGAGTTCACTAGACATTTCTGAGACACATTCTAGGCATTTTATACCTGATACGGATGTCCTCATGCGAGCTGAAGTACCATGTATTGAGAAGTTGATTATACGCAACCAGATGAGGTGGACTGGACATCTGACATGGATGGACAACGAAAGATTGCCAAAGCGCCTGTTCTATGGCGAAAATATACAAGGAAAGCGTCAACAACATAAACATAGAAAACGCTTTAGGGATAACATCAAAGATAATCTTAAAGTTCTTGCTATTGATGTGTCCAGTTTGGAAAATGCTTCCAATGATCGTAAAAAGGGGCGCTCGCTCCTTAGTCTATCATGGCTTTGATCGCTTTTAGAAAAAAAATATTAGTATGCAAAAACGAAGCGCGATATCCGGAAAAAAAATCTGTCAGATATATCAGGTCTGTCGGAGGCTTTCGTGCAGAACCACGTCTGTGATTTATGCGGTAATATGACTTTATCCACAAACGATCACATGAAGATCAATCTTTCTTGATGGAGAAAACACTGCGGGGCACAGATGTTCTGTTTGCTCTGTGGTCTGTAAATCGAGGAGAGGCCAGAAGCGTCATATGAACGTCCACAGTAGAGCAGTACGGGTTGGCATCCCTAAATCTCAGCTTAAGCGTGACCCCTGAAAAAGACTAAAATATATATATATATAAGTGGCCTGGCAAGGCCACAGCGAAGAAAACCAAGCAGAAAAACGGAAGCAAAATTCATTCAAAAGCAGCAAGACACAATATATATAAATGTAGGCAAATTTGGGCATATTTTACTGGCTTTAAAATATATGTTCTTTTTAACAATTGTCATAAAATTTAAATCATAGAATAGTATTATAAACTTCAAAAAGCCTGCAAATTTTCATGAAGATCTTTCCCATAGAACAAAAGATATGAGCATTTCAAATTTCAATTTGGCTTCCAGTATATATATATATATATATATATATATATATATATATATATATATATATATATATATATATATATATATATATATATATATATATATAAGAGCAAATAGTTAATAAAACATGCTAAAACACTTTGAAAAAGAGTTAAAAACATTTAATCTGAAAAGGAAACACTTAATAATGGATAGTTCTTAATCCGCGGAGTTTATTATTTTATTATATATATATATATATATATATATATATATATATATATATATATATATATATATATATATATATATATATATATATATATATGAAATTAAATAAAAAAAAAACCCGCGGATTAAGGACTGTTTTTCTACGAAGGGAAGATTAAACCTTGCTGCTATGGTTTCAAATGAGTTGAAATAACAACAAAGGGGAAACTTAATTCCTGTATCCAAAAGAAGAAAGATATAACATATAATAAAATATTTGGAATCAAGTCTCATCTTGCTGCTAATTCACATCATTTGAAACAATAGCAGCATATTTTTGTCTCTCTTCCATCAAAGTCAGAAAGTTTGTATATATATATATATATATATATATATATATATGTATATATAAAGCTGAACATCTGTGTGTGTGTCTGATCACGAATAGGCTCCTATATGGTTGACTATTATAGAAAACTGATCACATATAATGATAGAAGATGTATCGAGACACAGGAATGATTTATTAAAATTGTGGGGTCTGCGTACGTGTCTGGTCCATAAAGTATGGAAATAAAAAATTTAAAAAGTAAAAAAAAAAAAACGTTTGCAAGTGTTTTTGATATAGATGTACATAAGAATACTTTGATAAGTATGTTTTAACTTAAATAGGGATGGTATTATAAAATTATGGGGTCTGCGTTCGCGCCTGGCCTCCATAGAATGGAAATAGGCACACACTTTTATAAAGACTTTTCATATCTATCTATATACTAGCAGTTCAACCCGACGTTTCTAGTTTTACTCATGTCTAGGTAACCTACACCTAAATTTTCAAGATTTTAGACCCAAAATTAGCAGAGGAGTTAGGTAGAATCTGTAATGGTAAATTCTTTCAACTTTGATCTGTTGACAGCCAAATTTTCACCCAAAAACTGATTAAAAAGCTTGCTGCATATCTGAATACCGAAAATTTGAAGTGTTTGGACTCAAAATTGCCGGAGTTCAGTAGAGTTGTTAAAGGTCAATTCCTTGAACTTTGACCCCTTGACAGCCAAATTTCTGATCGGAAATGGATTAAAAAGATTTTCCCAAATCTCAATATCTCTTATCTCAAATCTCGAGTCTGTAGACTGAAAATTGACAGAGTAGTTTGATAGGGAAATGTACACACACAGACACGCACACACAGACAATTTCACTTTTACACACACACACACACACACACACACACACACACACACACACACACACATATTTATATATGTAGTGAGTATGACTTGTTAACCTGATAGAATTAAAACAAAAGTTTTCTTATAATCGATATATGAAGTATAAAATTACTTATGACCTCAAGATTGAATTATCGATTACTTTTGTTAAAAATTAAATACCAAAGTATTAGTTTCAGTACATATTAAAAAAAGTTAACGGTGTATTGCAACAATTTCACCCCCGTTGTATCTGTTTTTTTTTTTTCTGGAGTGGTTCCTTCCTGGAATAATCTCTAAATAACCTACAATTATTAAGTTATTTTTTAATTTAAAAACATTTTTGCTCTTATGACTTGAAAAAAAATTCATTTTTTTCTTCCACTTTTAGTCCTTTTCTGAAAAAAATATTTTATAAATTTATATGGATCTCTGATGAGTTGTTTGAGAACCCATTCAACGAAACATGTGTAAGACGTACCATATATCAAATAAAGTGATATGAATGTGCTATAAATATAAGGGATGGGCAAATTATTTTTTTAATAGACAGTTGATGAATCATTTACGAGCACCGATCTATCGTTCAGTGGTTAGAGTAGCCGACTGTCAACGCGATGGTTGTAAGCTCGATCCGCGGCTAGGGAAAGGTGCTAGTCTAGCCGCACTGATGAGTTGTGATACAACGAAACAGTACTGTATGTGGATGACTATATTAAGCCCCTCTCTTAGAGTCGAGCAATATCGTAAATGTATTTTAACCTGCTGCATAATTTGTTTAGGAAGATAATCCGTCAGATTCTTTTATCTTCTCACACGGGTTAACGTTTTCATTAGCCAATGGTCGGGCTTATCTCACACAAAGGTCGACTATCTTGATTTATCTTTTTGTAAATGAAACGAGGTATCTTCTATGTAGCTTAGGATAGCTGAAGAAGAGTGGAACATAAAATATATATCCTTATGTTATGTGGATACATGTGATATATATATATATATATATATATATATATATATATATATATATGTGTGTGTGTGTGTGTGTGTGTGTGTGTATGTGTGTGTTTAAACTATAAAGATCGAAGAAATGCGTTGTTTATAAGCACATTTGTGTACGCGTTTCGATAGCAAGTGTGAATACGAGTGTATTTGTGTGTGCGTGTGCGCCTGTTTTGTGTCTGTGTGTGCGTCGACGTCAGCGCCAATCTCTACGACGACGCGCATGCGCGTGTCGGTCCTTTTGGCCACGGCGTGTATTGAATTTCTCATTAAAATTATGTGCAGCTCGCACAAAAGAGACGAGGAAAAAAAGCTATTTTTTCGCTATTCCTTTTGATCTTGTCTTAGTCAGAAAACGTTTGAGCTTAGAATAACTAAAGTGGGAGGATGGTCGAAGGGTGGGGAGTAGTGGTTATAACCGGCGAGGGAAAGGTGGGAGGAGGGGCCCCGGAAATTTAAAAGACTCGCGATGGAGGCGAGGGTGGCAGGAGGAAGAGGGACTAAATGACGGAGGGTAAGCGTAGAACTAGACTTGGAGAAACTATCGAGAGAATGTGCGTGTTTACGTATGAGGGAAAGAGAGAGAAAGAGAAAGAGAAAGAGAAAGAGAGAGAGGCATACATACAAACAGACAGAAAGGGAGAGAGAGATAAAGATAGAGAAGCATACATACAAACCCATAGAGAGAAGGAGAGAGAGAGAAAGAGAGAGAGAGAAAGAGAAAGAGAGAGAATGTGTGTGTGTGTGTGTTTTAAGTTGAAGTGAGAGATTTTAATATCTGGCAATCTCTAAAAGTCAGCTGTAATACACTACAGTACTCGTAGTGAAGTGACTTCAAGTCTATATCAAGTCTAGCAGGGTTACCCGGTATTGCATGATGGCACGGATGATATGTAAAGCAAGAGTTAAAAAGTGTCGATTGTTTATTTTAAAACTTCTCTCTTTACCATTCCCTTCCACTGGCAACTTGTTCAATATAATCGAAAGAACAAAAAAAAAAAAAAAAAAGAAAAGAAGAAAAAAAGAAAGCCGGTGTTCCTTTTTGTTGCAATATCATGTTCTCTGTTGACTGAGTTATTTTTTTTTTTTTACACAGTGATCACCACTTATCAAGGCCCGGAAGCCACTCAGGGATAAGGGTTATTGCTCTAATCATGTACAGGAGGTCCGATGCCTAGGCTTTATCTTCTTTTGAGAAGAGGTAGGTTTATTGCTATTCGCCTAAGGCGCCGATACCGTGGAATGCCGATGGGGCTACCCAGCCACTTTTTGATGACTAGAGTGTCTTCCTCTGAGGCGCTGACTGCTTAAATCCCACTTTCCAACGCCCCTGTCGCATCGTACCTCCGTTCAAGGGAGATAAATAATACCGATTCGTTGTTTTCATTCAATTTTGCGTTTATTTATATCCTTGACCC
Source organism: Euprymna scolopes (assembly GCF_053919585.1). Taxonomy (NCBI): domain Eukaryota; kingdom Metazoa; phylum Mollusca; class Cephalopoda; order Sepiida; family Sepiolidae; genus Euprymna; species Euprymna scolopes. The sequence goes on from NC_136491.1 coordinate 49,130,649, forward strand.
TTTGACTAGAATTAAAATGTAGTATATGTTTTGATACTACACTGCATTTTTCTGCATTCAATCAGTCAAAGCTGATGCAATTCTAATCAATACAGATTGACCCTTTTTAGTAGATGGATTGTCCTACATTGTAAACATTCTCTGACTCCGTGCGGAAGTAAATTATATAAGGACGACAAATAAGAATAATTTAAAGAAAGTATGTTTTCTCACGTACCTCTTCATCATTGTAATTTGGTGCGCGGGGATCATCCAAGAATGTATATTCTATTATTTAAATTTTATTTTACTATAACCAGGTCAGGGTGACATTAAATTTAATGACGTATGGTTCATAAATGTATCTTTGGTAATTTCTAACTTTTAAACACACGCAAACACACGCCCACACACACACACACACATATATATCGAATTTCCTTTATGTATTCGATACATGATGCTACCTGATCAGGCTGACTGAAGATATCGACACCCTGACTAAAATGCACCAAACATTGATGTTATTGTATTTTACTTTTTCTTTTGCAAAACTTTATCATGTTCTGCGCGGACAAAGACAAACACATTTTTGGTCTACAAAACAGTGAAACTAAACGTAGCGTAAACGTAACATGCGGCCGCAACCGAGATTGAACTCACTACACGAGTTTGTAGTGTAAGTCAAATCTTGTCTGAATACTTGATGCTTCGCAAGGGTTATCAAGGGTATTTTTTCATGATGCCATCGTTAAATGAGTTGCTTACCACGGCTTAAGAAAGGCCCATCTAACCTCGAGAGAAGGATAAACCGCGCCAGTTTCCCAACCTGGTATTTTACCTCGCGGTACATACAGCGCCTTGCCTTCCTAAATGGTTACCCATCTGGTACTAGCCAGGCTCAACATTGCTTAACTTCGGTGATCTGGCGAGAATAGGCGTGTCAGCGTAATTATGCCGCATATAAACTAAACACATAAAGAACTTGAAGCATGACACGTTTTTGTTTTTGTCTAAAATGACTGGATTCAGCATTAAATAAGCCAAAAAGGGTTGACATGTCATCAAAGAAAACAATAAATATTAGAAAATATATTCAACTTGAAGAATATAAAAAACTCTTCTTTTTTTTTTTTTTTTTTTTTACTTGCCTCCCCACGAAGGCAGAGTCAGACACAAGTTCGGTTTTTAATGTGTGTGTGTGTAGGGGGGGGGGGAAGGGTAACCAGCTTCCTAAAAAGGGACACTTTGGTTAGTAACAAAAAAAAAATGTTTCAGCCATGAAGGATATCTCCTCCACTAACCGCGACCCAAAAAGTGAAGTGAAAGAGGCCGAAGTGCAGCATCAGAACAGATACTACACTTTGATCTTGGCCCAAAGGCCAAGAACCCTTTTTTTCTAAAATAGCTTAACGGGTTGATATGCTGTAAAAAAAGTCGAACTAAATACCATAATAAATAAATTGAGTATAATAAAAACAAGAAGCAGAAAACTTTTTTTTACTGGATGCAATATTAAACAACGCGAAAAGGGTTGATATGGTGCCAAACAAAACAACAACACCAAACATCATGAATAAATACTTTTAACATATAAACAAATTAAAGCATGATCACCTTTTCTAAAATTTACCGGATTAAACATTAAATAACCGGGAAAGGGTTTATATGTCCTAAAACTAAATAACTAAAACGACCATTATATAATAGATGTTTTTTTGTGAAGAGCGAAATAGGCTTGGGTAGTGATGAGGATAAGGATGCGTGGGAAGACTATTCTAACTAGTGGAAAAGAGGGTCGAGATGATGGAAGCCGTCGGTGGGTGCGTCAGATGGCGGGTATCTTTCCTGGGGAGGGGCTCGGAGTGCATCAATTTCATCTTTCTGCAAAATGGCGGAAGCATTTAGTATCGGTTTAAAAACCATTCAAAATCGTTCAAATATCTTGTGTAGCGCTTTTAGAAGTCCTTCTAGTGGAACAAACAAAATAATGACTTTCGGGGTTTAGGGTTAGGGTTGGGTGAATAAAAAGGGTTTGAGAGGAAAGAAGGACGTGTAGCGGAAAGGTAGAAAAACGAAGGGTAATGGAAAATGAAGATGAAGATGCAAGAGAATCATTAATGAAAAAAAGAGGATGAAAAGTGTTGATGAAAAAAAAAAAAAAGAATAGAACAAAGTGTTAGAGAGATAGAGTGGATGAAAAAAAATAAAGCGAAAGAAAAAAAATGGAACAGAATTTGTACGAAATGATTTTCGGTGCAGAAGATGAGGACAGAGAAAAAAAAATAGAAGTTGAAATGAAGGTAGAAAAAATAGAAAGCAGTGAATGATGAGAAAACATTGAAGGAGAATCTTGAACAAGAAAAAGAAGAAGAGGGAGTAGAGGAGAAGAAAAGGAATAAGAAAATAGACTTTTTTTTTTGCAAAATCCCCCCCCCCACACACACACACACAAAACCTGTAAACGCTGATAAATGTAACCAGAATATTCAGCCAGGACATTCAAATAAAATTCTGAATCGAAAAGTGTGCACTGCTGGAGAAGAAAAACAGAAAAAAACCGAGAAAATCGAAGAACATGGACCTACCCAACCAAAGGAAAACGAGGGCATTTAACAAACATAATACCTACTTATATTTGAGCGTTCTGAAAGTAGAACCAGCAAATCTACAGAAATGAAAGAAAAGATCGATCGGAAAATAATATTTGAAAAGAACTAAGAAACTCTTAGAATCAAAATTATATAGTAGAAATTTTATTGAAAGAATAAACACTAAGATACTCCGGGCCATTTATAAAACTGAGGAATAAAAAAAAAACAAAAAAAAAACGAGAAAATTAATATCATGCACCATGCTCTACACCAGAAATATGATACTGATCAACATACGTGAAAAGAAAATGAAGGACTTTTAAGAATATAAGACTTGGAAAATACATAACTCAGAACACAGAAAAAATGATTACGGCAGCAGGAGAACCATCAAAATAACAGTAAACAGCGAAAACAGAAAAAAAAAGACAAAAAAAAGAAGGTGGAAAAAGAAACAGCTACATAAGACTCATAAAAATGACAACAGAAGAGAATCATGAGTACATCTGGATATAGATAAGAAAAGGACACCTGAACAGAGAAACGGAATTATTACTGACAACTGCACAGAACAACACAATTAGAAATAACTGCATTAAAGCTAAAATTAGAATTGGAATTTCCTCCCTACCTTTTGGTTCCTTCACTGTATCAACATGCAAAAATTTAAATGCAGTGTGAAAGGACATCTCGCTGTTCAACTCCCTACATGGCGTTTCTGTAGACATAGTCCCAAATAGAAGCTTTTTCACGTCTAAGAAGCAATATGGCTAGAAGGAGCAAATAATGATTTAAAATACATAAAACCAAGGAAAAACAGTAGATATAGAGTCTGCGTACAAAGAGACGAAACGTTAGATCACAAAATAAATGAAGCAGCAAATTCATCCCCAAAACAATACAAAAAAACAGACCCGACCGCGTGGGGAAAGATAGATAGATAGAGATTGGAAACAAACGACTGTACTTCAAACATGCATACAAATGATATAAGCACAAACCGGTGAAAATACTGGACAACGAAAACCACAAAATCTTTGGGGTGGGGCATGGAAGTACAAATATATACATATATCCAAACCAGGAAACCGGTTGTCATAATAATTAACAAGAAAAAAAAAGAGACGGAAAAACAAAGTAAATACACTGAAAGTTATATAGAACATAAAGGAAGTCATTAAAATCCAATAACTGTAGGCGCACTAGAAACAGTTCCGAAAAACCAAGGGAAAATAGAGACAATACAGCGGACGGTAATGATGAAAACAGCTGAATTCTTAAGGAAACCCCTTGAGTGCGAAAACTGACAGACATAGCAATTATATATACTGACCAACCACATGAGAAACGCTACAGAAGTAAGAAAAATGGAAGAAACAGTACATGAATCCAAGGAAACTGAAAGAGTAAAAAAATCGTTTAGACTTTGTGTTCCTTCTGCCAATAAAAAAGCATCAGCTCGATTGGGGCTACAGATAATAGTTGTGAAGGATGAAAATGAACAGGAGAACCGAGGAAGGAAAACACTGTCTAGACCTCCACTGCATGTGTGCGGAGAGTACTGGGATCACAGGGAAGCCTATTACCATCTGAATTTAAGTGAAAGCCAATGGTTGTTGCAAGCGAGAAGGAAATGTTAAACGGCTTTTGCGAAAACGCAAAGTCATTTACAAAAGTTATCGAAAGAGGCGGAGAGTACTGGAAATCCGGGAACACTTGTTGTCATTCAGACTGCAGGGTATACCGTCGGTTATTATCAATGATTAATCGCTGATGATGGGAACTCCCAGAAATCATCATCATCATCATCATCACCACCACCACCACCACCACCACCACCACCACCACCACCACCACCATCATCATCATCATCATCATCATCATCATCATCATCATCATCATCATCATCATCATCATCATCATCAGCAGCAGCAGCAGCAACAACAACAACAACAACTATTATTATTATTATTATTATTATTATTATTATTAAGAAGAAGAAGAAGAAGAAGAAGAAGAAGAAGAAAGGGAAGAAGTAAAATGATAAAGCGGAAAACGAAAAGCGGAAGAGATACAAAAGAACTATTTTATATACAGTAGTAATTTAATAACTAAATATTTATTTGCTTAAGCATAATTTATTTATTCAATTTGTTTAATTAAACCATTTATAAGTAAACCTTTTATTAAGTTCTGAATTTTTTTTTAGATGAGGTCTGATTGTTTATCTTACTCGTATTATTGATCGGGCTATTGTTCTCATCTTGAGTGTTATTAAAGCAACGTTTCGGTCGGATTTGCCTTCGATCGTCCTACAAACCAACATGTTTGAGGCCGATCTAAGACCCCGCCTGAGACGTTGCACACAAACAACAATCAAGATAAGAAAAGAGTCCGATCAATCAATATAATCCTTTTTAGTTAAATAATTTTATGTTTTTTTTTTATTTCGTACGCTTTAGATGAATTTAATATTTTAGTTAATTAACTTTATTTAATTTGGTTCCGTACTAAATTTGGTTATTTTCTTAAATCTAATAACATTTATTTAGTTATATAATCAGCCACTTTACTAATTTATAATACTTAATTTATTTTATTTACATGAATATTTTACTTACATTACCATTATTTTTTATTTATTCGACTAGTTTTATTTTACTGACAATATTCCATTAACTTAATTAACTTTATATATATTTATTTAATTATGTTTTAATCGCCTGATTTTAATTTTTAAACCTTTTATTTAATTAACAAAAATTTATATAATTTGGATACGTAATTATTTTTTTTACTTTACTGTTTCATTTTATTACTTAATCTTATTTAATTAAATATGATGTAACAAAATGATTTAATGAATGAATGTATTTACTTAATTATAGTATATTTAAAAACTAATTTTATTTATCTTTTTAGTAAACTTATTTTATGGATTGCTGTAAATCCTGCGTACATAACTAGCATATTCAACAGTATTTTATTTACTGAAATAAAGTTCTATGACAAACAGTTTATTTTTTACTTAGTTGTAATTGAAATACTTTGCTATTTACTTTTTTTTTTTTTTTTAGATATATTTACATATATTTAAGTCAATTAAATGCAGTTAATCTAATTAATGGACTTGTCACTTTTACCTTTTAGCTTTTGAGGACATTTGTTATGCTTTCATTTTTTTAAGAACGCCGAGGGCGAGAATTAAAGAAGATCGAAAATGTAAAAGTTAAACGTAACATTTTGGTAACAGGAAAACAAATGCATTGAAATGACACAAAATAAAACATTGATTGAATTAAAATTATGTTTTTTAGGTTTGATAAAACAATTAGTTTTTTTAAAAAATAATTCACAACGGACATCTTCTGTGATTTTTAATGAATCAAAGTGTTAATTTTAATTTTCTAAAGAACATTTGATAAGCAGTCTCTCGAATTAAGAGAAAATTAAATTTTCACCATAATTAACATAATCGTTAATCATTTCTGCAGAATTCGCTCAGCTTACAATGCACGTTTGAAAGTCGAAAACACGCTTGACGGAGGGAAACTTTCCAAAATATTGCAACACGAATGCAATGATGCAACGTGTGTGTGTTTGTGTGGGTGTGTCTGTGTACATTTCCCTACACAAATAACTCTGCCAATTTCTGGTCTAGAAACTCGAGATTTGACAAAAGAAGTAACGAGATTCGGGAAAATCTTTTAAATTGGTTTTCGGCGAGAAAGTTGGCTGTCAAGGGGTCAAAGTTCAACGATTTGACCTTTGGAAACTCTACCAAACTCATCCGCCAATTTTGAGTCTAAACATTTGAAATTTTAAATGTAGGTTACTTAGACATGGATCAAACTTTTTAATGTTATTTGATCCCAAAATAATAAATGCTAAGGGGTCAAAATTAGGGTCAAAGTTAAAACAAAATGTGACCTCTGTGGTCCCTACCAAATTTCTGGTGTAAACATTTGGAATTTTACATAAAGGGTATTCGGATATATGGCAAGCTTTTTAATCGGTTTGGGTCGAAAATTTGAGCTGCAAAGGGATCAAAGTTCAAAAGATTTTACCTTTGCGGTATCAAACATTGCGTAAACATTTGAAATATATATAACGGGTATTCAGACATGCGACAAGCATTTTAATCAGTTTTGGGGCGAAAATTCGGCTGCCAAAAGGTCAAAGTTGAAAGAGTTGACCTTTTCAGATTCTACCAAATTCCTCCGCCAATGTTGGGTTTAAAGACTTGAAATTTTAGATGTAGGCAACTTAGACATAAGTAAATCTTTGTGTTTTGATTTAAGACAAAAATAATAAATGTTGCCGGGTGAAAATTGGGGTCAAAATTTTAAAAAATTGACCTCTTCGTTCTCAATGAAATTACTCAGACAATTTTTGGTCTTAACATTTTAAATCTTACATAAAGTGTATTCACACGTAGGGCAAGTTATGAACAGCACACAGGGCCCGAGCAAAGCCTGGCTAAACTACTAGTATAGTCAATAAATATGATATTTTCCAACCTAATTTGAACAGTAATTTATTCACCTAAGATTTTATAAAATATTTATCGTGCTTCGTAGGTTTGTTAATTATATAGATTATTGCAAAAATATTTTACCCCTGTAAACGTTCTTATATTTTGATATATTAAATTTTAAAAGGTAAAAATTTTTACCCTTGTAAAGGTTCTTATATTTTTATATATATAATTTTAAAAGTCAAAGTTTTTACCCTTGTAAAGGCTCTTATATAATTTGATGTATTAAATTTAAAAAGTTAAAAAATCTACTTTTGTAAAGGTTATATATTTTTATATATTAAATTTGAAAAGTAAATTTTTTTTACTCCTGTAAAGGTTCTTATATTTTAATATATTAAATTTTAAAAGTTAAAATTGTTTTTACTCGTGTAAAGTTCTCATATTTTGACTAGCATGGGTTGCCGAGGTATTTGGAGGTGTATGTTGAACAAAAAACAAAAAGCCAAAAAACAAAACAAACAAAAGCGGTCAATTTTTTTAAACTTTGACCCCTATTATAACCCCTTAAAATTTTTTGTTTTTGGTTCAAATCAAGTTATTACGTTAGATCCACGTCCAAGGAATCTCTATCTAAAATATCAAGTGTTTAGACTTAAAATTGTCTGAGGAGTTTTTTAGAGTTCTCAAAGGTCAAATTATTGAATTTTGACCTCTCAATCGCGAAATTTCTGGCCGAAAACCGATCACATCGATTTCCCCAAATCTCAGTACTCTGTATATACATATTTCGAGTCTGTAGACGTAAAATTGACAGAGTTATTGCGTAGGGAAATGTACACACAGAGACACAGACAGGCAGATACTCAAGCAGACAAATATACAGACACGTTCACCTTTATAGATATACAGATATATTACATTTTAAAAGTTAAATTTTTTACTCTTGTAAAGGTTCTTATATTTTGATATATTAAATTTTAAAAGTCAATTTTTTTTACTCTTGTAAAGTTCTCATATTTTGATATATTAAATTTTTAAAGTTTATCTTTTTTACTCTTGTAAAGTTCTTATATTTTGATATATTAAATTTTTAAAGTAAATTTTTTACTATTATATATATTATAATATATCAAAATATAAGAATATATTTTAGTATATAAAATTTTGAAGGTTAAAACTTTTTTACTCTTGTAAACGTTCTTATATTTGGATATATTTAATTTTAAAAGTTAAATTTTTCTTACTCTTGTAAAGGATTTTTATATTTTTATATATTACATTTTAAAAGTTAAATTTTTTACTCTTATAAAGGTTCTTATATTTTGATTTATAAAATTTTAAAAGTTAAATTTTTTTTTTACTTTTGTAAAGGATTTTTATATTTTATATATTACATTTTAAAAGTTTAATTTTTTTACTCTTGTAAAGGTTTTTATTTTTTGATATATTACATTTTAAAAATAAAATTTTTTACTCTTATAAATGTTCTTATATTTTGGTATATTAAATATTCAAAGTTAAAAAAAATACTTTTGTAAAGGTTCTTATATTTTAATATATAACATTTTAAAAGTAAAATTTATTACTCTTGTAAAGGTTCTTATATTTTTATATATTACATTTTAAAAAGTTAAAAAAAAATTTACTCTTGTAAAGGTACTTATATTTTGATATATCAAATTTTAAATGTTTTTTTACTCTTGTAAAAGTTCGTATGTTTTGATATATAATATTTTTAAAGTTAAAAATCTTTTACTCATCTAAAGGTTCTTATATTTTAATATATAAAATTTAAATACTTAAATTTTTTTTACTCTTGTAAAGATTCTTATATTTAAATAGATTACATTTTAAAAGTTAAAAAATTACTCTTGTAAAAGTTCTTATATTTTGATATATTAAATTTAAAAGTTTAAACATTTTTACTCTTTTAAAGTTTCTTATATTTTGATATATTAAATTTTAAAAGTTAATTTTTTTACTCCTGTTAAGATTCTTATATTTTGATCTTTTAAATTTGAAAAGTTAAGCAGATTTTTACTCTTGTAAAGGGTCTTATATTTTGATATATTATATTAAATTTTAAAAGCTAAAACATTTTTTTACTCGTGTAAAGTTTCTAATATTTTGATATATTAAATTTTAAAAGTTAAAAATTTATTTTACTCGCGTAAAGTTTCTAATATTTTGATATATTAAATGCTAAAAGAAAAAAAATTACTTTTGTAAATGTTCCTTTATTTTGATATATTTAATTTTAAAAGTTAAAAAAATTTACTCTTGTAAAGTTCTTATATTTTGATATATTGAATTTTAAAAGTTATTTTTTTTTATCTTGTAACGGTTCCTATATTTTGATACATTAAATTTTTAAAGTTAAAAAAAATGAATCTTGTAAATGTTCTGTATTTTGATATATTGAATTTTAAAAATAAAAAAATTACTTTTGTGAATGTTCCTTTATTTTGATATATTTTATTTTAAAAGTTAAAATTTTTTTACTCTTGTAAAAGTTCCTATATTTTGATATATTAAATTTAAAAAGTTAAAACATTTTTAATCTTGTAAAGGTTCCGTATTTTGATATATTGAATTTTATAAATTAAAATCCTTTTTTTAATTCTATTTTGTTCGCGTTGGTTCAGCCGTTTATTTTGAATAAATTAATTTTAAAATCTTATTTTGTTAATTATATCTTTATAGACAACCCTTTCCACTTACGCTTTCTATAATCGCCCTCTCGTAAATACTCGCTCCCCATCTCACCTTTGACCGATTTATTGTTTCTGCATATTGTTTGTTGCGCTCAATTCAATTTTCTACTATTCTAACCCGCGCTGCACAAAAAATAAAGTCCGTTATGACTCTCTTTCTTTTCTTTTTTTCACTCCTTTTTAAACACGATGATATAAATAAGATTGAAATTTTTCTACTGATTTTTCTCCTCATTAAATTAGAGACACAGAAAAATATACCTAACTGTTTATTAAAACATGCTGTTTATTTTTGAAGTCTCACAAAAAATTTTTTTAATATTTTATTTTTATTTTATTTATTTTATTTTTATTTTCATTTTATTTTTGTATCTTTTTACTTTTAGTTTATCTTTATTCTAAATCCACCGTTTAAATATCGGATTTGAATTTTTTTATATTCCAACTATCTTGATTGTATCAATAATATTTCGCTAGCTGGAAACTTCATTTTAAACGATTTGATTTTACTTTATATTTTTGTACCCTTCTTCCGCCAGAAAATAAATCGATAATTCTCCATTCCCAAAGAATCATTACACATTACTCTGGATGTTATATTAAAAAGATTTGGAATTTACCTTCTATGTGGATTTCTTCAACCAATTTGGAATCTAATAACATCACCCCATTCTATTCAAGGATTAAGGAAACGAAAAAATGATATGCGATTTTGGTATGCTCCATTCGCATACCAAAATCGCATATCATTTTTTCGTTTCAACCCTTCTTTTCTTTCTCTTAATCTTTAATATATTTTCTATGAATGTGCTAAAAGCAAAATTTTATCAAACTAAAATTAATATTTTGTTAATGACTTTCCTCTGAGGAGATAAGCCTATATCGAAAATTCAGGAATAAGGAAATTTGTAATGGTATACTTTGTTTAAATAATACATTTTTTTTGAAAAATTATATATTTTTCTGAATGAAATTTGAATATAAAAAATCTTATGTTACATATATTTATTATGTTATATATATATATATATATATATATATATATATATATATATATATATATATATATATATACACTAACAGGCTGTCATACATTGCCCGGGGAATATTTCAATTTTCCCACATGCATGATGTCATACACTACGCCATATATTACGACGTCATGTATTACGTCATAGCATATATATATATATTATACATATGTTAGGGGTGTGTTCCGTTATAGAAGCGTTGATTCAATTTTAATAAAATAAAATACGCTTCCGGTGCGTTTGAAAGTACAATTACAACGTAATATTGCGAAAATAAGCAAATATTTTACTTGTTTGAAATTTATAATTTAATTATATTTCGGAGTAAAACTCCATCCTCAGTATTTTCTGTCTTTCTTGTTTTTCTTCTTCTTTCTTGCCATGTTGTAAATTTGGAGAAAGAAAAGTCAGTAGTAAAGATCCGCGCGTTGTCTCTCAGCGGTTGTGTTTTGAAATGCCGGCATTTCAAAATACAACCACTATTCGTGCTTACGCAAAATACATTTCCGAATTTTACTAAAAGAAGGGTTTATCTTTAAACATTAGAAGCCAGAAGGACTTTCATTTAAATAATCTAAAACTTACTTGAAAGAACGGAAAAAAATGTATATACACACACATCCTGCTAAAGGACTACACCTCACCCCTACACTATGGCAAAATCTTTAAAATCTTAAAGTAAGAGGCCCGGTCGGTGAACGCGTGTAATCGAGTCCTTCCGGGAAACAACATCTTAAGACAAATGCATGAAAACTGGACCTCCCCGAGACTTAACGATAAGATTTTAAAAATTTTATTTTCTAGAATTTTACTTTTTGATTTCTCCACATATTAATTAATTTTTCTCGTTTTGTATTTTATCTTTTTTATCTTTGACAAAATTTATTCTAAAGAAACAAGGCCAATAGCCATTAGTAGCGTGCTCTCGTGTAATGAATGAATGCGTGAATGTAGGATTGACATGAAATTCTTAAAGATAAACTAAAATGACCGACACATGGGCTGAAATGACTTAAATAAAAAGTAAATGACTTAGAATGACTTTAATGAAATTAAGGGTGAATTGAATGACTTTAAGAATGACTTGAATGCTTAAAAATATCTGGAATCATTCAAAAACAACTTGAATGATCTGGAGAATGACTTGAATGGCTATGAGACTGACTGATTGTAAAGTGGGTGATCATTTTACATTAAATTAACACAGAAAAGTGATCCTCCACTTTATATCACAAAGTTACAAACATAAGTACAGTATGTAGTAAGAACAGATACTACACTTTGATCTTGGCCAAAAGGCTAAGAAAAGCTGTATTTATTTGCTCCCCACCCGAGAAAATTAGGCACAAGGCCGATTTTAAATGTGAGGAGTGAAGGTGAAATGGGGACCAACTCCCCGGGGAGTAGGGGAGCTGGATAGTGACCATTGGTATGAAGGGTTGCCCCTACATTGACCAAGGTCTTATATGTGGGGCTGCCCCCACATATGGTCTTTGCTTGCAGTATCTGTCGGAACAGATACTACATTTTTATCTTGGCCAAAAGGCCAAGAAAAGCTTAAAAGCAAAGAACAGCATCTATTAACAACAGAGCTTTGATCTTAACCAAAAAGGCCAAGCACAAAAGTCTTACGGACAGACGGACAGACCGACCGACGGACCGACGTACCGACGGACCGACGGAGTGACTTATAGAGTCACTTGCACGCGACTAAAAACAAACCTAAAAATTATGTTTTAATTCTTTTTTTGTTTGTTTTCTTTTTGTCTAGAATGTCAGCATTTAAACCCTGTCAAACCGAAAATTGGGGGGAAAAATCTTTGCTAGTTTAAAAATAGAAAATTATTCTGATTCCAAGACACCGTATATATGTCTGCACTATATGCATTATCTTTACTCGTTTAAACCCCTTAATCATACCTTAACACCATCTTTTAAATCTTAATATAAATTAATACTTGTACCGGATACGTCCAGTACAAAGAAAAGATGGATAGGATGCTCCAACACGTGAAGGACCTGTGCCCCCGATACCGTATACTCTCGCCAGAAGATTCTGACAACACAACATCCTCGGACAGCATGTCGGAAAGTCTGATATCTGATGACGACACATATTCAGAAGATGGTCACGAGGCGAGGAAGCCCACGGTTCTGAAAAGGCCGCTCAGTTGCGAAGAAGCACCCGACGAAGACGATTACCGCCGGGATACAGTCTATGTGATCATCAGATCACAAGGTGGGGGTGTAGCGGCTGTTGGTTCTACTGAGGTTACAAAATAGGACGTGCACAAGACCACCCTCATTCGAACCCGGAATCCGTCGAATATAAAAAAAAAAGATATGCGAATTGTGGTACTGTAGAGATTTAAAGTCTGCATATAAGGACTTTTTTTTTGTGAGAGCGACGGGATGTAATTTTGATTTTGTGAAGAAGAAGAAGAATTAGAAGAAGAATTAGAAGAAGAAGAAGAAGAAGAAGAAGAAGAAGAAGAAGATTGCTTTGCTAACTCTGAGTTACTTTTTGTGCGCGTCAATGTGCCCAAAACGATATTCGCCAATTAAAAAAATCAATTTCAACTCTTCATAGAGTATTTTAACCTCAACATTAATACAAAAAAAAATGAGGCGCTACTCATGTTTATGCAAAATACATTTCCGAATTTTAATGAAAAGAGGGTTTACCTTTAAACGTAAGAAGCCAGAATAACTTTTATCTACAATTTCTTTATGTTCGTATCTACTGTAAATATGTCCATATTGCTATTTATATCGAATTATTCATTCTGAATTTTCCATAGTTTATACCTTATTTCCAGTTATACCTGTACTGAAGTGTATTTTTAATTATGGTTATGTCGTTACTTAAATCTATATTGAATAGATACATTTATTTTCCATCGACTTAAAATATCCACAGTTTGTGCATCAAACTTTATCTGAATTTCTAATATCAATTTGAATCATACTTTAACGCTTTACCATATTCTTAACCTAATATATAAATGATATTTCAACCAATTCCTTTCTTATATCAATCACTTGTAAATCTAAACGCTTTTTTTATTATTTACCCCCTTTTTTCCATTAACAATGAAATGGAAAGCATAGTAAAAATCCTTTAACTATTTTGAGGAGTGCAACATTTCAGTAGATATATAGCAGTAACTCAATTAATCATAACAACCTATGCGGGGTGGCAGAAATACCCGGTTTAGGACCCAGACGCGGGACTAACCCTCTCAGTGCTGATGGACCTGTAGATTTCTGCAGATCTCCACAGATCATCCGTCTAGGAGAAATAAAACTCTGAAGCTAAACCTATTCTATTAGCCTCATGCACCTCGGCACTATATAAAGGGAAAGGGAGACCTTCCTAGAGCTGGTGACTCAAACAAATTTCCGGTTTGCAAACCTAAACTGCTTTCATACACCTTTTTGCCCGTTAGCCAGGCGCAGAGGTGCGATCACAGGAACTCGATCGAAACATTCATTTTGACCTTGTTTCTCGGACTAGAGCAATGAACGCCGTTACTTCACTCCTGTCACATTCCCTTCCCCTAAAACTTGGCATCTGGGTGGGTGCTTGAGTGCTGTATATGGCAATGCAATGGGATTGGGCTGATTTTGTTTTACTCAAACAAAACCAATTCGTCTCCTCCATTGAGGTTTGCATTCACATATATCCGCGGGCTTAGAACTAATTCATTTCTCCTAGCAAACTCCCCGCATATCTTAGCGCTAAGTGAAATTCACCTACATTTGGGCTACTTGTTTCTTACTCTTGGACAAGGTTCAAAAGAGAGCTGCAAATCTAAGTATCGCAAACTAATAATAATATAATATAGAGATAGATATACATTGATATACAGTAATAATTACTAATAAATAATGATATTTACAACTAGAAATAAAAATAGGTTTAAGGCAAAGACCCGTGGTGAAGTGGTTAGAGTATGGGGAAAAATCAATCATAAAAGTGATATTCTCCTGAAGGTTGAAGGTTCAATCCTCAGTGTGGGCAACCGAAGAAAAATACGTTTGCGAATTACTTAGGACCTCTATCCAGTCATGGCTGATGGAACAAGAGCACGCGACCCCCGTGAAGTAAATAAAGGGTTCCGCTTAACATTCCGTCCAAATTCCCGAGTACAACAGAAACATTCCCGAATTCGACAAGGCGGTGGCTACATCGACTGAGACGTTGTGAAAATCACACTCAAGATGAGACCAATAGACCGATGAATAAAACAAATATCGAAAAAAAATTGGTTAAAAACATTAATTCTTTCCCCCTCAACAGGGAATTTTTCTACAGGGAGGGGTCGCTTTTTTTCGCCGATATTTTCGAAAGTCATCATCTCTTTTCGATTGACTTGCCTTAATTTAAACCTTCGCCACTTCCGGTTTTGCGATGGACGCAACGACAAAGACGTCACGTTTTTTCCACGTTCTTTTTCTTCTTCGTTGTACGTGCCTGCCTGCCTACTAACACTTTTTTTTTGCTTAACACACACCTCCAAACACCCGAGCAACGCCGAGCACCTAGTACAATATACACTTAAAAATAAAAATTGTGTGTATCAACGTTATCGTCAACAAATTCTAGCGATAGGCGACCTTGTTTTTTATTCTCTCTCTCTCTCTCTCTCTCTCTCTCTCTAGCCAATGTTTACGTTGTTAAAAGAAAAATCGAGATCATTGCTTTTTTTGTAAGTCAATTCCCGTTCACTTTTTTTTTCAATGTCGAGGGTATTCCTTGTTTCAATTTGCAGTGACGTTCGTTCGTCCGGTTTTTCTTTTATTACAAGAGGTTTTACTGATCGTTGCGCTTCTTGGAGATTTTCTCACTTATACCTCATGTAAGGAACTGGTTTGCTTTGGTGTTCAAACTTTGCAACTTACTTCAGCCGTCTCTAAGACAGAACTTTCTGCTCTTTCTTCCGTCTGACAGACTGACTCTCTGCCGAAAAACAACTCTGCACCGCTATTTATCTCGAAAATGTGTTCTGGCAGAAGCGCAATCTCTCTCCTCAATCGTTCAATCACTGCTTGACACATCCAATTATGCAGGAGTCGATTGGTCAATCCAACACACCAAACCGGCTTATGCAATTCAGCTTTACCCCGATGACACGCGATGACAGCAAATCCTGTGTTTTAGCTAGGCTCAACAGGTTAATTCTTCGGTTTTGACGATTTCCTTTATCATCAATCGAAATGACATTTAACAATAATTAAAAAATGATTTTTTTCATTCGAATCTGAAAGCGAGTAATCCCACGGCCAAATTTGATCTCGTCACTGCGGTCAAATGTTCAACACTTTGAGTTGACATTGTCTTTTTGTTCTCATTCGAAATAACACTACCGTTTTTTTTTTTTGCGCAGGAATAAATCTTTTAGCAATAACTAAAAAAAATAATACTAAACCAAAATAACCAATCATCAAAGGCATGCTGGTCTCTGTCAGTGCGTTAAAGTCAGCGGTCAAATCATAAAAAGACTGGCTTTTAACTTTTTTTTTTTGTTTACAGAAAACTAAATCTTTAACTGAACAATTATTCATTCGTGGTTCTTGTTGGTCGATTAGTTTTATTCAGTTATGTAACAAACAAACCCACAGATCAATTGAATTTGCAAAACGAATCAACACCTCCTTTCTTGGTCATTATTCTTTGTTATTTTCGCATCGATATTGCGTCATTTTATTATCCAGCACAACACACACACGCACACGCACACACACACACACACACACACACACACACACACACACACACACACACACACACACACACACACACTCGAACACACGGGCTCTTATTATTACTAGTTGACATTTTGCTAATATCAGTCAGGGCCCATAGGTATTATGGCAATTAAATTGACCTGGCGGCTGAATTATTCGAGACTAGCTACACGTAGGGGATCGCAATGGGGCTCCGCTCAAGCGATATCGTTGCAGTTAACACTGTTATAGGAACCAAAGTACACTACTTGTTACCAGGATCGGCACTATCAGGTCACTTATAAAATGTGAAAGATGATGAAATTACAAAATACACAGATAAATAACGAGAGAGAGAGAGAGAGAGAGAGAGAGAGAGAGAGAGAGAGAGAGAGAGTAAGAACAAGGAAATGGATAATGTTCTTATAGAATAGAGAAAAAAATACAAAAGAAATACGAATAAACTGCTGTATCAAACTCTCTAGTAAGGGCTTCACTTAGTGTAAATAGCTAACTCTTCGCAAAAGAACAGAGCACTAAGATAGTGTTGAAATTGTGGAAATACGTGTTCATACGTATTATGATCACTGATGGCTCAATTGTGACGCGTCAACTGCAGAAAATGTACTCCGGTTTCGAGTTAAAGAGCTCTAATACAGATAAACAGCGTTTGTGCATGGATTAAATTCCAATTAGTGGAAAGAAGCGGGAAAATAAGATGATATACCAGACAATCATTTTCGTTTTACCACGCCGACTGTATTGAATTCCGAAATAATTCCATTTCAGTATTATAAGTTATCGGTGAGTATTTGAGTTCCCTTTTAGGTGACCAGAATATATATATAAAGTGAAAATGTCTGTGTATGTGTCTGTCTGACCGTCTGTGTACATTACTCTACACAATAACTCTGTCTTCAGACTCGAAATTTGACATAAAGCGTATTAGGATTTGAGAAAATCTTTCCGATCAGTTTTCGGCCAAATATTTGGCTGTTAAATGGTCGAAGTTCAACGATTTGATCTTTATGAACTCAACGAAACTCCTTCGCCAATTTTGGATCAAAACACTTGAACTTTTAGATATAAGTTCATTGGACATGGATCAAACTTGATAATTTGATTTGTGCCCAAAAGAATAAATGCTAAGGGGTCAAAATTGGAGTCAAAGTTTTAAAAAATTGACCTCTGCGGTCTGTACCAAATTACTAAGCCAATTTTTGGTCTAAATATTTGAAATTTTACATAAAGTGTATTCAGAGATAGGGCAAGCTTTTTAATCGGTTTTTGGCTGAAAATTTGGCTGATAAGGGGTCAAAGTTCAAAAGATTTGACCTTTGTGGTCTTTAGCAAACTATTCAGCCAATTTGGGGTTTAAACATTTGAAATTTTACATAAAGAGTATTCAGACATGCGGCGAGCTTTTTAATCAGTTTTTGGGCGAAAGTTTCGCTGCTAAGAGGTCAAGGTTGAAAGCGTTGACCTTTGCAGACTCTAACAAACTCCTCCACCAATTTTGGGTCTAAACATTTGAAATTTTAGGTGGAGGTTACTTGGACATGGGTCAAATATTTAACTTGATTTGAGTCCAACACAATAAATTTTAAGGTATCGATATTGGGGCCAAAGTTTTAAAAAATTGACCACTGCAGTCCTTACCAACTTTCCTCCATGGTAGTTTAGGAAGTCTGTTATATAGAAAGGCATACATATGCACACTTTTTAATATATTCATATGCACACAGAGTTATGAACAGTACATGGGGACCGAGCAAAGCCGGGTTGAGTGCTAGTATATATATAAAAGTGGAAATGTGTGTGTGTGTGTGTGTATGTGTGTGTGCACGTCTGCCTGTCTGTGTGTATACATTTCCCTACACAATGACTCTATCAGTTTTCGGTCTACAGATTGAAATAAGGAGTATTAATATTTGGGAAAATCTTTTCGATCGGTTTCAGCCAGAAATTTGACCTTTGAGAAATCTACCAAACTCTTACCACAATTTTGGGTCTAAACACTTGAAATTTTAGATATAGGTTCTTTGGACATGGATCAAACTTTATTATTCGATTGGAGCCAGAACCAATAAATGCTTAGAGGTCAAGATTGGGGTCAACGGTAAAACAATTACCTCTGTAGTTTCTACCAAATTACTCAGCCAATTTTTGGTCTAAATATTTGAAAATTTACATAATGTTTTTTTAAACTTGGGCAAGCTTTTAAATCAGTTTTTGGCCGAGAATTTGACTGCCAACGGGTCAAAGTTCAACAGATTTACCATTTTTCGGTCTCTAGCAAACTATTAAGCCAAATTTAGGTCTAAACATTTGAAATTTTACATACAGAGCATTCAGAGATGCAGCAATCTGTTTAATCAGTTTTGTGGCAAAAATTTGGTTGCCAAGTGGTCAAAGTTGAACACACAAAAAAATGTTAGTATTCAGGCAGACTCGAACCTGTTACGAACGCGTGATGTGAAGGCAGAAAAGAAAAGTTGAGATCTTACCGCTACGCTATGACGTGAGAGAAAGTGAAAAAGTGTTTAAATTTATCGATGTTAAGTAAAACAACTTGCTATGAATTCACGCAGGCCCAGAAATAAACATTGGCTTAAGGCCAGTTCAGCTTTCCGTCATTTTATTTATTTGTTTACCCACGATGTTGAGGAAACTGAACTTCCCTGAAAAAGACGGAACTCTCAAATGAATAGCAACTGTCTGATATGAATGTTTTTCCCAACATCGATCAAAGCTAATTGCTTTCAAGAGGTTGCGGCATGAAAGGCCGTTGATGGCTTTGCTTCGAAGAGTTTCGTTTTATTTATACGAAAAAGACAAACAAACACGTGAAAGGACAAAATAGCCACACATGCTTAAGGCCATCAGAACCCCCAAAATTAAATTTCTTCTAATCAGGCCATAGAACATGGTTCCAGTTATCTATGGGCTTTGTTGACATGTCTTCAGCAAACTGTTTGCGGGCTTTCTTGTGTATTCCTTCGGAAGTGGCTTTCTCCTGGGGGACAGCCATGCACACCAATTTGAGGAGTACAAAGATAAGTGTGTCATGCTTATAGTCAAGCAAGGATGTGGGAATGTCATGGTCTGGGGCTGTATGAGTGCTGCAGGTATTGAAGAGTTACATTTCATTGAGAAAAACATGAACTCCAACATGTACTGTCAAATACTGCAGCAGAGTATGATTCGCTCCCTCCAGAAACTGGGTCGCAAAGCAGTGTTCCAGCAAGGCAATGACCCAAAACACACACCCAAGACAACCACTGCTTTACTGAAGAGGCTGAGGGTAAAGATGATGGACTGACCAAGCATGTCTCCAAACTTGAACTCAATAGAACATCTTTGGGGCATCCTGAAGCAGAAGATGGAAGTGCGCAAAGTCTAAAATATCCGCCAGCTCTGCGACGTCATAATTGAAGAGTGGAAGAGCATTCCAGTGGCTACATGTGAAACTCTAGTAAACTCAATGTCCAGGAGGGTAAAGACAGTTTTGAACTTGGTTGATGGTGGCTACACAAAGTATCGTGTTTGAATTATATATATATATATATATATATATATATATATATATATATATATATATATATATTCATCATAAAAATATTCATGAGAAAGATTTTTTTAATGCATTACGATTGGTATATACAAACCGAGTACGTCTAAAGTAAATAATAAACGTTATATATATATATATATATATATATATATATATATATATATATATATATATATATATATATACATAAAACAACGATTCGCCTCCTCCCTTGAGGCTTGCATTTACAAATATCCGTGAACTTAGAACTAACTTAGATGATGAAGAATAATTTCTCCTAGTAAACGCCCCGGACACCTTAGCATTAAGTGAAACTAACTTGCACTCCTTCATCCTCCCTATCATCTTTCCCATGTCTGGTTATCTTCCACTTTGTCGTAAGACACATGCGCAGACTTGGAGTCTATATTTTTGACACCCTCCCTATGCCTAGGGAAACTAGAATCAGATGACGAGGGCTTTATGTGCTTTAAGCTAACTCTACAACATAGCATTAGCTACCTATATTTTCTTTATCGCTCTCCCTTCGACACAGGGCTGCAATCGAATAATGTCTCTGACAGCATAAACGTAGCATCCTCCGTGAAATTAGCGTCCAAAATACATGTATTTGGTGACTTTAACGTTCACCATAAAAATGGGTTTGGCTTCTCTAACTACACAGACACAGCTCGTAGCATCATCCATAACCTTTCTATATCCCATTCCTTGACAGACAGTAACATTCCCGACCCGACTCCCAAATCGTCAGGACCAGCAAGCCCCAATTCTTGATTTATTTGTGAAACAGTTACTGAAGATTGTGTAACAAATACCCCCTGCCCACTCGGTAATGATGATCATGTTGTGATATTGATTGACATCACTCTAAACTCTCGACCCCAAGTTGGAGAGCCATTACTTAAAACGATAAGGTACTACAATAAGGCTGATTGGGATGCGATAAGAGATCACATCAGAGGTGCCCCATGGGGAAATATCTTTTCTCTTTCTGCGGAACAGCGTGCAAATGAGACAACTGAATGCTTCAAAGCAGCAATTAAAGCACATGTTCCCACACGGAAGTTCTATAGCAAACTTCCGATGGTTTATTTCTACTTGCGCAACAGCCATTGCTCCGAGGCAGCATGCATACCGCAGATTTATCCAGTATAAGTCAAGTATAAACAGACCAAAGTTATAGAAGCTAGAAATAATTGTAAGAAAGAAGTAGCGACAGCTAAGAGAGAATATACCGAAACCAACAAAAACGCATTGATTTCTACAAAATTTACAACAGTGTAGTAAATGATGGGCAATCAACAATTACCCCACAATCCAACAATCATGAGACTGTTTGCACGACAACTCAGAAGGCTAACATGCTTGCCTGCCAGTTTGACTCAATATCTACTTTGGGTCCAGCAAACCACTCTCTCCTTGATTTTTCTTTGCGGGCAGAAATCATACTAGATAATCTGAAAATAACTCCTTCCCAAGTACATGATATCAATAAAAACCTAGACAAAAAAAGCACGTGTCTGTACTATTAAAAAAATGCTCTACTGAGGTTGCTCCAGTTCTCTCCAAACTCTTCGACAAATGCCTTAACGAATTTGCTTTCTTGACTGCTGGAAAACAGCTTACGTGGTACGAGTTTACAAGAATTCTGGCGAAAGAACTGACTCATTAAATTATCGTCCCATTAGCCCCCTTCCTCTTTTCGTCAAAATATTTGAGTTCATAATTAATCAAGTTCTAGTCCAATACCTTACAGTTGCTAAACTTCTGTCCGACCATCAATATGGATTTAGGCAATCCTGTTCTACTGCAGATATTCTAACTGTAATCTTTAAACGTATATACTAAGCATTGGATGAGGCAGGTAAAGAGAGGGCAGCAGCCCTAGATATATCTAAGGCTTTTGACAGGGTATGACAGGATGGTCTTCTCATGAAAATCAGATCCTATGGTATTACTGAACGAATACTTAACATAATTAAATCTCTTTTTAAATAAAAGAAAAATCTAGGTTGTCCTTAATGGTCGTACGTCTAAACAATATGATATAAATGCGGGTGTACTTCAGAAATCGATTCTTACACTCTTATTATTCCTGATATTCATAATTAAAGTAACTGATTAAATAGTCTCTGAGATGGATATATTTGCTGATGAGACCACGCCCTATAACACACACGAAAGGAAAACGAATAAACACATATCTAAGGCAATGGCTGAAACTCTAGAAGAAGAGCTCCAGTCTGTAGTGGAATGGCGCCATAAAGAGATAGTAACGTTCAAAGCTGCCAAGACTAAGTTAGTTTTCTTTAATAATTACAAGAAACCTGATCAACCATCAATAGCTATGGCTAAAGATACATTACTTGAAAGTAATTCGTTGAAGCTCCTCAGCTTTATGTTCACAGGGAACATGAGTTGGAACAGATAAATCGAGAACATTGCCAAGGATGTTGCGAAGAAGGTGAGCTCTCTCTCTACCATGCCAGAAAGCTACATATGCCTTAAAGTATCCTATACCTTTACAAAGCCACCATTCGCCCATGTATGGAGTATTGTTGTCACATCTGGGCTGATGCATCAACTACTAGTCTTTCACTCCTGAACAGAGTTCAAAAGAGAGTTGCCAGCTTGATAGGTCCTTAACTGTTATCTAAGCTTCAAACTCTGACCTATCGACGATGTTGCATCCCTCTGCCTGTTCTACAAGCCCTTCTACTCCATTCGACGTAAATACCCCCGACAAACCCGACAAACCCGACAAACAGTAAAATGCCACCCCTACACAGTAGTGATCCCTAGATGTAAGAAAACCTACTACTCTAATAGTTTCGTTCCTAGAACTATTAGATTATGGAATTACCTTCCAAGTTCCTGCTTTCCGGACTCTATTGACATGCAGAAGTTCAAGTGTAATGTAAAAAAAAAAACATTTTGCTGCTTAACTACTTACATAGTATCCCTGTAACTTATGTCTCTGATAGAAGCCTCCTACATCAAAGTTGCATTGTGTCTTGTTTGAGGTGAAAATGCATTAATAATTATGATAAAACTACTACTACTACTATATATATATATATATATATATATCTATATATATATATATATATATATATAAACTGCGTCAAGCGCTTTATTGCAAATTAGTAAAATATCAATATTTCACTAAATATACGTCACAAAAGAACTGAAAATTGTATCATCAAAAGACTGTTTCAAGGTTAGTTATTTACTGAAATTTTATTCAAATTCGTGTGATATTCATGAAGTTATGACATTTTATTTATTATCAAGTAATTTATACTGTCTAGCGCTTTATTGCAGGGTCTTTTAAAATTCCAAAAAAGGGGCGATTAATGGTTATCGAAAAGGAAAGGATTGTTGCTGGGCTCGCAGAAGGATTGTTCATCAAAGATTTAACTGGAAAGGGGTTCAAGAACTTTGGCTTTATTCGTTAAGAACCCCAACACCAAACCCAAAAAGAATAAGGGCACCAGGAGAAACCTTTTACATTGTGATATTCGGAAAATTCGTAGAAAAGTCAATCGAAACCCAAACATCACCAGTGCTTCCCTTTTTGCAAGCCTGAAGAGTCCTAGAGTGAATGAAACGCGGAATATTCAGTGTAGCTTAATCGCCATATATATTTTATAACTTACTATATATATGTATATATATATATAGTGGCTTCCTTAACCCTTGGTCTTGGATATGACCTTAAACTATATCCGATGGTGACGCCCCAGCTTGCGGGCTTTGGGGAGTGTGGAGACACCCTTAAATTGCCATTGCTCCCAGGTCCACTCTGACCCGGAATGGTAGTACCTGTCAGGGTCCCAACTACGGGTTAAATAAAAACCGACTTAAAAACCCCCCAAATATATTCTATTAAAAAATGTCTTTAAAATCACTGTATTCGGCATTAAATAACCCGAAAGGTGTTGATATGCCGTAAAATAAAAAAAAAACAAACCCAGCCAACCTTCACTCTTGACATATTATAGCTACACTTTGTAAGAGTATCTGTGCGCAGAATTTTTGTGGCAAGAGTTGCGCAATCTCCAACCACACTACTGGGTCACATTGTTAAAGAACAATGGCAAGTGGAGGTCCAAAATGACTAGAAACAATGTGGAGATAAGCGGAGAGCTCATACAGCGCCTAGATTTTCCAAATTGTCGCCCATCTGCTACTAGCCAGGCTCAACGTTGCTTAACTTCGGTGATCTCACAAGAACCGGTGCAACGTGATTATACCTAATATATATGTGTGTACACACACACACACACACGGACACACGGACACGGACATATAACTTTTTCATGATGAAACTAACAACGTAGTCTCCACACACCAGGAAAGCCGCAAACATTGTTTGGATTCTTCCTTAGAGTCGAAACCCGAATCACTTGTATACGAATTGGACGTGTTGTCATTTGATCACTAGAAAGCTAGAGGATAAGAGAGAGAAAGAGAGAGAGAGAGAGAGAGAGAGAGAGAGAGAAGGAAGAAAAGAAAAATAGCGAGAAAGAGTGAGAAAGAAAGAAGCGTAGTCGAAGAGAAGAGCGTAAAAATGATCTAAGAACAAACCATCGATCGAACAATTACACACTGAAAGATAGAGAGATAAATAAATGAGGGGAAATAAAGAGAAAGATAGATAGATAGAGAGAGAGAGGGAGAGAGAGGGAGAGAGAGAGAGAGAGACAGAGAGAGAGAGAGAGAGAGAAGCTGATGGAGATCGTTTGAAAGAATGTTCGATGGCTGAGTGTGGTGATCTGGGTTGGGTGTGGCGATTTTGGAGGAGTGAGTGTTTAAGGGGTTGGGGATGAGGGGTGGTGGCGAGGTCGCTGCTCAGTTTGAACATCTTCGCAACTATCAGAAAACCTTTGATGTTTGATCCGATTCTGTGAAATAATTCTTTGAAGAATGTAATCAATTTCTGCTCTACACACAGACACACAGAAGCGAAACACACGCTCGTGCGCGCGTCGACCGCCTATTCAATCGGGCGAGTTCAAAGACGGGCAAAGAATCGCGCCTTTCCCGTCTCCACCTCTCTCACTCAATCTCTTTCTTTGGTCTGTTACATTTTTTTCTTTCGTTTTTGTTTTTTTAATTATTATTATTTTTTTCGTTTTATGCGGTGCGTGAGCGTATGTGCGAGTTTTGGGTTCGAATTCGATTTAATCTTGCCGGGATCTTGTTACGTACATTTTTTTTCTCTCTCTCTTTCATTTCGTAATTTCATTGTTTTCTTTTCTTTTCTTCCGTTTTGATTAAAATCAATTAGACATTTTCGTTTTTTTTTTCTGTTCTGTGTTCCAATTTTCTATCCTTATTCACCGCACCCTCCCTCTCCACTAGGGCAAAGTAAGACACAAGGTCGTTTTTTATGTGGGGCATATCCAGTTCACACAAAAGAGGTACCTCGGATTGGACACAGATAAAAATGGCCGCAGTAAAAAGAAAATTATCACCCTCTAACCGAAGACAGAACAGATACTATGCTTTGGAATATAAATTTGATGAAAATATAAGAATTTTACATCAAAAACAAACTAAGCACAAGGACATTCAAAAGTGAGGGAAAATTTGGTAAAGAAATGTCAATGTTACTCTTAACTAGAATCATTTCAGTCACTAAAATACCGCATTTACTTCAAAGAGTGTCCGACTTTTTATATCCTCAAATGATTAGAAATTGTATTGTCCATAAATATGCATATTTATAAGGATTTTGTTGGCATAAAACGGGGAGTCGAGAAAAAACAATTTTTTTTTTCTGAATCAGGTAATATTACCTTCACAGTCCTTTCTTGATGCTAAAAGGTCCACTGTTCCTCGGTTTGTTCTGAACCGAAAACAAGCAGGTCTTTAAATGGGAACGGGATCTTAGCGTGATAGAAAAAAAAGCGAGGAATTATCCAGATACTAGGCTTTAAAAATTATATATTTCAAAAAAAGATTTATAATATATACATAAAATTTGGCACAAGGCAATTTAAAAGTTTGGGCAGGGAGGTGGTCTCTGGTCATCCTTTTTACTGTACCTAATATTTGTCTGTCCTTTTCTTAGCTAGATTCCCCAATCACCATAATACCACATTTACTCTAAAAGTTGTCCTACTTATGATTACCAAATCGATTTTAAAAAATAAATATATACATAAATACATAGTTTTTATTAAAAAGACTTTGAGACTAATCCGAAGGTTAATGAATTTTTTCTTTCTGGACATGTTTTTTTCAATCTTTCATCTATTCCTTATTCGTTCTTTCTTTCTTTCTTTCTGCCAATAACATTCTCGTTCGTTACTATTTTTTTCTTTCATTGATGTTTTTCTTTCAAACTTTCGTTCGGTCGTTTCTTTCTTTTGATCAATCTTTCGTTTTTTTTCGTCCGTTTTTTCTTTCTTTCTATTAATCATACATTCATTCGTTGATTAGAACGTCTTTTTTTTCTTTGTTTCTTCGAGCAAATCTGATTTTTATTCATACATTTTATTTCTTTTGTTTGGTCTGCATTTTTTCTTGGTTATTTTCCTTATTTTTCTTTTCCTTGTTTTCCCCTTTCTTTCTTTTTTCTTTCTTTCTTTTTTCTTTCTTTCTTTCTTTCCTTTCTTTCTTTGTTCTTTCTTTCTTTCTTGCCGTTGTCTTCTTCATTCTAACAATTTCGTTAATTCGTTCGGTTCGTGTTTCTTTCTTCTTAAAAGCTACAGTGGTTAGTTCGAGTTTATGTTTTCTTATTTTCGTAATCTTTTTTCATTCGTTCAATCTTTCTTTTCCTCTAGCAATCGTTCCTTCTTTCTTTCTTTCTTTCTTTCTTTCTTTCTTTCTTTAACCCTTTCTCTCTTTCTCTCAGCATTTCATTTTTCTTTTCCGTTAATTCTTTCGTTTATTCTATTTTTATTTATATTTTCATAATTTTCGCATTTTTTTGTTTCATTTATGAATGATTAAAATCGACTTCGATTAAACAATCGCCGTAATGTTGTTTTTGTTTTGTTCTTATTAATAAGAATCTGAGTATTAATTTCCTTCTCAATTCCATCTGTTTTTTCATTTATGATTTTTACACTCATATCGTTTTTCTATCTATCTATCTATCTATCTATCTATCTATCTATCTATCTATCTATCTATCTCACCGCAAGCCTCGATGAAATGACAATTTAATGTTTGTAATATATAAACAATATCAGACGCCGATTACATTTCTATCCACTTATAAATATTTTCACATTATCGCGGTATATATATATATATATATATATATATATATATATATGTAGTCATCCACACGCATATGCATATATATATATATATATATATATATATATATATATATATATATATATATATATATATATACACGCCTATGTGTGTATATATGTGCACATGCACATGTATACACACACACACACATACACACACACACACACACACACACACACGCACACATATATATAATGGATTCTACAATCGATTTCGACGTGTGGCGGTCATACAATAATAAAGTTATCCGAAATCAACGCAAATGATTTGTTTATAGTGAAGAAGGCTTGTGTATGACCATCAACACTTTTCGAAACAACTGCGATGACATAATCACGTTGACGTTTCAATCCAAAAACTGTATATATTTCCCGAGGAATCAATGTAAGTCTCTGATGTTCTGTTTGGTATATCCTTCCGATTCGGCACCCAACTCAGCTAGGGATCTTTAACCTGGACCCCTAAATCAACAGAGATTAGACCATTCTTGTAATTATGCGGTCCCTGTTCATTTTTTGGTGGGAGTAAAATTCTGTGCAATTCTAGGAAGTCCACCCTCCCAAACTTTGCCTTCTCTCTTTGAGAAAAGGTTAGTTTAATTCTAATCGCCTAAGGCACTTTCACGGGGAATGACGGGCCATCTTTTGCAGATCAGAATGCCCCACCTCTGGGGCGCTGACTTCCCAATCCCACTTTCCGAGCCTAGTGTCTAAGCTCTTGCAGTGGGACAGAACCAAATACCATCTTTGCCATTCAATGAAACACGTGTAAGATAAATGCAATAAATAATATTAACGTGAATTAAGTAACTACTTGTTAGTTATATATATATATATATATGTGTGTGTTTATATATATATGTATATATATATATGTGTGTGTGTGTGTGCACGTGTGTGTGTGTGTGCGCGTGTGTGTGTGTGTGTGTGCGTGAGTGCATGTAATATTCTAATGTGTATATATCCTGTATGCGGCTTATTATAAGAAACTATGGTTTCATGTACGTCTAATCCGCGTTAAGTTTGACTATTTTTTGTTGGGACGTGAAGAGTTAACCATTGATTTGGTTATTACACTTTTAATAATTGATCGATGCATTAGTGTCTTTTATTCTTTATTATAATACCATGATTTGTCAGTGTGCGCCTGTATAAGTTCGCGTATATATATATATATATATATATATATATATATATATATATATATATATATATATATATATGTATATATATATATATATATATATATGTATGTATATATATAAATGTATATCTTGTTAGCAGGATGCACCGCGATGATTTACTTTTGTGACCGTGTGTTTGGCCCTTATCCACAAGCACTGCGAACTTTCGTTGAACAAACGCATTTGTATGTGGCTGTGTGTTCGTACGAAATTATCGTCTGGAAATGGAGGAAGATTTGAAATTGGATGAGAGAAAATAAAGACAGAAAAATATAAGAAGAGAGTAAGAGAGAGAGAGAGAGAGAGAGAGGATTGAAAGAGAGAGAAAGATTATGGAAATAGGGATAGAGAGAGAGAGAGAGAGAGAGAGAGAGAGAGAGAGGGGGGAGAGGAGAGAGAAGCGATGGAGATAGATAGATAGAGAGAGAGAGAGAAAGAGAGAAAGAGAAAGAGAGAGAGAGAGAGAGGCGAAGAAGGGTAAGAATTAGGTTGGTTGGTTGTTTTTGTTTTACGGCATATCAACCTTTTTCAGGTTATTTAATGCCGAATCTAGTTATTTTGAGGAACGACTTTTAATGGAGTATATTTTGTTAAAGTCAGATTCTATTTAACCCATAGTTGGGACCCTAACAGGTACTACCACTCCGGGTCAGAGTGGACCTGGGAGCAATGGCAATTAAAGGGTGGCTCCACACTCCCCAAGGCCCGCAAGCTGGGGCCTTACTATCGGATATAGTTTAAAGTCATATCCAGGACCGGTAAGAATTAGGAGAGAACATCCTAAGGAAATACATGTAAGAAAGACGGAAACGTTTCTAGCAACAGTAAAGGGACGTGATACAGATGAACTAAGATGAACTAAGTAAATCCGCGCAATAGCCACCGTGAGCTGAGCTCTCTAGTAAGGGATCTTTAATGAGAACGATCGTGCCCCACACTGAAACAACTTAATGATTGTAATATAAAATAGTTGCTGTGGAGAAATACTGTATAAAAATACAAATATTTTTTAATAATCTTCATGGATTTATCGTAAAAAAAAACTTCTGAAAAAAAACAAAAAAAAAACAAACAAATAAAACAAAATCATTGAGACAAATATTCGGAGGCGCCGATACCTAAGTGGTTAACGACACGGACTGACGTTCTGGGTGTGCCAAGTCGAATCCATGTCATTCCAGAGAAACACTTTCGCTTAGGATGTTGGCAACCTTCACACGGTCGACCCAATAAGTACATGAAAAATTCTTATGCAAAAGATTGCAACGTCTTCTCAGACGAGTGCCACTCCCTCAGACACATTAGCTCAAAAACGACTTTTTTTAAGTCCTACCGGTGAATTCACACGCTCAAAGAGATTCTTTCAGCATTTCAAGCCTCAACGCGTCACGACTTTTCCATCGCTACAGGACCATTTTTATAGACAAATGCCTGAAGGAGTATCTATAAACAGATGATGTTACAGAGTTTTAGTTTTGTACGACAGCTAAGTCTCTCTCTCGGTTCAAAATGTTGAGATCCAGCAACAAGCAAGAGCAAGATAGCCAGCAACAAGTTGAACTGCATACCAGCTTAATGGGGTACTGATCTCCAGCTGTATGTTTTTTTTTTTTTAAATCAGAGATTTGCTTCTCCTAGAAAGGTTGCCTTCACCACGGCTTACGGGAGCCCTTTCCACTCCATCGCACACGTACATACACACAAACACACACAGTGCTAGTTGGCCGTTGTTTTTAATCCTTCAGGGAGACTAGCCACCCTCCTCACCAATCAAGTCTGGTGGGGAAACCAGTTTAGTCGCCGGTAACCCGACCATGAGGCAGGTAGTACTGGGTTACATTGTACCAGTAGCATATGACATGATCTGACATGATATATACATAGATACATACATACATATATACATATATACATGTATATATACATATACACATATGCCTATACATGTATATAATATATAAATATACATATACTTATACAGGTATATATATATATATATATATAAATATACATATGTATACACATTAATATATATATACATATACATATATACATATATATACATGTACATATACACACACATATATATATACATACATACATGCATACATACACACATATATATACATACATACATACACACATACATATATATATATTCTTTATATATATATATATATATATATATATATATATATATATAAATATATATATATATATATATATATATATATACCCCATCCACATAAGGTATCAGACTGAGCTATAAAAATCGTTTTCTTCTTTCCTTATACAGGGATTGAATTAGACAGCGAACGACCAAATATAAGAAACTTAATTGATCACCTATGAAAACTTGCCAGACAGTTAGATTTAAGTAGCGAATATTAGTTTTTTTTTTTGTCATCTCTCTTCCTTCTTTGTTCAATCGTTTCGGACAAGAAACATTCAGCAAAAAAAAAAAAAAAAATGTCCACACATAAACGTGATACGTGAACCCTGGTGGTCAGATTCGATTTTAGTTCATCGTTTTAAGAACTCTTCATTGCAGATTTAAAAAGGGAATAGTTTCCGAAATTTTTTTTTTAGAATATTCCAACAACAATTAAAATATAGAAGAAAATTTGGAATTTACCTTATCTTATTTTTTAAAATAACACTCAGTACGAAACACGAAGTTACACGGTAATTTGTTTATTCATTATTATTTATATAATTGTTTACTTATGATTTTCCTTCGACTGCGGACACTCACACGCCGGCACGCACGCACACGCACGCACACACACACACACACACACACACACACACACACACACACACACACACAAGCAGACTATCCTACCTGAACAGGCAGTGTTTTGCTAGTTAAAATATCAATGGAAGAGTTCTTTACCACTTTAAAACTTCCTTACGGGAATATATATATATTTAAAAGAGTGTAGCCATCAACAATTGTGTTTTTTTTTTAAAGGTTTTCATCATATTTTTATTTTAAAATATTTTTATAACGCGTTTCGAGCTTAGGGTGTGCTCTCATCAGATGTTTTCGTAAAAAGTTTTTCTTTAAAATGGTAGTTTGAAAAGTTATTTTTACCTCCGCTGATACTAAATGTGTTTTTCAGAGTGATGTGTGGTCTCAGACATTCTGTCTCCAACCGTAAGTGTTCAAAGTGTCCGGTCAAAGTTAGATTCAAAGAGGACGCTTTTAGCCAATTTATGTTTTTTAGGGTTTTTTTAAAGACTTTCTTTCCCCATGTATAGCACACACTCACACACAATCACACACGCATACATATACATACATGTACATGTACACATGTACACGCACACGCACGCAGGCACACACACATACACACACGCACATACACAGAAATACACGTAGGAGCATACATATATACATACCCACCTACACACTCACACACGTCCACCACTAACACGTCAGGCATATATTGTTTATTTTTATTTTAATTTTTATTATTTTTATTTTTTTCCCAACACGCATGTATATATGCGCTTAATCATTCAGACATAAGTACACGCACACACACACAAGTAAGATGGAGAATAGGTAGGAGAAGATATTTATACACACATATACACGCACATACACACGTCCTACCTAACTAATATTCCTGGTGAACCAAGTGCAAAAGAGATTCAGACAATTGCACTTAAGGGAACAGCGAGG
Source organism: Euprymna scolopes (assembly GCF_053919585.1). Classification (NCBI taxonomy): domain Eukaryota; kingdom Metazoa; phylum Mollusca; class Cephalopoda; order Sepiida; family Sepiolidae; genus Euprymna; species Euprymna scolopes. The sequence continues at coordinate 49,162,903 of NC_136491.1, forward strand.
ATACTAAAAAGAGCTCTCGGTTTGTTTCAATAAAAAAGCGGGGCAATGTTGGCAGCTGGTTTGGCTGCCCCATACCCGGCATTACAATCTTCAAAGGAAGAAAAAAAAAATATATATATATATATATATATACATACATGTATGTGCATACATACTCACAAACATCCACATACTATGTAGGCACATACACATACACACACACATGCACACACATAGAGAGATATATGCAGGGGCTCACACATACGCGTATATCCATATCCACACGAACACATTTACCTTATCATACATATGCATACATATGTATATATATACACACACACATACAGATGCGTATACATTCATCCACCCATATATATATGGACACATGCACCCACAATCACACATACACATACATATTCATACATCCCACCTTATGTATATATTGGTTGAAGTTTTCTTTCTTTTCTAATCCAAGTACATATGCATACATGTATTCGGTCACCCAAACATAAGTGCACGTACACACACAAACAAGATGGAGCATAGATAACAGATGATATATATACATATACACACACACACACACGCATACACAATCATGTATACACTCACACACACACACATATATACATGCACACATGTGCGCAGATACACATACATACGTATGATTTCTAATTGTTTAGTTTAGAGAAATGGTACGGTACTGGGTATGGACGCGCGCACCCGTGAAAGTGTGCGCGTACTTTATTGTGCTTCTTTTGTTTCGTGTGTGAGGGTGCACATCTACTCCAGTATGCATGCGTGTAAGTATATTTTGTGTTTTGCCTATTTATGTGTATAATTATAGAGAGATGTTTAAGGCGGGGTTAAACTTTGCTATGAAGTTTTTTTCTTGTGTTAGCAAGTAGAAGTAGTTGTCAGTTTGGAAGATGGGCATTATCTCGAATCTGCCTCCACTGCATGTGTGTATATGTTGTGATACATGCAGGTGCCTATTTTCCGCGATTTTGATGTTGGATCGGTGTAGGGCTACTCTATTACTAAGGTTTTTTGTAGCGCCTATGTAGGATTTATCGCATGCTGGACATTTTATTACATAGATCACGTTTTTTGAGGTGCAATCTAGGTTTTTTTTAAATTTTGAATGTTTGTATGGGGTTCATAAATGTGTATGTGTTTCCCTCTAATATTATGTTGCAGACTCCACATCGTTGTTTGTTGCATTTTGTGACTCCTTTTGTTGCGTCTTGATTGAGTTTGGATGAGGTAAGAATATATATGAGGTAAGAGTATTGGTAACTAACAATTTTCGACCCAAACTGATGAAAAAGCTTGCCCTATCTCTGAATACTATTTATGTAAAATTTCAAATATTTAGACCAGAAATTGTCTGAGTAATTTGGAAGAGACCGCAGAGGTCAATTTTTTTATTTGACTCCTATCATGAACCCTCAAAATTTATTGTTTTGGGCTCAAATCAAGTTATTAAGTTAGATCCATGTCTAAGGAACCTATATCTAAAATTTCAAGTGCGTAGACCTAAAATTGTCGGAGGAGTTTGGTAGGGTTCTCAAAGGTCAAATCGCTACAACTTGGACTCTTTAATCGCCAAATTTATGGCCAAAAACCGATTACATCGATTTTCCCAAATCTCAGACCCTGTCTATCAAATTCGAGTCTGTAGACTAAAAATTGACAGAGTTATTGCGTAGGGAAATATACACAGACACACAGACACACAGATACACAGATACACAGACACGTTCACTTTTATAAATATATATATATATATATATATATAGATAGATAGATAGAGAGATTAAACAAAAATATATACGTATACATAAATATATATGGAAACAATTTTTTGTTTACTGTAACCTTTTTACGAAAATATTATGCAAGTATAAATCATGTAGAATATCCGCATAAATATAATTATACGTAATAGTTAACTAAAGATGATCATCCCATGAGAAAAAATTAAAAGGGAATTAATTAAAATGAATGTTTAAAAGAATATGCAAATTAGCTAGATCTTTTGCAGATGAATGCAATTGCACGATCCATATATAAGAAAATTGTATTTTATTTTAAAATAAATAGAAAGGAGGGTTCTTAATATGAATATCAATGCACACAAAAGAAAAACGAATACATAGGAGTATATACCTGTCTATACTCCTTTTGGAACTTTATAATTCATATTGTATTAAAAATTCTTTTAGCTTTGCTAACTTCATACAAAATTATACTCATTCAGACAAATTTATGTGTTCTTTCGATATTTCCAGTCTTTTTACTTGCATCCGATTGTTAGAGACTATTAATATTTGTGCTGACGCTTTATATCGGAGTAAACTTCCGACCCCCCCACCAATACCAGAAAATATTTTTGTAGAATTGATGAAATTCGCCACCATGTCGGTAGAATTCAGTTTTAACGATATTATGTACAGACAGACAGATGGTATGACCATGGGTTCCCCATTTGGGATCAGCGTTGGTTAATGTCTTTGTGAGTTTTCATGAACAGGATCTATTGTCTGGTTTATGCAAACCAGATATTTATTTTCGTTACTTTGATGACACATTTTGCTTATTTTACAACGAGACGAATGCGGATGCTTTTTTTGTGTCCCTCAATAACGTCCATCCAGCCCTTAAGTGTACGGTAGACAAGGAAACGAATTATACTCTTCCGTTTTTGGATGTTCTTGTGTCCAAGACATCCTCGTGTTTTCTTACTTCTGTTTATCGTAAACCAACTTTTACGGGTCTCTATACGCGTTGGGACTCTTTTTGCCTTATAAACCAAAAATATAATTTAATCAAAACTTTAGCACATAGGGCCTTGATGATTTGTTCTGAAGTTAATTTGGATGACGAACTCAAATTTATCACTAACACCCTTTGTAATAATGGTTACCCCTCGGATATTGTTGAAACTACTATCAATAAGAAAGTTTCCAATTTTAATAAACCCAAAGAAATTATAGCTAATAGATGTCCTGTGTACCTACGTTTACCTTGGCTAGGTAACATCAGTGACCGATGTGCTAAGCAAATTTCTTTGTCTGTGCAACGGTGTTATTTTGCATCGAACCCGCGTGTTGTTTTTTCAACTAGGTATATGTTTCCGTCTATTCGCAAAGATGTTCTTCCCCCCACCATAATAATTCTATTATTTATTTATTTAAATGTAGTTGCAGTGCGCACTATGTTGGCCGAACATCACAAATATTAGATTTTCGTTTGAAACAGCCTGTACCTTCAAAGATTCGACATGAAAATTTTTCACCCTCGGATGTTCTGAGTAATACGTATTGTTCTGCGATTTGCGACCACCTTATAAATAACCATGCGTGTGCCACGAATTTCAGTGCTGACATGTCCTTAGTAAGTCGCACTCTCCCTATCATTTGAAAATTTTAAAGACTCTTAGAAAATCTTTTTGGGCTTAATTTAGTCTCTATGTAATTTTTCCCCTGTTTATTTCTGTTTTTTTTCCTACCCCCGCCATATTCATGACTTTTTTGTTTGTTTTAAATCGTATTTTCATCGATTTAGCTTTGATAAGTGAGGAACGAAACCTGATTAGCTAACCTTTATTTTCATTTTTTATTTTTTTAAATTCATTATGCTTTTTAGTCTGTATTTTGCCGACACACACACACACACACACACACACACACACACACACACATATATATAGTGTAGTGTGTGTGTGTGTGTGTGTGTGTGTGTGTGTGTGTGTGACCAGCTAAGTATTCCGTTCTGGAAACTCCTGTAAAATTATTTTCATTAAATACTTTTCTCTAAGCTATATCGCTTGAATAGGTCTCTAGTTGCTTGTAACTGGCTAACCAAAATATACCGAAACATACTCATAAATGTGTAGCGACATATAGAAGCTTATATATAAAAGCGAAAATGTGTGCATGTGTGTGTTTGTGTGTATGTGTGTGTGTGTGTGTGTGCATTTCTTGTATGTTCGACAAAGGCTTTTGGAGGGCGGTCGGTGGGGTCACTCATGCTTACAATGTTTTATATACTCGCTTATAATATCTCCAATTTACGAAACGAGTTCGGGTCCATCTTTTATTTACACGACTTTTATGTAATAAAATTCGCGCTGTGATTTCATTTCTCTATGGGGTGATATTTGACCTAGAAGACCACATGCTGGTGTTCATTTAACCACCTGCTTTTTCAAACGTTTAATGTCAGCCATTATCAACTCCCTGTCCTCGTCGCGTCCTGATAAGTCTTCGGGTTCGAGCCTACTTCCCTACCAAAATTCTTTTTCTTTTACATTTATCTTACTTCGGTATTGGCCACTCTTGCATTAACCGTGTTAAAACTCCATTGGCTGTTACACCTCTGGAAAATATTAAGACGGAATCATATATATATATATATATATATATATATATATATATATATATATATATATATATATATATATATATATATATATATATATATAGTAAGTTGTGAACATGCATATGGCAATTACGCATATATTTTTCCTAACTTCCTACCCAGTTCTCTACTAACGTTTTGAGCATTGTTAAATAAATAATGGAGATCGATACAAATAAATAATGAAAATCGATACATACAGTGATAAATAATGTAAATCAATACATAACTATATAATAAATATCAATACGCACATGGATAATAAAAATCGATATAAAAATTTCATGTAGATGCATGAAAACATATATATATATATATATTATATATATTATACTTTTGATTTGTTTTATATAAGCATGTAAAACAAATCAAAAATAAAAAAAAATACATATCTTTCCCTACTTCGGTACTGAGCACTGTTTCTAGAAAATATTAAACTGGAATAATATATATATATATATATATATATATATATATATATATATATATATATATATATATATATATATATATATATATATTTATTTATTTATATATGTACAAAAAACTTTAGCTCCTTCAGCTAAAATCGAAACTGAAACCAAGATTTATGAAGAATTTTTAATAAACATATTTTTTATAAATAGATAATTGGAGTGTCATTAGGTATAATTAAAACCGAAACCAAAATTATGAAAATATTTTAATAAAATTATTTATAAAAAAAAATAAATGACGTGAGTGTTATCAGCTATAATCGAAACCAAAACTGAAACTTCTTATAAGAAGAATTCTTGGTAAAAAAATTTTATTACGAGAAATGGAAATACATAACAATTAAAAGACTCGGATGTGAACGTAACACTGGAAATAAAACTTGCGCTATCGTGTGTGTGTGTGTGTGTGTGTGTGTGTGTGTGTGTGTGTGTGCTTATATAGGTATATATATATATATATATATATATATATATATATATATATATATATATATACATTGTTTTTAAATATAATTATCCACTGACAAGTGTTTCGCCGTCTACGATTCACCAGAGTAGCTGAATCTAGCAAGATGTGTCGTAGACGACGAAACGCGTGTCAGGTTATAATTATATTTAAAAAAAAAAACAATTTATATGCCGCTCCCCATACGGGGGTACCAAATTGGTTAAAGGGAAAATTATTCCCAACTCGCATTTATGTAAAGATGCAATTTCGTAAATAATTGAATTAATTCAAAACGTATCGCAAAAACAAAAACAAATAACATCTATCTATCTATCTATCTATCTATCTATCTATCTATCTATCTATCTATCTATCTGTCTATCTGTCTATCTGTGTGTGTGTGTATGTGTGTTTGTGTAATCGTCTTAGAAACGGTCGTATTCCTAGTTTTTGTTATCCTTAATTCTTTGAACTGAATCAAATAATTTAATTATCTAAACTCTCTCTACACACAGTGTATGTGTACGTGTGTGTGTGTGTGTGTGTGTGTGTGTGTGTGTGTGTGTGTGCATGCACGCCGATGCCAGTAACAGAAAAATGTACGGTATTCGATTTGCCTTCATGACAGATACATTTTGACGAATGCGTGTTATACGAAAAATCGGTCTCTCTTTAGCGCCTCTTTTAAATTCAATTTTGTGTTTTGTGGCTACGTAAGTGCTCGCGTGCCTTCTAAAATTCGAAGCAAATCGATGGATTACCCATCTATCGATCGATACGCGAAAAGACACTATTAAAAAACAGGTCTAAAAATATAGACCGATAAGTATATATATATCACGTGTCCTGTTTAAGTGACCAATGAAAACGGGAAGATGTCTGGAATAATTGATGTTCATTTTGAAACGCAGACAATCGTTTTTGATGAAGTTTGAATGAAATGGACGACGACAAATGCGCAAAAAAAAAAAAAAAAAAAAAAAAAAGAGAAGCGGAAGTTAAAGGCAAAATGGCGGAACATTTCATGAGATGCGTGTTAAGATAAAGAAGTGACTTAGAAGCCAATTACGGGCCGGTCGTCTGACCATTAATGTTGCATTGCTTGAGGATAAGAGAAGCGGTTGAAAAAAAGCAAGAGCAAACAAAAGGAAAGAAATGAAAAAAAATCGTAAACATTCAATATTTCACAAAGGAAATGTTTCCTACTGATTTATTTCTTTTAATGCTAGTTCTAGTGTTTTTTTTTTTGTACATGGGGGTCACCACTTATCAAGGCCCAGAGGCCACTCAAGGATAAGGGTTATTGCGTGTACAGTACTCGATGAGATAGTATTGTAGTAATCATTAGTATTTTAGATTTGATAGAGTGTCTTACTTAAGGGGACGGTTTGTCATGAATTTGTTTATGTTGGATTTGAAGACATCCAAGTTGTAGTCAGGTGGCAAACAGGTGAACGGAAGGGAGTTCCATAATCGTGCACTTCTGAGAAAGAAGCTCTGCTTATGGAATCTACGTTTGGATTTAGGCACAGATAAAGAGTGGGGAATATTATTGACAGTAGTTTCAGCCAGACGGGGGTTTCTCGTGAAAGATTGGCGAGGGGGGGGGACCAGAGATTGGAGTTCAAACGAGCACTTGTCATGGAAATAACGATAAACAAAGACAGGCTCGCAACGTCTCCTCTGTGGGAGAGAGGCTGTAGGGAAGAGAAAAGAGCATCCCTTACCAAACCACGAAGTCTATTTTGTACTCTGTCAAGGCAGGATAGGCTGTTTTTAGCAGCTCCTGCCCAGATGTGGCAGCAATATTCCATCCTTGGACGTACTTGGCTTTTATACAGATAGAGAATTGCATCAGTAGTGAGATATCTTCTGGAGCGGTAGAAGGATCCCACCATTTTCCCAGCGTCCCTGGCAACAGATTTGATGTACGTGTTCCATTTCAGATCAGGAGTAAAGGTCAAACCCAGAAGCTTGTCAAAACATGGAGCCTCTCCAAGACGAGAGCCATCCATTTCAATTGATGCCAGATGGGGATCAGAGCGTTGATGATCTAAAGATAGAAGCTTTGTTTTGGATGCATTAAAAATGACCAGCCACCTCTTCCCCCATTGTACCACGCGCTCAAGATCAGAAGAGAGAGAATTAGAGAGAACTTTGTCATTTACGGCCTTTGATGTGTTGCCATAGATGGTCGTGTCATCAGCATAGATGTCAACGAATGATTTAAGTATGTGTTTTGGGAGATCATTGATGTAGATCAGGTGAAGAGTTGGGCCCAGGAGGGACCCCTAAGAGACTCCAGCATTAATACTGTGATACTCTGATTAATACTGTAATATTCTGATTTCTGCCCATCAACCACTACTCTTATGAGCCAATCAGAGAAAATGATTTAATAATTGAGAAAACATTTCCAGTAATACCGTAGCTGGAAATCTTGTGAAATAGGCCCTTATGCTATACCTTATCGAAGCCCTTCGATATGTCAAGAGCAATTGAAAAACCTTTGTCAAGAGATTCACTAATCCTATGTGATATAACCGTTAGCACATCTGCTGTAGATCTTGCAGAGCGGAAACCATATTGCATGTCACTAAGAAGGTTGTTTCTGTTGAGGTGGTTGACTACTTCTTTATTTAATATGGATTCCAACAACTTACTCATGACACACAGGAGACTTATTGGTCTGTACTGAGGGGGAGATGACTTTTCACCTGAATTCTTAAATACAGGGCATACTGATAAGGTTTTCCAGGGTGTTGAAAAGCACTTCTCCTTAAGGCAACGCTTAAACAGTTTTGTAAGTATGGAGGCAAGTTCTGGTTGGAGTTTTTTCAGCACTATAACTGGAATGCCGTCAGGGCCAGTTGCTTTACTGGAATCAAGGTTCTTGATTAGCTTGGCGACCTCACGCACATATATTTGTATGTTGCATAGCGTGTTGTCTGTTATAGGAGGAAATACAGGGAGTTGATGGCCATTGTCGCATAGGGTAGAATTAGCTGCAAAGTTCTTGGCAAATAGTCTGGCCTTGTCTGATGCTGACGAGATGACCTCAGGTCCATTGATGATAGTTGGGAGAGAACGGACGCTTCTGTTCAAGAACCTGTTTGGTATTTGCCAAAACTTATGGGGACCAAGCCGCTGCTCAGCTACTTTGGATTTAACAGACTGAGCATATAGCTCTCTTGCATTTTTCATTTCTCTTTCACAGCTTTAGTCTCAGTACATCTATTACGTTGGTAACTATGGAAAAAGTGATTTCTGTGCGCGATGGCAGCAGCACTTTCAGGGGAGAACCATGGCTGGCCGTTAGGTTTTTGTTGGAATTTTTTGGATGGTATGAATCGGTCCATGCCTACAATTAGCTATTCGGTCAGGTCTAATACTATAGAGGACATCCTTTTTAAACATGGAATGCAGAGGTAGGTCAGATATGAATGTATGGAAGCTATCCCAGTCAGCCATAGAGTATTGATATACAGTACGGTGGAGTGGTACGTCTGAAGACTTATTACAGTTCATTTTTATCTTAACTGCTACAACAGAGTGGTCAGAGGATCCCAGAGAAGATAGAACGGAACATGAACACAGCTCAGGGGAAGTTGTGAGGAAAAGGTCTGGAAGGCTTGCATATTGACCGGGTGTATCGGGCACGTGGGTGGGTTCGTAAACAATCTGAGTGAGGTCATAGGCAGTGGCAAAATCATGACAAAACCTCCACTCGTCATCGGTTTTATTTGAGTGGGTCAGCCATTCCACATTATGGACATTGAAGTCATCGCAAATGTGAATGTTAGCCGAAGGATGAGCAGACAGGATGTGGTCAATTTTCTCAGATATGCTCTTAAAGATAGTAACCCCACTGTTGTGGGGCGATAGAGGGAAAATATAAATGCAGTGTTGCAAGCTAGTGCAACCTAGAAACACATATGAGGTAAATTAGGGTCTTCTCTGGAGATATCCCTCCCACATGGAAAGCCATGTTTGATGTAGGCACATATTTCATGCCCATGGCGATCTTGGGGGTCAAATTTAGATGTTAAGTTAGAGTATCCTTTAATTATGAATTCGTCTAGAGAAGTGGTTGGCCCTATGCCAGTTTCACTTAAAAAGAATATGTCCGGTTTCGTCTCCTATAATTGTGTTTCAACCTCTGGAAGGTTGTAACGTAGACCCCTGATGTTGGAGAAGGAGACCTGGTAGTAGGGGGGTCTACGTTGGAGGATGGGGTTCTAGGTTTATTCGTGTTTCTTTTTTTGAGATTTGTCATGATTGTTGAGGTTTTGGGGTTTGTGGAGCAGGTCGGTAGACTTGATTGGAGCAGGACAGAGAGGGGAAATAAACGAGAAAAAGACAATAATTTTTTTGCGTGTGTGATTGCGATTCTATTTTATTTCTAACCACAAAAAATACGAACCGTTTGGTCAGCCACCGAGTTCAGGTTAGGTCGTTTGAATTTGCAAAAAAATGTGTTTGCAAATTCAGTTAAATTGGAAATTAAAAGATAAAATAAAAACTTTGTCTCTCTATCCGCCACAGCCTTTTCTCTATCTGTTTCATCTTTCCCTTTCCTTACAGCTATATGTTAAACTAGTATTTCAGCTCGGCGTTGCCCGGGTGTTTGACTGTGTATGTTGAGCAAAAAAAAAGTGGTAGTAGGAATGCAGGCTCGAACCCGTACCGTAAAGGAGGAAAAGAACGGGGTAAAACCTTACGTTTATGCTGTTACGACCACTGCCAAACCGGAAGCGACATTTTTTAAAAATTAAAGCTAGACAATCTAAAGGCGATGATAACTTTACAAAATATCGGCGAAAAAAGTGACCCCCTGTAGAAAAGTGCCTAGTTGAAGGGAAAAATATTAATGTTTTTAGCCAATTTTTCGATATTTGTCGTATGAAGGGTCGAACTTTAAAACGATAATGATCTTGGTAAAATCCGTTGACTCTATTGAAAGTTTAAGGTAGACATGCAAACAGACATACATACAAACATTTATATATTGGTAACGAAAAATTTTCGACCCAATTTGATGAAAAAGCTTGCCCTATCTCTGAATACCCTTTATGTAAAATTTCTAATATCTAGACCAGAAATTGTCTGAGTAATTTGGAAGAGACCTCAGAAGTCAATTTTTTTTTAAATTTGACCCCTATTATGCCCCCTAAAAATTTATTGTTTTGGGCTTAAATCAAGTTATTAAGTTAGATCCATGTCCAAGTAACCTATATCTAAAATTTCAATGTGTAGACCCAAAATTGTCGGAGGAGATTGGTAGAGTTCTAAAGGTCAAATCGTTGAACTTGGACTCATTAATCACCAAATTTCTGGCCCATAACAGATCACATCGTTTTTCTCAAATCTCAGTACCATGTATATCAAATTTCGAGTCTGTAGACTAAAAATTGACAGGGTTATTGCGTAGGGAAATGTACACAGACACGCACACAGACACGCACACAGACACACACAGACGCACCCATACACAAAGGCACGTTCACTTACATATATATATATATATATATATATATATATATATGTATATATATAATATTAATATTTGTGTTGCTATTTCCTATTGCGTATTTCCTATTGCGTATATATGCTATATGTGCGTGTTGTTTTTTTTTACGTTTGGATGTTAACGAAAAGATAAGGAAAAAAGAGAGAAAGAGAATGGCAAGAATCCTCCAAAGTTAGTATAAGACTTGTTAATTTGTGAGGAAATTGCAAATGACAGCTAATTAGAACAATTAAAATAAACTAAAAAAATATAATTGAATCCCTAATCTACGTTGCATCGTCGAGTGGGAGAATCTTCGTCGTCGGGCGCGTGTAGAAAATGTGTAAGGAAAGTCCTTTAAAAGTACTGCGCCCTCTGTAGATGTATAAGGAAAATCCTTTAAAAGTACTGCGCCCTCTGTAGATGTATAATGTTGTAATGCAATTCAGTAACCAGTAAACATCGGTTCTGCACGGAATCCAACTAGCAAGGTACCTAGACGAACGCGAACGGTTACTCAGAACGGACCCAACAATCCGTTACTCAGAACGGTCCCAACAACGGTAAGATATGCTCACACCCACACGGCACGAGAAGCAACAGAAACACGATTCCCGACCAAGTCAATCATCGCCCTCCCAACGTCTTTCAATCACCCGCTTTTATGGCCGTTGCAGGCCGGATAAATTTGCATATTGCGAGAATTCAGGTGACTTTGCGAGATATCATCCTTTACAAAAGACGGCGGCCGCCATCTTGATCTTTCTTTCTCTATTTTCGGTCGAGCCGGCCCCGAGGTAAGTCTTTCCTTTTCGTCCGTCTCTCTTACGCACCCACACAACACACAAACACGCGGGCGCTTGTCTCTTGGATGCACATTACAATCCCCCCTGATCTGATGATCACATAGGGAGCATTGTGTGGGTGGCCTTTTAGTGCGTGTGCTTCTGCTAAGAGGTACATTCACTGTTTAAGATTCGGGCTCTGGATCTGGTTCCGCCTCATCAGACGAAGTATCACTATCAGTCTCTGGAGGGGGCTCACTGAATCCGTGTATCGACGCTTCACTGCTTTCTTCTGTAGTTGTGTGACGCACCTCGGTAGCTGGGCGAAGATCTCGCACATGTCGTGGGGTTCCATCAACCAAAACAGACTGCTGGCTAATCACTCCAGATATTTGTCCTCGCTTAAACTTGTCGGTGCACCGATTTCCTGGGGGCCGCACCCACACTGGATCTCCCACTTCATATCTGTTACATGTTCCCTTGTTGGCTGGCTGCGTAGTGTTGATTCCCTTCACTCCGACTCGGTATGTGTAAATAGCATTCGCAGGTGCGGTTGAAGGAGACGTCCCGTCCTTTGGCGTAATGTTATACCAATATGTGGCTTCCGTAATAGTACATCGTTTCCTGGCAGCAATTCTCTTGATGCTGCGATGGCTTTAAAAAAATTATACAGTAAAACGTACTGGTGAATTCTATCTTAATAAAATCTAATGGATAAATTTATCTTGCACTCTGCTGTAGGAAATAGTGTTTCGTACTTAACGTAATGCAATGTTCGTGTATGTCTCTCCTCCCTGTCCCTCTCCCCCTTTATCTCTCTCTTCCTTCCCTCCATCTCTATCTCTTCATCTCTCTCTCTTCTCTCTCCTCTCTTCTCTCTCTCTCTCTCTCTCTATATATATATATATATATATATATATATATATATATAAGCATGCACAAGATGTTATTAAAATACATCAATTGGAATATACACAGAAACCAATATGCAGGAACAAAATTAAAAACCAAACAAGGAATTCACAATCCTAACGAAAGTAATTACCTAAATATTTTCATTAAGTCCGCTCCAGCAAAGCCATCTCAGAATTTATTTAGAAAAAATACTCCATAAACAAAGCAATTTTTAAAACTGATTCTAAGCCAGAAATAATTTAAACCATAAAACGATCGCTAATTACTAGAGAAAAAAAAATTAAAAAGGCATATGCAAAGATTCGAAACAAAGTTATTCAGTAAACACCTGAATAAAATAAATACACAACTTAGTTGTTTATTTCCAAATACAGCCTGGCGCATTATAAGGCCGGACAAAATAAGAACTCTAGCAATTATATCAGAAAACTAGGACACTATTGACTATCCAAAATGCACTAAAGCCAAAGGATGATATTATCTAGTTTCATGTAAAAAGACTAAAACGGGAAAGAAAATAGGAAAATACGTAATCGCGAATTATAAAAGGATGATAATTGCAGTAAGGAACACCTAAAAAATTACCAGTACAGAATGTATTGAAACTGGACCTTAAATAACGAGGATAGAGCATTTTAGAGAAAAGCAATTGTACAGAGGATTCATAAGAGTTAGCAGACGAATAAAAATATGTGGATATGGCTATGAAAAGGCCACCTGAACAGAGAAATAGACTAGCTATGACAGCTACATAGAACAATGGAACCAAGAAAAAAAAACTAGTGTGAAAGCTAAGATAAACAAAGCCCAACAATACAGTAATTGTAGACTGTGTACAAATAGATGAAACGGTCTATTACATGATACATGTATTTAGCAATAGCGCAAAGAATGCAAAAACAGACATGACTGCACAGGAAAAGGAAGGTCAATGGGAAATATGCAAACGTTTTCACATGCAGACAAATGGTAAAACAAACTGAAAACGATATTGGAAAAAAATAAAAACATATCTTCTGACACATTGAGATACAAACAGATAATCTAATCGAAGCACGAAAACTAACAAGAAGGAAATTATTGATTTCGCCGTCTCAGCAGTTATGGAATGGAGATAAAAAAAAAGAAAATACACAGAACCTGCCAGAAAATAGAAAGAAATATAAAAAAAGCAGAAAATAGAAAAAAAAAAATATGTAGGAGCGCTAGGTACATTATCAAATAATCTCAACGAAGAGAAATTGGAATAATAAAAAAGGAAATACTATTTAACGAATGGCAATGATAGAAACTTGTGAATTTTTAAAGGAAAATCTTTGAATGCGGGAACTAACAACAAGCACGAATCTAATACACTCAATTTTAAATTGAAAAAGAACCAAACATAGAGAAAGAACAACATCTGAGTGCAAGAAAAGTAAAAGTAGATATGAAACCATTAAAGTACCACCTCAAAGGATATATTCGTGCATGCATATGACGACAACAGTCGTTATTATTACTACGCAAAACTGTCATAGGAATAGGAACGAGGATGAAAAAAAAAACAGGGACATTGAGCAGAGCTCTGTTGGAAAGGGGCGAAGAGTGCTGGAATCATGGGGAGGACTTAGTACCAGGCACATTCCAGAGAAGGCCAACGTTCTTTGCGTGTGAGAAATTAATTGTAATCGGCTGTTGCGATGATGCAAAATGATTTGCCTTAACTATCGAATACGTGTGGAGAGGGTTTGAAATCTGTGGAGACAGGTTCTTAACACAATCCAAGGAAAGTTACCGGTTAGTGAGAAATCACTGATAGTGAATTGAACAACAACAACAACAACAACAACAACAACAACAACAACAACAACAACAACAACAACAACAACAACAACAACAACAACAACAACAACAACAACAACAACAACAACAACAACAACAACAACAACAACAACAACAACAACAACAACAACAACAACAACAACAACAACAACAACAACAACAACAACAACAACAACAACAACAACAACAACAACAACAACAACAATAATAATAATAATAATAATAATAATAATAATAATAATAATAATAATCTACACCCAAATGACGATGTTGACCTACTCTACGTGGAAAGGAAATACGGCGGGAAAGGACTGGCTTGTATAGAAGACAGTGTGAATGACACACACACACACACACATACACACACACACATACACACGCACGCACAAACTAGAAAAATACATAATGCAGGACACTGAAAGGATAATTATGCCAGCGAGGGACGCTGAAAAAATCAACAAAACGGAAAACAGAGAGACAAAGAATAAGACGAGAAAACAAAAACGGGAAGAGAAACAACTACTCGGAAGATTCATGAGAATGACAAAAGATGAGAACAACGGAAATATTTGGACATGGATGCGAAAAGGACACGTAACTCGAAAAACTGAATCCCTAATAACTGTAGCACAAGTTAACTCGATAAAAACCAACCACATTAAAGCAAAGATCGACAAAACACACAAAATAAAACAGCAAATACAGACTCTGTGGACAAAGAGACGAAACGATAAACCATATAGTAAGCGAATGCAGCAAACTGACACAACCAAGTGTGGAGGGTAGTACACTGGGAATTATGCAAACAACTGCATCTCGAACGCACAGACAAAAGGTGCAAGCATAAGCCAGCAACAGTACTTTAAAACAAGAATCATAATATATATGGGGCATGGACATACAAACTGAAAAATCCATCCAAGCAAGAAGACCAGATGTCGTCATAATTAACAAGAAATAAAATTCCTGTTAAATCGTAGATTTTTTCTGTCCCAGCCGACCACAGGGTGAATATCAAGGAAAAGGAAAAACGGAGCAAATACACAGAGCTAGCCAGAGAGCTGAAAGGGACATGGATGATGAAGAAAATCAAGATAATACCTATAATAGTAGGAGCACAAGGAACAATTCCGAAAAACTTGGAAAAAAATGGGAGAAATTGGAATCAGAGGAATGACTGGAAAGATACAAGAAATAGCAATAATGAAAACAGCTGAAATACTAATGAAAACCTTCGAATGCCGAGACGAATATACATGAGCCACGTGCGTGGGCCATCCAAACTACTAGAGAGGCAAAACATAAAGAAGTGTGACATGGAACCAAGAACATTAAAGCTGTATATCTATAAGTTTTCTATTCCCTCATTGCCCCATCACCTGCTCCCTTCCCCCCAAAAAGATTGATACCAAATAGTCAAGAAGGATCAAGGAGGATAGAAAGACCGAGAAGAGAGCGCTGACCAGATCTCCACTGTAATGGCGAAGAGAACTGGAACCTTGGGGAAGCTTATTAACACTCAAATGTCAGTGGAAACCAATGGCCGCTGCTAGCGAGAAATCAATGGTAAGCGGCTGTTGCGATAGCACATATTCATTTGCAAATGTTATCGAAAGAGGTGGAGAATACTGGAAATCTGGGGGGACTTGTTCTCACTCAGATTCGAAGGAACAGCATAGGGTGCTTTCAAGAAGACATCTTGATGACCTGTGTGAAAGCTCCTTGTGAGCCAATAAAAATAATAATAATAATAATAATAATAATAATAATAATAATAATAATAATAATAATAATAATTATAATAATTATAATAATAATAATAATTCATCCTGAATATAGATATGGAGGTTATCGGAAACGAATGAAAGAACTATGGGACCTCTCCAGTGACCACCAAGCGACAGAACAAAGAATTGCGGACCAAGCAAGACTGATACTCAAGAAAGGCTGGCTCTCTAAACTAGAACTAGCAGAAATTCAGCGAAAAATAAATGAGGAAACTGAACAAGAAACACCCCCAATGGAACTGCTCGTAGAAAACCCCCACAAGTTGAAGCCTCACAAGTAAAAACACCAAAGGCCCAGGACCTACGAAGACCGAAGACGACAAACGTTGAAACCGAGAACAATGAAACAGAACTAACAGAGAATGAAGCAAATGAAATAAATAAAGTAACACAGTTTATGAACGAGGAAAAAACAAAACTCCCATCGTTAAAGAACCAAGAGCAGAAGAAATTAAAAACAGAAACTGAGAAGGTTAACAAGCTCCTCCCACACATCCCAACAAATACAATCACAGACTTAAACAATCTCATTTACGCAGGCGCCAAAATGATAAGTATGAATCTCAAATCAGAAAAGTAATCGAAGACAAGCGGACCGACAAAACCTGGATGGGAAATAAGACTAGAAACCCAAATACAGAAACAAAAAAAAGAAATCAAAATGATCAACAGGAAGAAAGCAATGTGGAAAAAAGGAATATTAGAAATGTAACTGGCAGGGAGAGGCTAAACAAGAAACATGAAGAACTGGACCAAAAAATAAAAGCAAAAGAAGCGAGATTGAGACGATATAGATATAAATCTGAACAATGCAAACAAAACAGAACATTTGAAACTAATGAAAGCCAATTCTACCAAAATATGAACGGAGGAAAAACAAAAACAGAATAACCAAATTAGACAGAAACAAAACTCTACTGGAGTAACATATGGGAAGAGCGACGAGAACACAACAGAAATGTCGAATGGCTGAAAGACGTAAAAGAAGTGTTACAACAAATCGAAGAAGGAACAGTGAATGAAATCAGCAAGGACACCCTAAAGAAAAACCATAGGAAAAATGGCAAACTGGAGAGCACCAGAGCACGACGGGATACATGCATACTGGTTCAAAAAATTCACAACCTTACACGAAAGGCTAGCTCAAAACCTGAGAAGATGTATACAGGAAGCAAACGTGCCAGACTGGATGACAAAAGGTAAAACCACACTGCTACAGAAGGACACGGAAAAAGGAACCATCCCCAGCAATTATAGGTCAATCACGTGCCTACCCACCATGTGGAAGATACTGACAGCACAACTGAAGGAACAAATCTACCACTCACTGAATAACCGTGGACTCATCCCCGAGGAACAGAAAGGATGCCAAAAAGGGAAAAGAGGAACACATGATCTGCTATATGTTGATCAAAAGATCCTAAAGGAGGTAAAAAGGAAGAGGAAAAATTTAGCCATGGCATGGATTGACTACAAAAAACGCGTACGAAATGATCCCACAAGCATGGATAATAGAATGCCTAAAAATGTATAAAATACCAAGCGGGATCACCAATGTAATAGAAAATGCAATGAAAACATGGAGACTGGAATTGACAGCAGATGGACAACACATAACAGAAATTAACATACAAAGAGGCATCTTCCAAGGAGACTCATTATCACCATTACTGTTCATCACAACCATGATGCCCTTGAATAGTATTCTGAGAAAGTGCCAAGGCGGATACAAGTTCCCCAATACAGAGGAAAAAATGAACCACCGGATGTACATGGACAATCTGAAACTTTTTGCAAGGACCGAAAAGGAGCTAGAGACACTAATTAACACTACCAGGATCTTCAGCCAATATATCCAAATGGAATTTGGAATGGAAAAGTGCGCACAACTTAGTTATAAGAAAGGGAAAACTGGAAACGACAGAAGGCATAGAACTACCCAACCAAACAAAAATGAGGACACTAGGGGAACAAGACGACTATAAATACTTGGGAATTCTGGAAGCGGACACCATCAAAGCAACAGAAATGAAAGAGAAAATTAGAAAGGAATACCCCAGGAGAACAAGAAAACTCCTGGAAACGAAATTATATAACAGAAACATAAAAAAAAGGTATAAATACATGGGCAGTGTCACTAGTAAGATACTCTGGACCGTTTATAGGATGGACAAAAGCAGAACTGAAACAGCTCGACCAGAAAACCAGGAAACTCATGACCATGCCTAATGCACTACACCCAAAATACGATATTGACAGACTCTACGTGTAAAGGAAAGACGGCGGGATAGGACTGATCTGTATGGAAGACTGTGTGAAGGACACAAAAAAGAACTAGAAAAATACGTAATGCAAATCACTGAAAGGAAAATTATGGCAGCGAGATATACGAAGAAAACCAACAAAACACCTGGACATGGATGCGAAAAGGACATATAAACCGAGAAACTGAATCCATAATAACTGCAGCACAAGATGACTCGATAAGAACCAACCATATCAAAGTAAGGATCGATAAAACACAAGAAAACAGAAAACGCAGACTCTGTGGACAAAGAGACGAAACGATAAACCATATAGTAAGTGAATGTAGCAAATTGGCCCAAAAGGAATACAAAAATAGGCATGACCAAGTGGGGAGGGCGGTGAACTGGGAATTGTGCAAACGGCTGCATTTTGAGCGTACCGATAAATGGTACAAGCATAAATCTGCAACTGCACTCGAAAACGAGAACCACAAAATCCTATGGGACATGGACATACAGACGGACAAACCCATCCAAGCAAGAAGACGAGATGTCGTAATAATTAACAAGAAAGAAAAATCCTGTCAAATCGTAGACTTTGCTGTCTCAGCTGACCACAGAGTGAGTATGAAAGAAAAAAGAGAAACGAAGCAAATACACAGAACTAGCCAGAGAGTTAAAAGGGATTTGGATGATGAAGAAAATCAAAATAGTACCGATAATAGTAGGAGCACTAGGAACAATCCCGAAAAACCTGGAAAAAAGAATGGCAGAAATTTGAATCAGAGGAATAGCTGCAAAAATACAACGCCTAACGATAAGGAAAACGGTTGAAATATTAAGGAAAACACTTGAATGCGGAGAATAACACAAGACAATGTAACGAAGAAGCGTTAGAGGGAATGAAGTATTACCGTTACGATGGCACGTAAAAACAACTGGATTTTCCTGATGAAGATTTTGTAATGAATCGAAATATCGAATTGAATTTAAGTAAATATAAAATAAAATACGCCTCTAGGGCGCTTGAGCGCCAAATGGTTAAAGAGGGGTGCGAGCGAACTGTGTCCAGGCAAGCAAGAAAATAAACCATGGAAAAGGGTGACTGAAGCTACATCTAGTTAAATGAAAATAAACAATGGAATCCCGGGATTTGTAGCGACCTGCATCCATGACGTCAATCGGTCATGGGTCAGACCGAAAACCAGCAAAAGTGAAATAACAAGCTGGTGAGGAAATAGGTAACAGAGATATCAATAAAAAGTGGAGAGAAACAAAGCAACAGCAGACAGTCAGAGAGACCGACAGATGCGGGACACAAATTGACACAATTGTCGACCACTCCTATCACGAACCCTCCACCGCCGTCATTGTGCTGAAGCGTGTATATTAAATATATCGTAAAATGAACAAAGTCTTTTTTTTATTATGAACAAAGTATCTCGTATTCATTGCTAAATGAAATGACTGCCCATTTTAATAGCTAGATGAACACCAGCCAGACATATATGCAACAAAATTACAACACATTTTTACGAAAAGAAACAAATATTTTACTTGTTTAAATTTATAATTTAAAAATATTTCGGTGTCACACTCCACCCTCAGTATTTTTGTTTGTTTCTCGACATTTCAAAATACAACAGCTAAGAAACAATGCGCGGATCTGTACTACTGACTTTTCTTTCTCTAACTTTACAGCATGGCAAGAAAGAAGAAAAAGAAAAACATACGGAGGATGGAGTTTTACTCTCAAATATATTTATATTATAAATTTAAACAAGTAAAATATTTATTTAATTTCGTAAAATTGCGTTGTAATTTATCTTTCAAGCATACCTGATGCGTATTTTATTCAAATTTAAACAACGTTTCTATAACGGAACTCACACCGCTAACTTTAAATAAATGTTTACTTATAGAAAGAGGTTCGGCACTTATTTTTCTTAAAGCCGTTAAATTTTTAATATACATCTCTATCTCCACTATTATATAAAATTTAATTTGTGTGTGTGTGTGTGAATTCCTTCCTCATAGGTTCCGAAGCGTCTGACTACCTTTGGCAAATTCACACAAAGCTAATGTATATATCTGGCAGTGTTCTTAAATATGGTTTGTACAAAATTCATCAAATCAAAAAAAAAAAAAATCCGATCTTAAAAATAGCTTTTCTCTCTTATAGATAAAAACGAATAATTTTTACAGGTGAATATTTGACGTTACACCGGCCAAGAGAGATAAAAAATCTCAGCAAATCATTTCTGCTTAAAAAACAAATTTATTATAACCTGGAGATATAGCTTAACGATAGAGCATTCGACTGTGTGTTCGTCAATCGGAGTCGATTACGACCATAGACAACTAGTTGTGTGTCCGCAGGTGGCTGATCAGTCCAATCTTAGACACCAGTGGCTGAAGACGGCCACTTCAGCATCTCAGGCTTTTCGCGCAGCGCGCTTCTCTTTTGCAGATTCAGTTCGTCTTGCCTCTGCGAGCAGAGAGCCCTCGTGTACCAAGCGGCGCCAGGTTGGCCTGTAGGAAGCACTGTTTTCCAATGAGTTCACGTCAATGTTGAAGTCTTTCATATAGGACACCAGAGTGTCTTTGAACCGTTTGCGCTATCCACCAGCTCTTCTCATTCCGCACCGGAATTCACCATAGAGCAGTTGTTTTGGTATGCGCGAGTCTGTCATCCGATACACGTGGCCTACCCAGCGGGTTTGCGCTTTGTGGATCGTAGTGATGACGCTTGGGAGCTTGGACCTCTCGAGAACCTCAGTGTCTGGGATCTTGTCTTGCCAACGAATGTTCCGAAGACATCGAAGATGGTAGTGGTTTAGTTGTTTTTGGTGACGTCTGTAGAGGACCCACGTTTCACAACCATATAGAAGAGATGTCAGGACCACTGCTTTGTACACTTTGACCTTTGTGTACTGCTGAATTCCTCTTCGTTCCCAGACTGTTTTCCGTCGTCTGCCAAAGGAGTTGCTGGCCTTGACTACAGATAGAATGATCCACTGTTTAAGCCCGGATGTATCTCAACATGTTATTTCAATTAAAATTACGATAAAAGCAGAGGTACCATTTAAAAGCACCTCAAATCATTTTTCATTTGCATATTTTATAACTAAACATTAATGAGAAGTGACTTTTCCAGGGCTTTATCGTCAAGCCCAAATATCAGCAAACGTGATATTGTAAACAAACACGGACGAAATTTGATAAACGACATTATCATTATTATTATTTTATTTTATTATTATTTTTTTTAACTTTTTGTTGCGAATTAGTCCACCCGGCAAATTATTTCTCGTAATATATATTAATCAATAGACGAGGAATCTGCATAAATTAAAATATCCTGTTTAAACGTATTTTATTACCGAGAAACACCGGGCTACCAGCTAGTATATATATATATATATATATATATATATATATATATATATATATATATATATATAAGAGAGAAACAATGAGAAAAAATATTTAACTCCAGATTGAAATGACTTAAACTGCAAGAAGAATGTCAGAATGAATATAAATAGAAGCCAAAACAAAGATAAAGAGTGACCGAGAGAACAGAGAGAAGCCAGTGACACACTTCTGCCGTCGTACGATCGGCCACAATATCCTATAATGGCTCGGACTCTCTTGTTTGTCAGAATATTAGCTGTAAAATAAACAAAACTTTGTTGATTTAACAAGTTGTTGCTTGATTACTAAAAAGCACGGTCAAAAGTGTGTATATACTTTTGCACGCATCTCGTAAAAGTGCGCCTATAAATTATATAGACAACAATATAACATTCCCAGCGATAACCCATGGGCACACAAGTACGTATATGTTGAAAAGATAATGTGTTTTCATCTGCATAACTTTGTGAACGTTTCCATATATTGAACGTTTTCACCGGTTACAGGCGAGATGAGAAATAAATCCTGTTTATGTGCCCAGCCGTCACAACACTATTCAACAGAAACCACTTGTATTTAGAGCTTAAATTGTTTATTATTCAAACAGCCAAGCCGAAAGGGAGCTAAAATAATTATTTTAATAATAAATATTTAATTTATTTTCAACGTACGTATATATTTCATCTTAGCCGAATCATCAGTATAGAGATTTACTGTTCAAACGCAGCACTTTTAATTTTTGTTCCAATGCAGAGAACCTGTTTTTTGGGGGAGCTGTGGTGATAAGAAATAAGAACCACACTCGTAAGACATTACTTGTACGAAACATAGTTGAACTGTAGAAAGGATTAAGCTTATTCACGATTTTCATGGGTGCCATTTTTTGTGGTCAATTTATATTTTCGAATATTAACTTCATTTCTAATGCTTGCATTCTCGCTAAAAGTGAAGTGTAGTATCTGTTCTCATACCGTGCTTCGTTTTTTTTCTGTCCCCGGTCCTTGAATAAGAAGTCTTTCTATACTGAGGCAATTTGTTTTTATTTCAATCCAACTTGCCTCTTTTTAGGTAGCTAAATTTTACCCACATTAAAATAGGCCTTGTTTCTAACCCTGTCTTCGTGGAGAGGCAAGTTGACACGAGCAACACTCTTAAGGAACGTGTCTTCTATCCTTACCATCATTAATGGACCTAAGGTAATTTCGTCAGAATCTGACAAAGTAAAACTCTTTGTCAAGATATTTCAGCAAATTCTCCCAATTGTGATCGGGGCCGCCTACCCTCAGTATTTCCCCCCTGGCCTTCTTTCCCGTTGACTACAACATGATAGCCTTCAAATCCAATGTAAACAAATTCTTGTTAGCCGTCCCTATGAATAATCAAATTCTACCCAATTAACGTCATTAACGATTACTACACTACTACTTTAGATTCATTAACCCTTATCCTTGAGTGGCTTTCGGACCTTGATAAGTGGTGATTCCCAAATAATAAAAAAAGGGTTTCTAAAATAATCTTTTAATGTCCGTGATAAAATATGAGAATTCAGAAGAGCAAAGAATAAAAGGATTTAGTGTAGATTTACACTCTCTGAGTGCTCTTAAGTTTCTGTTTGCAATGCAGACTAAAGGCGTCGGTAACAAAGCGAAAATGTTGATCTGTGAAGCGGGCGAATATTCGCTTCTGAAAAAAAAAAAAAAAAATACGCGCAAGACCAACAAAATTGGATGGCGTTTGGCCCAAATATAAAGGATTATAGCCATTTTGATGTTATTACGTGGAATGTCTGTTTTTTTTT
The DNA here is from genome assembly GCF_053919585.1 of Euprymna scolopes. Classification (NCBI taxonomy): domain Eukaryota; kingdom Metazoa; phylum Mollusca; class Cephalopoda; order Sepiida; family Sepiolidae; genus Euprymna; species Euprymna scolopes. The sequence continues at coordinate 49,186,512 of NC_136491.1, forward strand.
CTTTCTTTTGTATTGTCTGTTTTTCTTTCTTTCTTTTTGTATTGTCTGTTTTTCTTTCTTTCTTTTTGTATTGTCTGTTTTTCTTTTCTTTCTATTTGTATTGTCTGTTTTTCTTTTCTTTCTTTTTGTATTGTCTGTTTTTCTTTTCTTTCTTTTTGTATTGTCTGTTTTTTTTTTCTTTTTCTGTCTGGGTATTTTTTTTTTACGTTTATTTTGATCGGTGGCTATGTTTAATAAGCCGTGTCTATTTATTACTACCGTAAAACTGCAGTCATGAAGTCTAAGGCGTACAAATATTTATAAAGATAAAACAGCTTTAAAAGCAACCTGTTGGCTCCTGCTCAGAATAACGCATAAGTAACTGTTGCTTATTTGCCTCCTTAGTTTACTGTTTTTTTTTTCAACGAAGGGGAAACTAATAAATCAGCAATCGAATAAATAAAGAAATATACATATGCAGATTCTTCTAAAACGACCTTTATGTGCTCCTACTTAGCGGCTAGAGAACAATCGAAGATCGCGGCTAATTATCTTGTACTGAAAGTTCGATGGGAGCGAAACTGGTCGAATGCATACCGTCGCGGATAATACAAATCTGTTGGTAAAGATGTGTACTTCTTTGTCGATGCTAAACATTCATATCTTGATTTCTTCTCATCTCTTCGTAATAATGAACGTTTAGTAGTAATTATTAGGCCTAGGACAACAGCATATTCTTTTCATTGTTTTGACTCTCGAGTGTATATCTGTTGATATCTTGTATGATTTTATATAGAGTGATGTGGTTCTCAGTTGATTAATTGTGCCTAACCGTGTCGCATATATACTCGAAAGCCAAAACAATGATAAGGATATTCTCTTGTCATAGCCTTAGTGATTATGTACAGGACAAGGTTGCCTGTTATTGTGGTTGACGATCCCATCCTCTGTCATTTGGAAGGAGAAGAATCTAAGGTAGAATAATGAAGACACGTGATATATCTTTATACGAAAAAAAAAAAAACAACAAAAAAACAAAAGTAAATTTATTTACAGCAGAATACAAGAATAATATTAAGAATAGAGATAGCAAGAGTTCAGTGAAAAATTATTACGTTACTTGCGTTATTGTATTTCGACGAGAGGTCGATGGCGAGGTTAGAAAGCGGACTGGCCATGCCAAGCCGGAGTTTGTTATCGCCACATCTCCAGTTCTTGAAAGTTTCAGCTAAAAGAGGATGAAGTATACAAAACGGAAGTCAACGTAGCTGTATCGCCCTCTGGTGACAAGGCATGGTGTTACCAGAGTTGAACGGCGATAATCGTGTTTAGCTCAAGACCACCCGTTTGTATGTATGAGTTTGCTAGAGTCGAAAACTCAGTTCCCATAATTATCACCGATGATGGCTGGGACAGACTGCCCAAGAAGCTGAAATAAAACTCATAAAAAATAACTAGTTCTAGCTGAATAAAATGAATAAAACTAACTCTCTTGTTTTGATAGTTTAATGATTCTTTATTTGATACACTCAAATACAATAACATCGAATGAGCATGCTATCTTTTTCTGACTTGCTAGCACATATATTGTCTGTTCGACGTTGCCTCTAGCCACTATTGAATTGTTTTGTGGCTTTTACATAATAACATCCATAGAAAAACAATTCTATAGATACAGGTGGGTCTTAAAATGAATCCGATTGTTAAACTCTAGCAGTTATAAATAAAGGCTTATTTTTCCTCTCGAAGAAATGTGCTTCTAGGCGATTTATCAGTTTGCTAGGCGCATTTATTACATTCGTCCCTTGAAGAACTACTCGCAGATTTTGTCAGATCACGCATCTAGGATTAAGAAAACTGGTATAAAATTTATGCTATGGACTTATGACTAGGGGAGATAACGTCCCAAGTCTTAAAGCTTGAGACTCAACAAAATATCCATATTATCGGCCAAACACCAGCATCTGTCACATCGCCGTGATGTTGCATCCCTATGCCTGTTTTACAAGTACTTTAATGGAATGGAATGTTCTGATGAACTTATAGAACTTGTGCTCCTTCTTTCAACGTACACACTACCGACTAACTAGACAAACAGTAAAATTACACCCCTTAACCGTTTATGTCTCTAGAAGCTGTAAATCCTTCTACTCTAATAGTTTCTTCCCTCGGATTGTTAGACTTTAGAATTCTCTTCCTGTTTTGTGCTTCTCTGACCGTACTAACTTACAAAAGTTTAAATGTAATGTGAACACATATTTCTCTTTTCAAACCCCCACAGTCTCTTCTCAGACACGATCCCAAGTACGTCCAAGTAGCAATACGCTTTTTTTTGAGGTGATAAGAGTAAAGCAATATCCGGTTTGCGAACCTAAAATTGTTTAATGGATAAATAGACTCTACCTATTATCCAACCTTTGCATCCTTTCCTTGTCTATTAGCCAGGCGTAACGATACCATTATAAGAACAGATAAGAAACGCTCATAGTTTAATCTGGTTTCCCGACTAGGACCACGAGCACTGTATCTTTTACTTCATCTGTTCAACTTAGAACAAAATTCTAGTCATTTAATCTCACATGACATGTCTGAAGCAATCTTTCTATAACAGGTTGAGGTTACAAATTTGCCAGCTTTTCTAACTGCTGTTTCCGAATTGTAGTAATGGATCACTAACTCTTTAGGGAGCACTAAGTGGTGCGATTGTTCTATCAACAGTTGTATAATATTGGGGTAATTGTAATGCTATGTCACGAATGGAAATGAGCCATACACATATCTTGTGAGATTTCTTGTAAGATTATAATAGATGCAGAAAAGAGTATATATAGCGATATGACTAGTAAATACATTGTCACAGACATTAGGAATTCGTGATTTCTTGAACATTTATAATAGCGTGGATAATAATTGGTAATAGAAAATTCTGACTTTATTCAACCACCATGATGTTGCTTGTACGGTAAAACTCATAAGACTGACCCACTTGCCCATCGGTTTGTATTAAACTGTAACTTGAACCCCACAAACCATTCTGTCCTAAATTTCCCATTGCAAATGGAAGCCACATTACGACCGTGTCATCACCTCTACACTTGTCCGAGATATCACAAGAAACAACGCTTGCTCTTATCCCAGTTATATTAATAATGAAATATTCTGCTGGGCTGTCTAATGTCTTCTCCAAGCTTAAAAACAAATTCCTTGACGAATCTTGCTTCCCTAAAAGAAAACTTATCTCTCCATTAGTTTAATTTAATTTTCGCTAAAGTCTTTGACTACTTAATTAATCTAATGATCGGCTGCCAATTTGTTAATTTGAAACTTTCTTCTTACGATTAGTATGAATTTAGTCAAGCATGTTCTACTGCGGATGCTCCTCGATCATCTCTGAACGCTTATACCATATACACTGGATTAGGCAGGTGAATCTAGAGAGATACTGTTAAGCTTTTAATAATATCTGAAATGAGGTCCTTCTCATGTAAATTAATTCGTATGGTATTACTGAAGGAATCCTTACTTATAATATGTAATCTTTCCCGGGTTGCGAAGGTTGGTTAGTACAAAAGGAGTTTAAGGATATATCAAACTCTGTAGTTGAAGTCGACGATAGCACTTGGAATAGGTCATTCGGTTTGTGTGAAAGAAAACGAAAGGAAAGAGGGCGAGCATGAAAGAAAGAGAGGAAGACATCTTTTTCTTTCGCATGCAAGAGTCTGGTTTCCGATTTTGGGCGGAACAGACGTCGAAAAAAAACGAAAAAAAAACGCAAAAAAAGCTTGAGTCAACAATGCGAAGGCGTCCCTCAGTTCACTCGTAGTTGAACTAAAGTGATCTTTGTCAGAAAATCGGTACCGTGGTTTCGCCTTTACAACTCATCGACGAATGACAGGAAGAATCGCATTCCAGAGAAGACCAAGATAACAGAAAAAAGGTATGGTGAACTTCATTGCATATATATGCACACACAAATACACTAGCTGTATCATGATTTCATGCATAGATACAAACAAAGAGACACACATAATGAGATACACACATTACAACAGACAAAATCCTACACTTATATCTAAAAGGCATTTTGTGTGTGTGTGACTGTGTGTGATTATCGATCGTTTTCATTAAATATATTTATTTGTTAAAGAAAGGCAATCCGATTTTTACCAAAGTTAAAACTCTTATACAACCTAACATCACAAGTGTATTTGAAAAGTTTTATCATCGCACAAACAGAAGGTGCCAGCGTATAAAATAAACAGCAGGTTCTGATATACGACAGGTGCACATTCGAAATGAATGTTCCTATTTAGAGCACAAATGAACAATCATACTTGACTTTTGCAGTTTACATTTTAATTCAAGCCATTATGTGTGTGTATCTGTGTGTGTGTGTCTGTGTGTGTGTGTGTGACTTTGGTTCCTATGGACCCCAAAACGAGTTGGCCAATTAAAAAACATTCACACAACTGCATTTTATGTACTGAGGAGTATTTTTTATAGGTTTTTGTTGGAATACTTCTGATAAGTATCGAAAAACGATTATCGAAAAAATCTGATTAAACAAAGAACAGTTCGGTTTTGACCACAGTTAACACCGTTATACAGTCTAATATTACAAGTGCATTTAAGAAGTTTGATTACTGCACGAGTAGAAGGGCTCAGCGTATAAAATACACAATAGGTTATTTGATAAGACATGTATCCGTTAGAAATTAATGTTTCTGCTTAGAACACAAATGAACCATGATACCTGATGTTTGCATTTTTTTAAAAATTTAAATTCAAGCCGTTATGTAAAATTATTTTACAAAATCAGCAGTAGGTTCTCTACAGTATAACGTAAATAAAAATGTATTGTGGACTAAGTCATTGCGGGAAGGCATGTGCTATTTCTTCCTACTGCACCACCGTGGATCCCCGACCAGAACAAGCACTCAATCGATTTGATTGCAAAATGAGCGATTTAACCTATTTCAATAACAATAAGTTCGTGGACCCTCATTTAATCCCGGGCAAAGTCGGATCCCCCTATTAGTATTTATATAGTTAAATCATTCCTAGTGGAAACAATGATCCAGATTGTCCTCGATGACCATAAATTCATATTGGTCGATCCTTGGATTTTTATCGTTCCTGATTTTTATAAACAACCTTCCTGATGAAATTGTGTCCGAGATGTGTATATTTACTTATAACACCGCGCTCTATCACAGGCTTCGTAAATAAAAGGCTGTTTCATCAAAAATGTGATTTTCTGACGTCACAGACTACGATAAGACGGTCAGAATGTTATGTGATAGAAAACTATTACGAATGATAGTCGTTTTCTTGTTCATTTCACAAAGAAATTGTCGAGAGATTTATAAACTCGTTCAAAACTGACCATATTTTATTTTCGAGAAAAAAAAATTATTTTGCATTTTCACATGAATAATAAAGATTGAGTTGTTTCGCTGGAAAATGATGCAAACTTTTATATTTGTTAGAAGTGTATTTATTCATTCACACACCACTTTCATTTTAAGTTATGAGGGGCGTGCAATAAGTAATGCCTCTGACCCACTTCCAATTGTCTGATCTAGCTGAAATTATGCATGTTCAATGATTTATATCTCTATGGATTATGTGGCAAATTACAGTTCTGAACTAATTGTGGTTTCTGTTTTACAGGTGTTTGAGCTGAGTCAGGTGTGAAATGGAGCCTGTTGAATGTTAAGCAGTGATCCGGGTTTTGTATTTGAAAGGATGCACACCACAGGAAACTTTTAATGAAATGAAAGAAACTTATGGTGCTAATGCCCATCATATGACCTTGTAAAACGCTGGCATCGTGAATTCAAACATGGCTGGAAGTCTGTGGAAACAGCTCCCAGACATGGTTGACCCCCTTCTGCCATTGATGAGGCATTTATCCATCAAGTTAAGGCTGTCATTTTGGAAGATCGGCGCATTACTATTCGCCAAATAGCCCAAGATGTCAAGATTAGTACAGGGTCTGTGGAAACTATCATTTATTACCATTTTCATATGCATAAGGTGTCTGTCAGATGGATTCCCAGGTTGCTCACACCATTCCAGAAGCGAGAACGCGTCGAGTGCTCGAGGGTGAATTTGGAAATGTGCCAAGAAGATGAGTCAAAGTTTTTCAAAAGACTGATTACACAGGATGAAACCTGGGTCCATCACTATGATCCACAGACCAAAGCCCAGTCAATGTAGTGGAAGCACTTGGACTCGCCACCTTCAAAGAAGGCAAGTGTGATGCCCTCCGCTGGCAAGGTCATGCTCACAGTCTTCTGGGACCAGGACGGAGTGATGATGACAGATTTCCTGGCAAAGGGCACCACAATTACAGGAGCCTGTTATGCTTCACTTTTGAGGAAATTAAGGGAAGCTATCAAAATCAAGAGGCAGGGCAAGATCAGCAAAGGTACCATCCTCCTGCAGGATAACGCTCCGGTCCACAACTCGCATGTCGCCAGATCAGAAGCACGGGCGTGTGGTTATGAAATTCTTCCCCACCCTCCCTACTATCCTGACCTTGCACCCTCTGACTTTCATCTCTTCCCAGCCATGAAGTTGTTTTTAAAAGGAAATCGTTTCCCAGATGATGCAGCCTTGATTTCTGAAGTCACATCGTGGTTGGAGGTTCTACAAAACTGTCTCCAGAGCTGCAGCAAACGACGGGAGAAATGCATAACTCTAGGTGGTTCCTGTGTAGAGAAAGACTAAAAACTGTGCCAAGTTTGGTTGCTATACTCTTATGGAAAGTGGGTCAGGGGCATTACTTATTGCACGCCCCTAGTAAATGTGTATTTATTCATTTGTACACCACTTTAATCGTAAGTTAAAAGTGTATTTATTCATTTACATACCACTTTCATTTTAAGTTAAAAATGCACTCGTTTTAAAATTATTTATTAATTTGACATGTTACAATCCGTTGATCTTGATAATGAAGTAAATATAACGTCGATTTATATTTCTTTTGACTATATTTTTATGAATATTAATAAATTATGACGTTTTGGCCAGAACGTTGAAAATATGCATTTTATAGTTGTTAAACTTGTTAAACAATTTATTTTTAGACGAGACTTTTTCAGTCTGTTCTCTCAATAATAAATAATTTTTTTACAGAACATTATTTATATACTTTGGAAATATCTTTAGTTTTCGAAATGCGAGTAAATAAACAACAAAATTTAAGCCTCAATCACGACTTTGCGATAAGAGTTTATAATTCTTTTCTTTTTATGTGACTAAATTCCGTTAAAACTTGATTTTTCTCTGCATACGCACAGAAAAAGAATGCTACAAGTATGATTCCATAATATTTAAAAAATGATTTTCAAAAATATTTAGTCAAGAAACACAAACAAAAATATCTGTGCCATCATTTTTTAGTTTCTTTATCAAAACATTTTATAAGACTTACAAAATTCATTAATCAATCAGATTTTATTATTTATGCTGAATACGGGCCGTGCTGAAATAATAATATTATTTATTAGAAACTAATTCATAACTAAATTATCCAATAGATTTTCCCATGAATTTAATTTAAAAAGAAATATTTTTGCTCTTGTAAATTTGTATTTAACTTATTAAAATTGTTTTGTTATTTCGTCATTTATCGTGTTTTTAACTTCATTAAAAACAATATTTATCGCCTTCATTGAAGATATTTATCGATCGCTTTCATTAAAAATATTTATCGTTATTTTTCATTAAAAATATTTCTCGTTCGTTTTCATTAAAATATTTATCGTATGCTTTCATTAAAAATATTTTTTCATTAAAATATTTTAATGCTTTCATTAAAAAAATATCGTATGTTTTCATTAAAAAATATTTATTGTCCTTTTTCATGAAAAGTGATTTATCGTTCGTTTTCAATAAAATATTTATCGTACACTTTCTTTAAAAAATATTTCTCATATGTTTCATAAAATATATTTATCGTATGTTTTCATAAAAATATTTATCGCACATTTTCATTAAAAAATATTTATCGCACATTTTCATAAAAAAAAAATATTTATTGTATGTTTTCATTAAAAAAATGTTTATTTTGTTTTTCATGGAAAGGTATTTATCGTTCGTTTTCCGGGAGATATTTAATGTTCTTTTTTATTAAAAAATATTTATCGTTTGATTTTGATCTGTTTAATTACTGTTTGTTCAATGAATTCACTTTTTGCAGCAATTGATTGTGTTCTATTTCAAACATAGTTTTACATACATTATTATTGTTTGCTTTTTTACTAATTAATATTGAATAAAGTTCAATCAGTATAAATCGAATCGTATTCTTTTCTCTTTTAAAATGCAATTTCTAAGTAAGTAATAAACGAACTTTAGTCCTTAAAATCCACAAAACAGGAAAATATTTATTATTAACGCATTAAAAAAACACAAATCTTTCATTTTGTATAAATTATTATTTTCTTTTTTAAACTAATATAAAAAAGTTTCAGTATAAATTGTGTTCCTTATCTTTTTCTTTTTCAATTCACTTTTAAAGTTCTTAAGGTTTGTTGTAAAAAGGCTTTTATTCATTATGAACTGTTTGAATGTTCGGCGTATCTTGCTCGCTTGTATAAAAAAAAAATCAGTTTGTTTAGGGTAGAGATGAGGCATCCTACCGGATGCCAAACATTCATCCGCAGACCCAGATACTGCAACCGAGAGATCTTTTTTATGATTCTACTCCTCCCTTTAAGTGCAATTGCTTGAATCTCTCTTGCACTTGGTTCTTCGAGTACTTTGTGCAATACAGTGTTTTCTTTAAGGTGCTGCTTTGTGCAATACAGTGTTTGCTTTAAGGTGGCCGCGCTCTACTCCCGACATGTGGCTAAAAAGAAATGCACATATAGCCTAGACAATTGCCAAATCCTTAGAAAATGACCTTTAGTAAAAAAAAAAAAAGTGAGGTCGACAATGGATGGCAACAATTAATATTTTTATGACAATGCTTCTTTATTAACAATTATATGAAACCCCCCCCCCAACTTTCCAAACACCGATTGCCATGGCTAATAGCACTCGAGAGTCTAACATTCAAACTCCTCGGCCTGACATGAAAATATACATAGAAGATACTGTATAGACTGCTGCAAAGAATGTAAACTCGCTCTACCAATTTCTCACACTTGTCAATATCCGCCAATGCATGGAGTATTGCTGTCGCATTTGTGGCGTGACCGCCGTCGGGAGCAGTGGGGCTCCCCATTGGGGGGGAGATTAAGATTCCCGAAACACTGAAGAAGGTCGGGCAACTATGCTTGTATTGATTGTTAAGCATTATTGCGTGCCGGGCAGTATTGGCTAACCTTGCTGAAAGGAAGAGTTAAGTTATGAATTTTATTATGTTTTCGTAAAACCGACATATACATTTTATTGTTGGTGGAAAAGTAACAATTTGATGTCATTTTGAGAATATAGCGAATATAATTTCGTTTGGGGGCCAGCCAAAGGGTCACAGGGAGTCAACCTCTCTGTTCGTGGGAACCGAAAACCGCGAGCATTCTCAGAATCACCAGCACACACGCAGGGAATCGGGAATTCCCTGGAATGACGTATTCATTGGCGATTGGTCTAAGGAACAACCTACTCTACCCATCATCTCACTATATAAGCGCATCCCCGTGCCGAAATTAGTGAGTTAGAGTGAGTTGGGGAGTTGAAGCTGGGTCTTGAGAGAATCTAGCAGTAATCGAAGAGTTGTCGCCACACCCCTTCTACCGTTCGTCGCTACCGCAAAAACAGAGAGTAAGATTTGATAGTGTGTTTTGTAAGAAATTTACACTGGGCAATTGTATATAAGTTTATATTATATTTTTTGTAAATTTGACTTGAATTAACTGGTAGAATAGAGATATTTGAGTTTGTCTTTTGTGCGCATGAAAATCTATTCACTTCCAGCGTGATACAGCATATCAACCCGAAGGTGAAATCGACACGGACTAATCGACCAACAAGATTCCGCTGCGCCAGAGAACTTGCGGAGAATTCCCGGTGAAAGACGATTAGGACGCTTGTGTGAGAGTTCACACCCGTTTACCAGTGATCCGGAAAGGTCACATTTAGTGACCTGTGACAAGGACCCGTTCGCACATTAACCACTTGTATTTCCCTCTTAAACAATATTAAAAAAGAGTCTCTAATCCAAAAGCTCTCACATTGTCCACCAAACTCCAGCCTCTATCTCATCGCTGCAATATTGCATCTTTGTACGTTGTTTTTTTTTTTTTAACAAAAAATACAATGCCCCGATGAATTTGATATTGTGGTGCCCTCTCGACGTAAATATATCCGACAATCGTTCAAATCCCACTCATTTAACGCGGAGGTTCCCAGATGATGGATGTTTTCTATTTTAATAGCCCATTTCCTCAAACTGATAGATTTTGGTATCCTCCCTTGATTCCAATTTCCCCGGTAGTACCAACATACAGAAATTTAAATGTAATGTGAATTAACATCTCTCTGCACAACTCCCCACTTGTTAATCTGGCCCTTTCTTCAACATAGCCTATTTTATATCAGTAGCAATGTGACTTATTTTGAAAGTAATAAAGTAAATAAATAATAATTCCTAGTGATATTTTTTGTCCTGAAAAGGACAGCATTTTTTTTTTCTAGGAATCAGAAGAAGAATGCACGCGTCTGATCAGAAAGAATACGTCGACTGCCGTGCTCTGTTTATAGACTGGAATGAAGTCGACAGATAATCAATTGAGAGGGGGACATTTAAAGAAGGACATCGGTTTTTGGAGATAGAGCTTTGTTTTCACTTCTGTATTGGAAAAGAAAAAGATAGTTAAAATATAGCATATCGTCTTACTCACTCGGGTATGTACATGTGCGAGAAGTTTCGTACGAACTGAATAACTCGATCAACTAAGCAGGAAGCGTGACAGATGTGAAATAAACCTGATACCAACACGATTATTTTTTCTCTTTAAAAAAAAAAGTTTTTGGTAAGTGATATGGTTTGCGAGAGTGTCAACCGGGCCGCCCAGGAACAGGTCAAAAATATAGAAAGGAACGGATAATAACGACGCTTTTAGGGGGCGAGTGATTGTGGTTCCCCTTGAATAGTTGATATAAAAAAGAAAAAATATACAAGAATACAAAATAAAACAACGCCAACAAACAAAAAAGGTGTTATGTCTGAAGATAAAAAAGACAGACATTTGCGTACAGAGAGAGGGAGAGAGAGAGAGAGAGAACGAGAGAAAGCTAGAAAGAAAGAGAGAGAGGGGATAATATATACAGTAAGAGTTTAGGGATGAAAGATATGTGTGTGTGTGTGTGTGTGTGTGTGTATGTAATACAAATACATAAAAACAAACGAAAAGAATAGAGGAAATCTCGTCACTGTCCAGAAAGAAATATAGGAGTCAAAAAGAAAGTAAAAAAGACAGAAAAAATGAAGAAAAGAAAGGGTGGACAGTATTACATAAAAAAGAGATAAGAAAAAAAGAAGAAGATAACTGGAAGAAAATCAGAAGAAGACAAAAACGAAAAGAACGAAGGATATAAAAACCAACAAGAAAATAATTGGGTCAGTATAAAAATTTCAAGAACAAGAGTAAGAAAGAAATTAGAAGAAAAGAAAGCTATTAAAGGGAGGAAGAAAGAAAGAAAATGAAATAAAGAGATTAAGAATAAAGGGGGCAGAAAAAGAAAAAAAAGAACCAGTATATATAGCAAAAGAACAGAGAATAAAAAGAGAAAACAAATGGGGGAATAAAACACATAGAAGGGAACGTTTATGGTTTGCAAGAGTAAATACAAACGAAAAAGAGGTAAAGTAATACAATTTGAGAAATAAAGAAATTATGAGGAATGAACGAATGATTTAAGGAAAAACGAAATACTAAAAATATAAAGTTAAACAACTGAAGCATCCGTGGTCCCCCGTGAGTGCTCAGTGAATGAGACATAAAAAATGACTAATTTCAGCCCCTCCCCCCATTTAGCCCCAGAAATCCCAGGGACATCAAATCCTGGTGAAAATGAGCAAACGGTGCATTTTTATGCCTTACCACATATAAATCTGAGTTCTGCACCATGTAAAAAAAAACAAAAAAAAAAAAAACGAAATCACTATGTCCATAACCACTCCCACCATTTAGCCCCCAAATACCCAAGTCCTTAACATATATAAATTTCAGTTCAGCACCATGCAAAATTGCTAAATAGACATACACAGAAAATTTTGGACACATATGGTAAGATAGTCTCAAAAATGGAGTGTTTTATGAGCCCTAAAAGAGCCACTGGGGCACACCCAAGAGATATCACGAAGTATAGACAAACAAAATTATATAGAAACCAATTTTAGTTACAACTTTTCAGAAAGTTTTATAAAAATCCAAGCCATCAAATTTTTTTAATAAGAACAAATGTATCAATTTTAGCTATTTTAACCCGAAAGGCACCCCTGGGGAGAGGCACCGTTTTCTCGGAAAAGTCATTCTGTTATTTTTTTACTCGTATCATGTTTAATGTTTGTACAAAATTAAAAAAAAATCCAAGGCGTAGTTTTTGAGAAACGGACGAACGGACAAGGGTGAATTTGCAGGTCCACCCTCCTTTTGTCAGAGGATCAAAAAGGGGGGGGGGAAGAGAAGAAAAATGGAATGAGTAAATAAAAAAGACATCAAATTAGAAGAAACGAACGATAGAAAAGAAGGAGAGGACGAAAAATAGAATGAAAAAGAATGAAGAAAATAAATACAATATTGAACAAAAAGAGGGTAAAAAATAATCAGGTAATATTCAGGAAGGAAATGAGGATAAGAATAAAAAGACAAAAACAGAAAGAAAAAAATGAAAAAAATCGTCATTTTTAAAGAAAACAGAAAATTTCAAGCGAAAATAATGAGATGACGGAAGAAAAAAAAAAAAGAAATTAATAAAATTAACGAAAATAAGACAAAAAACAAAACAAAACAAAAACAGGATAATGGAAGGAAGGACGAAAGAACTGAAAATGGTGAAGAAAGAAAAGAGAAAGAAAAATAGAAAAGAAATGAAGAAAAGAATAAAACAAACACGGGAGAAAAGAATTGCAAACGAAAAAAAAAAAAAAGAAAAGAAAAGAAAAAGAAAAGAAAACACACAGAGCGTTAAAAAGTAAATAATTTATTTCGGATGTTATTCTCATAACCTTTCGACTGACATAACCTTCACCGATCTTCAGGTGTCTATCGTTGACTCAGGAATCTGTACGGAATTTCGAATAGAACTCATTTTTAATTCATAGCATGCTCTAGTTTCGTCAAGCATAATCTGTTATGGACCTTATATAATTCGTGATTGAATGGTGGAATACGTTCACGCAAATTCATATTTTTCCAACTTTTGTGAAATTTAAACCATATATCTATTGTTTATTGTAACATTTTAACAATCTATCTATTATCTATTGTAAAAATTAATATTTCCCAAATTTCAATTTCTTTGGCGTATTTTAATGAGGTTAAGGGGCATACGAAGGGCACGTTATTTCATTAAAAAATTCCAGTATTTTAAAATTGTTTTAGAATTTGACCCACCATCATAAGACATTAATTAAACAAGATTTTCTGAATTTCAATTAAGACCACTTAAGTTCAATTCCCAAGTTCGAGACATTTTGTTTTAAGTTCTGTAATATTCATTTCATAATGCCGAATAGATGACCACGGCTTAGTAGTAGTTGTAGTAGTAGTAACATATTTGTTTTGATGTATAGTTTATGGTTGCAATCAGATTCATTGATTAAATAACCCCATCCCAAACTATTATTTCCCCAGTCAATGGGTGACTATCTTTCTTTAAAAGGAATTTTAGTGCTCTATAAAGTGGACAGTCTAACAAAAGGTGACATGTTGGAAATAAAATAATTAATCCATCATATGCTTATATAACTATCGCTATTTAAGATGACTTTTTTTTAGTTTTTAAGCAAAAGGATTGCCACAGATTGATAAAAATCATAACTTAGGGGGTAATAATAAAATCAACCAATATGATCGGTTATAAACTGAAGAAAACACTAGAGAAATAGAAACGTGACCATGAAGCATACACCACGCAATTAGTCTGGTTTCCTACAGGAATGAAACATAATTTGTGACCGTTGCTTAAACAGCGACCGTCTCATCAACTTTGCTGCCGTAAACCAGATGACAGTGTCGAACAGCAATTTGCAAGAGCAGCTGTGCCAATTAATCACCTGATGGAATCACTCGTAACCAGATCGACCATGTTCTCGTCAAAACTTGCTGGGCCTCAAGCGTTCTGGATCGCCGTTTTTATCGAAGAGTGAAAACCGGCAATGAACATGGCTCCGATCACGTGATGGTCCACGTTAAGCTACGCATAAGCTTAAAAGCCAACCAGCATACAAAATATGATCACACATCTCACGACCAAAATGTTAGAAGACCAAAGCCGAGTTCCAAGCTCCAGATGTGAAACCGTTTCGCCGGTTTTGAAGCATTTTAACCTAAAGTGTCTACAGCTAAGGATATCTGTCAGCCATTCAAAAACAGCGTGAATGAAATTACCATCCAGAGCCTCGGTAAAACCAGACGGTTTGCAAAGGACTGGATCTCTGGGTACACTATAAAGCGTGCGAACAATACAAAACAAGCCCGCTAACCTGGACGCGATGACTTCCGCCAGCTGCGCCGAACGACTGCGCACTCTGTAAGGGCTGATCGAAATGTCCACTGGACAAAAATTGCCGAAGATATGGAACATGCAGTATCCGTAGGAGACAGAAGTAAGCTTTACAATATTATCCAGTTCAGCACTAAACCGTTTTAAGGAAGCAGTGAGGTGATCCTAAACCAATAAGGCGAATCCATTTCGAATCTAGAAATCGCATACAACAATGGAGCTACCATTTCGCCACGCTGTTCAACTATGATAAGAACACCACACAACTGAACCTGATCGACACCTGCAAGATACGACTGTGACAGCTCTAGTGCAACGCTGGACGAAATGCAAAAAAAAAAAATAAATAAATAAAATAAAATAAAAAAAAGCTAAAACAACAACAAAGCAGCCGGAGAGGACGGCATCCTTGCTGAAATTTTTAAAAATGCTCTAGACGTGTGGGAAACCGAGAGCTTTCCTAAAGACTGGAGTGACGCGGTTCTGCTCTCTCTCTTCAAAAAGGGAGACAAAAAATGCTGCAACACCGCGGAATAAGCCTAATCGATATTGCCGCCAAAATTATATATATATACTGGCATTTCAGCCTGACGTTGACCGCGTGTTTGGATGTGTGTGTCGAGCAAAAAAGAAAGTGGTAGTAGAAAGGCAGGCTCGAACCCGTACCGCGAAGGACGAAAAGAAAAGGGGGGGGAACCCCGACGTCTTTGTCGTTACGACCACCGCCAAACCGGCCAAAACGTAGGTTTTAATTAAGGCTAGACAATAGAAAGGAGAGCATGACTTTCGAAAATATCGGCGAAAAAACGACCCCCCCCCGTGTAGAAAAGTGCCCAGTTGAAAGTGAAGATATTAATGCTTTTAGCTAATTTTCCGATATTTGTCGTCTGAAAGGTCGGAACTCCAAATTATACTGATCTTGTAAAACTCCGTCGCCCCTTTCGAAAGTTTTAGGCACACATGCAAACATACACACATACATACATACATACATAAATTTATATATTGGTAACGAAAAATTTTCGACCCAAACCGATTAAAAAGCTTACCCTATCTCTGAATACCCTTTATGTAAAATTTCAAATGTTTAGACCAGAAAGTGTCTAAGTAATTTGGTAGAAACCGCAGAGGTCAATTTTTTAAAATTTTGACCTCTATTATGACCCCTTAGGATTTATTGTTTAGGGCTCAAGTCGAGTTATTAAGTTAGATCCATGTCCAAGGAACCTATAACTAAAATTTCAAGTCTTTAGACCCAAAATTGTCGGAGGAGTTTCTTCAATAAGTATCGATAATCGATAATCGAAATAATCCGATGAAAGAAGGAACAAACGATTTTTACCAAAGTTAACACCTTACACAGCCTAAATGCATTTGAGATGTGTTATTACCACACAAGTCGAAAGGCCCGACATATAAAATCAACAGTATGTTTTTGATGTGACAGGGGCGCGTTCGAAATGAATATTTCCGTTTAAAGCACAATTGAAGCATGATACTTGACTTTTTCATTTTAAACTTTAATTCGAGCCATTATCACTGCACAAGCAGTAAGGGCAGGCATATAAAATCAACAGTATGTTCTTTCATATGACAGGGGTGCATTCGAAATGATTGTTTCTGTTAAGAGCACAATGGAAGCATGATACTTAATTTTTGCATTTTAAACTTTAATGCAAGCCATATGCGGCGCGCGAATTTTTGTATGTCCAAAAAAGGCTATTTTCGCCGACGGTCCCGGGGTCGTTACTATCGCTTAGAAGTGTTTATATATCCCCCTAGATAATAATATCTAGGATTTGGGAACGCGTGTCGCGTCTAGATTTATTTACAGCGACTTTTCAAAATTATTGCTATTTTGGCTTCTCACGTGTTGATTAGGCTTTTTCGTATAAAAAGCGGAACTAAGCTAACACATCGTTCTCGCGCCGGGAACAATGCGAGGAAAATTCCTTATACCAAACGATTGCTATTCAATTTGGGCAATCCCCTTTTTATGGGGAGCTGGTTTCTCCCCAACCTCTTGGGGAAACAAAACCAGCGAAAGTTGAGCAAACAAACCAAAACAGAAAAACCTGCGCCGCAGTAAATGTTAACTTTTAATATTGAAACCGGGTTATTTAAGCCATTTTTCACGTTCTATGTGTTTTTTTGTTTTTATTTTTCAGATTTTTTATAGAAGTGTTAACGTTCGTTTCTCTGTTTTATTTTCAATCACATTCGCTTCTTTTTTTTTGTTTTTGTTTTTCCGATTTTTACATTTAACATCGTTCGTTTGCCTTACGTTAGTTTTTTTGTGTTTTTTTTCGATGTTTTTAAGTTTTAACATTTTTTTATGTATAATATTTAAACAAATAAAAAGTATTTAATAATTTAATATTTAATATTTAAAAATATTTACTTCGCTTATTCTTATGTTTTGATTACCCCCCCTGTCCGAGCACACACACACCTCTAAACACCCGGGCAACGCCGTGTACCCCCACTAGTTATATATAAAATAATTTTATAAACCAACAGTAGGTTCTCTACATTACAATGTGGACTATAATATATTCTGAACTAAGTTACTGCGAGAGGCATGTGGATTTACTCTAGCTGTACCGAAATGAGTCCCCAATTAGAGCAGGCACTCAATCGATTTGATTTAAAAATGGTCGATTTTACCGATTTCAATGAAATAAAAATATAGGAATGTGAAATATTCGTTGATCATCATTAAATCCAGGGCAATATCTAGTCATTCTGCTAGTATATATATATATATATATATATATATATATATATATATATATATATATAGTCTTTGAAGTTTTTAACCTTTAAAACTATACAAAAAATATTTTTTATCATTCGTTAGAAAACCATCTAGTCAGTAAGTCATTTAATCACCTGCAATCACTGCATCAACTCGCTCTCGAATTTACTATAATACCAATAATTTATTTTTCAAGGGATCATCAGTTGTTTACCATGAAACACTGTTTCGGGGATTTAAAAACAAAACAGTATATTACATCATGGCTCCCCAGCAGTGTTGATCAAACACCACCACCCTTAATCTTAGGAAGAAGACATGTTACAAACATTTGATCCAATTTTCTATTCTTAATTGCAATTACTAACCTTTTCATACTATAAAAATGAATTTCTTACCCGTGCAATTCATACATTTCCACATTTAAAATGGATACATTTTTTAATTTTTTAATTTATCAGTCTTGTATTTATAAGATTAGGGTTAATCCATTTAACTACTTATCACCCCCACTATGATTAGTATTTAGTATATTTGCATTCTTATTTATTTAAAATTAGATATAGAAAGGTTAAAAATATTTTTACATATATACATTTTTTTTATATATATATATCACAAAAGTCTATATTCTAAATTTCAAGGTGTTGACCATCTTACCGTTTATTTCTTTAAGTACGTTGACAGAACCTGTTCCATAGCGCAGAATAATTCTCCGTATTTATTATGTAAATTCTTGAATTTCTTCCGCATTAAAATCAAAGATCGCGTAACAAAATGAAAAATAAATCTCTAAATTTTCGGATTCTGTAATCATTCTTATATGCCTTTATTATCTTTTAAAGCTGATAAGTGATTGTTCTTCTGATGAGTTAATGGCGGAATAAATTCAAGGATTGACATAATGATTGCACGAATTATTCTGCGCTACGAAACAACATGGTCAACATCTTAAAATTTGGAATATAGACTTTTATCATTTTTTGTATATGCTCTGGAGTTACATCGAGCTTCTTACATTCAAGGATTGGAATAAATAAAATTGTGAGATATAATCAAATAAACATATTTCTACACACACACACACACACACACACACACACACACACACACACACACATATATATGCATATATATATATATATATATATATATATGGCAAAAAGAAAGTCCGCACTTGTAATTCTTTCCAAAACTACAAATTTAAACTAAATTTAATGTAACAGTTTAAACAAACTATATCTCATTTCATTGGCCTTTTATTCCTCTATAATATTTGACTTTTACTTTAAATAAAAAAATTACAAGTGCAGATTTTCTTATTGCCAACACTGTATATATACTAGCAGTTCAGCCTGGTTTTGCTCGGGCCCTATCTACTGTCCATAACTTTATGTGCATATATATATATATATATATATATATATATATATATATGGCATATATATGTATATGTATATAAGTTTGACTCATGTCAAGGCAACCTGCATATAAAATTTCCAGTATTTATACCCAAAATTGGCGGGGGTTTTTGATAGGGTATGCAAAGGTTAACTCTTCGCAGCCAAATTTTCGCCCAAAAACTGATTAAAAAACTTGCTGCAAGTCCGAATACCTTTTATCTAAAATTTCAAATGTCTAGACCCAAAATTTGCTGAATAGTTTACTAGAGACCGCAAACGTGAAATCTTTTGAACTTTAACCTCTTGGCAGCCTAATTTTCGACCAAAACCCGATTAATACGCTTAAAAAGCTATTATAAAATTTCATAATTGATTGAGTAATTTAGTAGAGAACGCAGAGGTCAATATTTTTTTTAATCTTTGACCCCAATTTTGACCCCTTAACATTTATTGTTTTGGGTTGAAATCGAATTAAAAACTTTGATCCATGTCCAAATAATCTAC
Source organism: Euprymna scolopes (assembly GCF_053919585.1). Taxonomy (NCBI): domain Eukaryota; kingdom Metazoa; phylum Mollusca; class Cephalopoda; order Sepiida; family Sepiolidae; genus Euprymna; species Euprymna scolopes. The sequence continues at coordinate 49,205,841 of NC_136491.1, forward strand.
GTCTAAAATTTCAAAATTGTCGGAAAAGTTTGGCAGAGTTCTCAAAGGTCAAATCGTTGAACTTGGACCTCTTGACAGCCAAGTTTCTGTCCGAAAACTGATTAAAAAGATTTTCCCAAATCTCAATACGCCTTATGTCAAATCTCAAGTCTGTAGACTGAAAATTGACAGAGTAGCTTGGTAGGGAAATGTACATACAAATACAAACACAGAGACATACAGACAATTTCACTTTATTACTATTTACTCACTATACTCACTTACTATTTATTCACTATACTAGCATTTACACCCGACGCTGTCCGCGTGTTTCGATGTACATATTGAGCAAAAAAAAAAAAAAAAAAAAGTGGTAATACGAAGGCAGGCTCGAACCCGTACCCCGAAGGAGGAAAAGAACAGGAAAATACCTGACGTCTTTGCTGTTACGACCACCAAAGAACCGGAAATGACGTAGGTTTTAATTAAGGCTAGACAATCGAAAGGAGAGGATGACTTTCGAAAATATCGGCGAAAAAACGACCCCCTCCCTGTAGAAAAGTGCTCAATTGAAGATGAAAATATTAATGCTTTTAGCCAATTTTTTTATATTTGTCGTCTGAAGGGTCGAGCTTGAAAATGATACTGATCTTGTAAAAATCCGTCGCCTCTGTCGAAAGTTTTAGGCAGGCATGCAAACATGCATACATACATACATTTATATATTGGTAACTAAAAATTTTCGAACCAAACCGATTAAAAAGCTGAATACCCTTTATGTAAAATTTCAAATGTTTAGACCAGGAATTGACTGAGTAATTTAGTAGAGACCGCAGAGGTCATTTTTTTTTTTAAATTTTGGCCCCTATTATGATCCCTTAACATTTATTATTTTGGGCTCAGTTCGAGTTATTAAGTTAGATCCATGTCCAAGGAATCTACATCTAAAATTTCAAGTGCTTAGACCCAAAATTGTCGGAGGAGTTTGGTAGAGTGCTCAACGGTCAAATCGTTGAACTTTTGACCCGTTAATAGTCAAATCTCTGTCCGAAAACTGATTATAAAGATTTTTCCTAATCTCAGTACCCTGTATATCAAATTTCGAGTCTGTAGACTAAAAATTGACAGAGTTATTGCGTAGGGAAATGTACACACAGACACGCAGACACACAGACACACAGATACACAGACACATAGATACACACACACGTTCACTTTTATATGTATATTCTCCTTCCCGATAAAAACCATAATTGCGAACCATCTAAAATCATTCTCTAGAGAGACCCCTAAAACAAAAAAACACCTATCTAATCTAGTAAGGAATCTGAAACTAAACAAAATAAACTTCTCATTAAAATGGAAGATATTAAGAACATACAAATCTTACAGCCCAGACTCTAAATACTGCCTATTATGTAACGCAGAGGTGACTGAGATTATAACGGCACTTAATAAATTAAACATTCTCAACTCAAAACCAGAGATAATCTCCAGTTGCAAGCACAAGAGAAAGTTCAAATACGGAAATACAAATATCCCCGTTGAAAATCTACCACCAGACACCAACTAATATTTAGCACAGCTAACAATAACAATGAAAAAACATAACACACTCTCTCGCTGTCCCTCTCTCCTAGCTAACGGCTAACACCCCATATTTTAATTTTTTTTTTCTGTAATCAACACTAAGACTTGGTTATCAGCTGCGCTCGCCATTAAAACTTTAACTTTTTAATATAAACTATTATCAAACCCTTTGAATATATAACTATTATTGAACTTTAACTTTTTAAAAATCCCACCTTGAACCACATGCCCCTCCGGCAAGATCGTACTAATGCTACAATTATTTTACTCATAGCTTCTCAGACAATTATCCCTAACCAAATCTCATCCACGCTTGACACCATCTATTAAGCTGCAACAAAACTAGCAATTATCACCAGTTACACCAAAAATATATCCTCATATATAGGCCATAGCATAATGAAAAGTAACTTAGAAATCCTCTCCTCCCTGGGCCTCTAACCTAAAAATAAGAAATATTGCCCCCCCCCTACCTGCAACCCTCCCCCTACTAATCGCACTAATCTAAATTCTCCCATAATAATAAAAAAACAGAACATATAAACTTATGCAATTAAAATAATACTAACCCTTCAATACAGAAATATTTATATTTAATATTTAAATTCACTGAAATTTACTTTACAATAAGGTGTTCCGACTTTCAGTCACTCAATATAGCCCCTCCCACCCCGTCATCTATACAGACATATTTCCATTTTCCATCCATGCCGTTTATGGTCAGCAAAGACATATCCAACCAACACCACACGCCAGCTTAGAGTATCCTCTACTTCCCCCACCCAGCTAACCTCGTTGCCACTATTAACTTTATTCTTTCATTAGAAAAGAATACAGATGCCCGCGACTACTTCTAGAGAATGCCGTCACAGTTTTTGAACCAAACCTGAATTCTGCCATTTTATACACAAACGAGGAATAAACAACTTATCGCACAACTAACGAATACCAACGGAACTATATAAAAAGAAAAATCTGCAAAACACAGATGGATATTTAAAGGGATTAGAGGTATGTCTATCCTCAACATATCTCTAAGAATAAGACATCAATTAAAGGAAACAACACTCAGAAATTACTTTTTCCTCGGCTAGAAACGAGCATGTATGTACTCTTTTGTTTTATGTCCTGCTCATTTATGACATAGAAAGCTGGTCTCTCCAGTCGGATATTCTCGTGACTTTATTGTGGACTATTACATACCCTCTCATGTAAAGAAATATTAACCTCCTCCCCCAGGATACTACTTTCCGAACTCTTTGTTTCTGCCGGCTAACCCCATTGTATGTCTGGATGTGTGAGTGCATATATGTGCGCATATATATATATATATATATATATATATATATATATATATATATATATATATATATATATGTGTGTGTGTGTGTGTGTGTGTGGGTGTGTATATATATGTATATGTGGGCGTATATATATATATATATATATATATGCGTGCATATGAACTATTCTAATCCCTTTTACCTCATTTAAGTATCCAACTCTGCCCCCTCTTAATGAAACTAAGAACTTTTTATTTTTATAATTTTTGTTCTTTTTTCTTATTTTATATCTATACATGCACCCATATATTTTTACATATATATATAATTTTTTTCGCCTCTTCTTTCTTTTTTGTTCTTTTATTTATCCTTCACCCTCTATCCCTTAAATATATTTCATGTGTCTTGGATCTTGCCCTTATCTGTACCCCTTAATTTTACTTAAATTCTAGTTATTATTATTATTATTATTATTATTATTATTATTATTATTATTATTATTATTATTATTATTATTATTATTGCTATTTTATTATCGTCGTCATCGCTATTATTATCGCTACTATAATCATCATTTTTATTGTCATTAGCATCGTAGTTATTACTGTTGTTATTATTTATATTGTTATGGTTAATAGTGAAATTCCCCGTATTACTCCACCACGCCAATCATCCATATCCAAAAATCTATTTTTGTCCTGTTAGACACCCCAAAGAATTTGCCACCCTATCTCTCTACCTTTGCCTTATAAAAAAGAAAACATAGAAATATTGCCACATATTACCTAGCATATAGTATACTTTGAAATCCAGTATTATAGCCTTATAACTACCCACCCAGACCCACCCCTTTCGCCTTAAATCACCACCATAATATCCCTCCCAAAAGTATACACTAATTCATAGTGATTTCATCTCGCTTGCATATGTAAAAAAATAATGCCCCTCCATAGATAATAGACACCTTACACGCCGTTAAATTAGAACCGCTACACATCCAGTTAAGTCCCAAATTTAACCCTAAATATATACTAAATACACTTAGATTATGATAAAGACTCTATACACTTTTCTGCACTACACTATATATTATACGCTCCTCCTTTATTTAGAATTTGACCCCCCCCCCAACATCATCTATAATTTTAATTTTTGTTGATCTATTTCGTTCCTAATTAATCCAAAGTTAGACGCCGCATCCTCACTATGCTACCTAGCATCTTCTCTATTCTTCTAGTCCTCTGATGAGAAGCATTAGGCTTCGAAATGCCTTGGCATAAAGAGTCCCTTCTATCTCCCAACTAATCGATTGTATTCCCTTATTGAATAAATGAACCAATCTATATCCACCAATATATAGTTCTGTGTCTTCATTTCCAACTCCTATGTTCTTCATATATATATATATATATATATATATATATATATATATATATATATATATATATATATATATATATATGAATATTATATTTTCTTTTGTTGGCTTGGTTTAAACAACTTTCTTTTTGCTCTGGTCTTATTTTTGTTTTTCGATCCGTTTGAAAAGATGGAGCCGCTTTCATCATCTTCAAACGTGTCTCAATCCATCCTGGCTGTCGAGATGATCTCTTTTGAGAATTCGGCCTTCTATTTTCAGCGAAAGAAAATCAAACAGAATTATTCAAAGCTAATTGAAAATATCAAATCATTTGGAATAAAAACTGAATTACCGAATTAACTCCGTCTCCCCCAATACCCCGAAATCGGCATTTCGCCCATTTTCGCTTTGATCATGAAAGGAAGAAAGAGAGGAAGAAAAAGAAAAGGAATAAGAAGATGGCAAAGAAGGAAATAAAAGGGAGAGAAGGAATAGATACAGAAGAAGAAGAATGCGAAGGGAGAGAAAAGAAGAAGAGGAAAAATGAGAGGCTGAAAAGAAAACAAAGGATAAGAAAAAGCAAACAGAGGGGTGGAAAAAGGTGAGGAAGTTAAGAAGGAGTATGAACGATTATGGAAAAAAAATAAAAATAAGGATGCAAACAAAAAAGGAGTTGCAGAAGGATATGGAGAAGGAGAAACGCGATGAGAATTTAAAGGAAAAGAAAAAGAAGAGGAACAGAAAATAGAATAAGATAGAAGAAGGAAAGAAGAAGAAGAACGAGTAGAAGAAGATGGAGAAGGAAGAGGAGAAAAAGAGGCAGAGAAGAACTTAAGTAAAAGAAGAAGAAGAAGCAAAAGAAGAAGAAGAAGAAGAAGAAGAAGAAGAAAAACAGTGCGTGAGAGTGACGGGACTTTAAACTTATGTCTTATATATATATATATATATATATATATATATATATATATATATATATATATATATATATATATATATATATATATATTAAATTTATCATTGATTTATTGATCTTTTTTATCATTTAGAACGTCTCCAATTTTCGATTTTTTTTCTCTCCATCATTTAACTTTGAAACTTATCATTACTCTATTTTTTTAAAACCTTTTTTTTTTCATCTATTTCTCAGTGGACGTCTCCTTTCACACTCATTTCGATCTCAAATAAAACTAAACAAAACAAAGCAGAATAACTAAATAACAGGATATAAGAAGTCATTAAAGTGAAATACTTTGAAGTACAGACTCTGAAAACTCTTTTTCTTATCGTTTATAGACAGCAAGTCTAAAAGATGAACCCCACACAAATTTTAAAAGTTCGAAGAGAATTATTTTAGTCCTTTGGATAATATAACCAACCTAAAATACCAAATGAACTTGCTTTAGGTATTTTATGGCAGAAGAGTATTCTCTCAGCGACTCATCATATAAACCGCTTGTGTCTTGTTGTGTAGATGACACGTAGCAGCAGTTTATTTTTTTCTCCTTTTCTTTATCATTCTTGTCCAGTTGTGATGCGCGTTGATTAGTAACAATAGGTTTTTTGTAGACTCTCGAGAAACAATTGATACTTGAAGGCTGTTTGGAATTGTGAGGCAAGAGTTGCGTAATATACAAAATGAAAAAAAAACTGGAATCTTAGATATCAATCATACCAGTTATTATAGGGGCTACAGGGCTTATGAAAAAGAACATGAAGTCCTACCTAACTAATATTCCCGGTGAACCAAGTGCAAAAAAGATCCAAACAATTACGCTTAAGGGAACTACGAGGATACTAAAAAGAGCTCTCTGCTGGTTTCAATAAAAAGCAGGGCAATGTTGGCAGCTGGGTTGGCTTCCTCATGCCCAAGGTTATAATCTCCTACGGGTGAAAATTAAAATAGTTACTCATTTTTACCAGGTAAAACTTCGGTAATCTGACGGGAACTCGTGTTTTGACGTGATTATACTGCAGCTAATATTAATGACAACTGCTGTAAATAATGACGATGTAAAATCATTTGAGGGTTTGATGATGTTTTTTTTTTAATTCTGCTTTCCAACATCAAACAGAAAGTTAACAGAGATATGCAGCAAGTAAGCTGAGAAAATCTTCCCCTTTTTTATTTCTGCACCCAAGGGAAAAATAGATAGGGGTGAATAGAGAGAGAAAGAGAGAGAGAGAGAGAAAGAGAGAGAGAGAAAGAGAGAGAGAGAGAGAGAGAGGTCGTGCTTTCGGACATTACATTACATTCTCACATGAAGCATGGGTAAAGGCATTGTGTATGGATGCTGTATACAGGAAATTATTTAAATTGTGTATGAATGCTGTAGACTGGAAACTATTTAAATTGTGTATGAATACTGTATACTGGAAATTATTTAAATTGTTTATGAATACTGTATACTGGAAATTATTTAACTTGTTTATGAATACTGTATACTGGAAATTAGTTAAATTGTTTATGAATGCTGTATACAGGAAATTATTTAAATTGTGTATGAATACTGTATACAGGAAATTATTTAAATTGTGTATGAATACTGTTTAAATTTGAGTTCAGCACTATGCAAAACTGCTAAATTGACATACACAGAAAATTTTGGACACATATGGTAAAATAGTTCTAAAAATGAAGTGTTTTTATTAGCCCTAAAAGAGCCCCCTGGGACACAACCAAGAGTTATCACGAAGTATAGACAAACAAAATTATATAGAAATCAATTTTAGTTACAACTTTTCAGGAAGTTTTATAAAAATCCAAGCCATCAATTTTTTTAATAAGCACAAAAAAGTGTCAATTTTAGCCATTTTAACCCGAAAGGCACCTCTAGGGGGTGGCAATTGGAGTTTTCCCGGAAAATCAGTTCTGCTACATTTTTACTCATATCATGCTTAATGTTTGTGCCAAATTAAAAAAATCTAAGGCGTAGTTATTGAGAAAAGTGCGGAGAGACGAACGGATAAGGGTGAATTCACACTCCTTTTGTCGGGGGGGGGCAATAACTGATTTTTGTCTTGAAAACAGATCAGGGCACAACATCCCGAATCTCGTTAGGCATATATTTCCTCTGTTCATGAAAGAATAACAACAAAAAAATTCATTAGAAGAAAAGCTCATGAAATCGCGGAGTTTTAGAATGACCGTTAAACACTTAATATCCAATATTACATAACTATAAGCGTTCTTGTAGCGTCCAGTAATGGTAACATCCTCTATTAGTTTTATCTAGCGTTACGTCCATCTATATTGGGGACCATATAATTATAAAGATCACCGTTTCATTATCTCATAAATAAAGTAGATAAATAAAGTTAAGTCAATTGTATCCCCGAAGTTTGTAATAGGAAATGTTGAATCTGACAACTCGATATTTGTTTTTAGCTAGTCATTTTTCTTACCCTTTTGCTATGTTCTTTAAAATGTATGAAAATTGTTATATATTCAGCATATTTCAAATTTATTTTATCCGACTAGGATTATTTTTCAAATGAATGTCACTTTAATCATCATCAAATTAAGATAAAAATATTATTATTAATTATAATACGCATGAAATTCGGCTATTAACAGGGTGTTTATTAACTAATAAATTATTTCATTCATTACTGATGATGTTTAAATCATTTTATATTTTTACTCATCTATAATATAAATCCGATTTTTTTTCACGTTCTTTTACGCCTTCGCGGTACGGGTTCGAGCCTGCCTGCTAACTACCATTTTTTTTTTATTGCTCAACACACATTTCCAAATACCCGGGCAACGCTGGCCACCCGGGCTTGTAAAGTAGAAATATTTAAAAAATTCTATACTCTATTGCTTGATGTTATAAATCTTTTTAACCTCTGCGTAGTTTGTCATTTTCACACGTTCCAAACTTAGTTACAAACATCTTCGTTCGTTTTCTGTTTTCCGATTATTAAGAATTTATTGTCAGATTAGAACAAACGACTCTCCTTATATTTATTTTGGTGACCTCAAGGAATACTCCTTTTTACTAGTAATTTACCAACGCAACAAGTGATACAATAACGATTAATTTCGTATAATTAGGCTTAAAAATTTATGTCCCTCATTCTTTTTGAAGTTACAGAAACTGGATTTCAGTTTAAGATTTTTAATATTATCTTTATATATATATATATATATATATATATATATATATATATATATATATATATATATATATATATCCATATGCTAAAATCTGATTTTGTGCATTGTGACGAGTCGACTTTGAGCGCTATCATGCTTATTGGCTGACTCACATCGAGGGTCAACCTTGCGTCGAATTTGACTCTAATGGGGAGGTTGGATTATAAGGACAAAAAACATAATATGGTACAGATGTTAAGTATCATGTAAGGATCTGGAAGCAATAATCCCCGAAAATCACAGGATACTAACCATAACATATTATGCTGGATAACAAATTATATAAGAACTTCCCTTAGACATTTGGCTGAGAATAACGCGTTTCATGTGTTCTGGTAACGCTTCTCGTCTGTGTTCTGTTAAACAATTTTTCCTTCATACCAAGAGTATCAGTTTTGACGTATTGTAACAGAGCCGATAACGCTAATAAATGTGCAAATAATCGAGTTAGTGTGCGATGTGACGTCACAGCAAAGGTAAAGAAAAATCAGAAATTAAAAGACATACGTGGTGAAGACCGGATTGAAATTGCGGGATTCGGAAAACCACGTGTTCGAGACATGTAGGAGACGTCACAGAAGAGATGAGAAGTCACGCATTTCCAGAGGAGGGGGAATAAGGGTTTAAAACACTGAAACAGCGAGTTGAATTTCTTTCCTCTTTCTTTCTTCTGTTTTCCTTGCGACAGAGTTTACACGCTAAAAAGTGTAACGTTACAGTATTGATTTTTTTCTCACATTAAAACCGATACTGTTTCTAAGTTTGCTTTCATGAGAAGACAAGTAAATATGGGAATGACCGAATAAATTACAAACATTCTCACACTTTCTTCAATTTAAGGCCATGCGTCCAATTGCAGGCATTTGCATTACATATATTTTGTAGGATGTTACTAGATTTATTTGTTGAACTCTATGCAACAACACTTCATTTCAATATGCTAATAATTACTATGTGGCAATCACACAATAATGTTGCATTCAGTTGGGACCTCAAATCGTGCGCGATGACGGCGACCACAAGAACATTTAATACAATGATATTTAAATAATGATTAATGTTATTATGCCAATATTTGCTTATCACGCTTGATAGGTCTTCTCTAGCTATGAAACTACTTCATTAAAATATCCCAGTTGGATTCGCATTTATTTTCAATTTTGACGATGGAGAGTGGATAAAGAAAAGGGGGGAAATACATTAAATAAAATATAAGAAAGGGGTTGGAGATCCATTTTCCTCGCTCTAAAAGTAAAACTCCGTTTTCCAACCATTATGCATAAAACCATTCGAATGATATTTCGGCACTTCAAAAGGCTCATTCAAGATAATAAAGAACCTCTGCCAAAGAGTTTATATTTATTTTAGGCTTGATGTTCTTTAACTATTATCGTCTGCCAGAAATTCTCTCACAGCTTTCAATTCGAAAAACTTTTCGTTGATGTCGGGCTTATTCTAGAACTCTGCATCGACAAAATTCGGTTTACTTTGGTACACATTCTGTAGACATAGCGATTATTTCAAGAAAACAGAAGTCTGTATGGAATGGTAATTCCGGAAAGGTAATAATACCAAATGTGTGCAAATATGGCTTATTCATTTTCTAAAACTTTCACTTGTAAAGAAACGTTATTAGTGAAATATGTTTATCTATTATTATACTACATCTGAGTTAATCAACGTTTTATTCCCAAGGAATTTCCGTATATTTTCTACCATAGTTTTAGGATTAAGTTATGTTTTTTAAAAAAATGTTTTAATTATTAATTTATTTATTTATTGCGGACGATTATCCTCATATTTCTTAGTTGTTGTTTCACGACGTTTCGTCCAACTATTCCCCTGGCCTTCGTCAGATGGTAATCGCGACGGGATAGGAACTCCGAATCTTCTAACTGCATTCTCAGCAATTACTGCCATCCATAGTTGTTGTCGTCTCACCACGTTTTGGCCAAGTAAGCCTCTGGCCGTCTTTGGGTAGGATTGAAACCGCTATCTTCAGACAATTCTCACCTGGAACCGTAGAGATTCAACGTCTCTATCCACTGCATTACTGTTTTAATTGACTGTGATTTACAAATATCTCATCAACTGAACCATCTGTTACTAGTTTCTATCACTTTCAGCATCCCTTAATGTATGTTGTGTGACCTTCTATTTATTCTTTTAGTATGCATTTAGTACGCATCATTTATCAATCACTCTTCCGTTATTCACTACACTAAGCAACAGTCGAAGGTAATAAAGAACGCAAGACTAACAAGATTTATATCGTTCATTATTACCGCAAGCTATTTACTTAGAAAAGAAAAGATAAATGGAGAGAATATAAATACATAGGAAGCAGAAATAAACTTGTTTACGATTTTATCGTTTTAATTTTAATACTAAACTGGCTTTGCAAACTCAATTTTTATTCATTACAACCAATTGAATCCGATCTTAATCGGTGACCCAGCGGGTCAGATTTTCCATGTCATGTATGTACAGAGAATAGATTTTATGTGATGATGTGGCGTGAAGCGGAGGCAATTACCTGACTGCTGCATAATGCCGAAATCATTAACCTACACCGCCAATGAGAGCAAACCTTCAAAAGCTACTCGGCATTTAACCTCATATTCCATGCAGAGAGATGTAATATTGGGTCAGAAGGTGGAGATTGGAAACGAGTACACAGAAGTGGTGCACTCTAATCCTGCAAAAATCCCTGGCAGTTGTGTCGACATTTCTCTGTAGGAGAATTAGAGATTAACTAACCTTTTCTCGCAAAGAAAAAGTAAAAACAGGGAGAAACGACCCCCTAGGACTGATGAGAATAATACCTCAGTTCAGACCGATAGAGCCGGACCAGCTGATCCCAGAGCGATCCGCCTTTTGTAGGAATAATCATCCCAGACGTATCCGAGACTGGCATGGAGAAAGAAATTTCGCACCAGCTCAATGTTATGAGTTCTACAAGATCCAATTATTCTTCAGCCGAGCTGAAACACCATGTAGAATGACATCTCTGTTTCGTATGTTTGTGCACGCAATCCCTTATGTTGTTTGAGTTTTGGTTCAAGTTTGGCGCATGCGCGGTTATGACTAGATTTATGGGTGATAGGACACCTCTGCGCACACACAGCTTTCAATTTTCTCCCAGAGAGTTTGGCGCCAAATATTAAGCAGTTCAAGATAAAATGTTACGACAGGACGTCAGAACATGTTCCCGTCCTTGTCAGAAACTGCAAGGGGAAATAGAACACCAGAATGTTACATTCTGTTTTTAGCGAAACGCTACTGGTCGAGAAGGTCTCCTTATATTCCGATATTTTCACTGAATTAAGTTGAATTGTACTGCATTTGAAATATCGATATTTTCCATGAAAGATGGTTACCCTTTTCTTATTCGATCCCAATCAGATATATCCAAAGACGACCGACTCGACACAATGGTTATTTTCATCTTGCCATTCTTCCAAGCAAGATCATAAACTACTAAACTGCAAACATAAAAAAAATGCCGTTGGAACCATTTGTAGATGCAAGTCTTTTGGTATGTATACCGCATAAACAATCCTAAATTACGTTTACTAAATTATAGTTTAATCATAACGTATTTTTATCATGTAAACTTAGTATACTATGTTGAACTACCATGAAATATTAGGTTGGTGCAAAAATAATGTCGTTTTTATATACATAGTTAAACGTAAAAAACTGACATTATTTTTGTACGAACCTAATATAATATATGCTATTATTTTCTATGAACGAGCGAAACTCTTTTAGAGGCATACACGTAAGTGTAATCCATTCAGCATTTCACAATCTTTGCGTCTTTGGCATTTCCTATGCCATTCCGATCAAAGATACCTTCAAGTGGTTCAGCGCATCATGCAATCCTCCCATTTTGAGCATCTGAAACTTGTGACTTCTTCCCTTTTTTTCTTACTTCTAAGCACAATTTACAACATCATTCTTTGGCTGACGAAATCCAACTCATTATTCTTTCGCGAGATCCTCTCTTACTGCTTCAACATCATTGTATTCCCTCTTTTCAATCTTCATCTTTATTAACATCATCTTCTTAGGTTTCTTTCTGTTTGAAATCTACGTTCTTTGAGTTGGGTCACCTTGGTACGTTCGTGTTTATTTATAATATTTTCACTACTTTAATTAATGTTTGGATTGATATTTTTATTAAAAATAAATAAAAATAAATAACGACTACTACTACTACTACTACTACTAATAATAATAATACTAATAATAATAACGAGTTATTTATTCTCGACTAAAACTATTTTTTTTAATAGAGAGTGTGTTTATTCACAATTATTTTTTTAAATAAATCTGTTTAAATCAGAAAATTTGGATCTATATTTTTACAAAATGAAGACTTTCAATTAAAAGGTTGTTTTTTTATGAGCATTCGGGTCTGTTTTGAATAAACATCACATTTCAAATTGTCGCCAATCCGGTGTAGAGGACCATTCGCATAAAGAAAATTTGATTCAATTTGATTTTATTTATTGTGTGTGTGGGGGGGGGCGGCACATTTTTATTTCTCGCTTTCTTAAAACAGGAGAGGATTTAAATCTGCCTTTTTTTTGCTTTTATACATTACATGTAACGTAAATTTTTGAGTGAGTTTTAGTGACACAGAGTTCGTTTATATGTTTACAAAACGTTTTAATTTTCAGGCGGATTTTCGCGAATTGGTATTTTTATTAAAATAATAATAATAATAATAATAATAATAATAATAATAATAATAATAATAATAATAATAAAAACAAAAAAAAACGAGGTATATTTTTATTCGTGACGAAGTTTAATTTTTTGGCAATTTTATACCTACCTGGCATATTTGTTTTGGTGTTCAAGTAGTTTTTATTGCTATTTATTTAATCTAAAAAATTCAGTTTTTCCGAGCAGATTAAAAAAAAAAAATATGGCGGCATCCCCTTTGCAAAAGCATGCCTCGTTTTGAATTCAAGGTTTACATCGCATGATATCGAAAAATTGGCTAAAAACATTAATTCTTTCACCATCAACTGAGCACTTTTCTACAGGAAGGGGTCGCTTTCTTCGCCGATATTTTCGAAAGTCATCCTCTTTTTTGATTGACTAGCTTTAATTTAAAGGCTCATCACTTCCGGTTTGGCGATGGGCGCAACAGCGAAGACGTCGCGTTTTTTTTCACGTTCTTTTCCTCCTTCGCGGTACTGGCTCGAGCTTGCCTGCCTACTACCATTTTTTTTCTCAACACACGCCTCCAAACAGCCGGGCAACGCCGTGCAACCAGGCTAGTTGTACATATAATAACATTACTTTGTGAAACGAATGCGATATGGTTTGACTTACCATGGGAGCTAATCTGTAACCAGTATTTGAAATTAATAAGTTTAACACATATACGGGAATGCTAGTTAAGCAATGTGTTTGACGTTAGGCGATCTGACGGAAAAAGTTAAGAGATTTCAGAATCTATATATTAATATAATAGCTTGTGTGTTATTTTGTGTGTCATGTTTTTTCTTCCGAATGACTATCGTTTAATTGTTATGACCACTCCATTTCTTGTAATAAATAATTTTACCTAGAATTCTTTATAAGTTTTGGTTTCGGTTTCGATTATAGCTTAAGGAACTCAAATTACACACACACACACACACACACACACACACACACACACACACATATATATATAATTATACATCATATTTCTTCTTCATAAGCATTGGTTTCGGTTTCGATTCAAGCTGGTGCACGCAAGTCATATGGATATAATGTTTGTTTTATTTTTGAAATCACAATTTTTATCATTTATAAGAATCGATAGAAAATTGACTCTATAATATTATATACAAAATCTGCATAAATAAAAATATCAAATTTCAGCGTATTTTACAACCGGGCTACACCATGCGTCCCTGCTAGCTTAGATAAATACTTTTGCAGTTTTAACAAAAAAGCTACGATGACATCAAGATGTCTCCATTTACACTGGACACCCACAGAATGCCAACATCAATATATTACGTATGAAAGAGGCTACAGACACCTGTAGTTTTCTTTAATATTTTTACGTCGTTTCCTATATGAATAAAACAATGTGATTTAAGTATTGTGTAATATTGATAAATAAAATGTTCTATTACCGGGCCTATTTATTAAATATGTAGCTGCATTTACTGCTAATAATTTATTTTGATTAAATTAGTTGCCGATTCACTTTTACGTAAATTTGTTGGTAGTAACAAAGATGGCAGCCCTGTCGGTGGGGCATTAGAATACACCGACCCCCCCCTGCAGAGGGTAAAATTCCCTCAATGGGGGTCCTGGATATGACCTTAAACTATATCCAGTGGTGAGGCCCCAGCTTGTAGGCTTTAGGGAGTGTGGAGCCACCCTTTAATTACCATTGCTCCCAGGTCCACTCTGACCCGGAGTGGTAGTACCTGTTAGGGTTCCAACTATGGGTTAAATAGAAACCGACTTGAAAACAACAAATATATTCTATTAAAAATTTTTCTTCAAAATCTTTGGATTCGGCATTAAATAACCCGAAAAGGGTTGATATGCCGTAAAACAAAAACAACCAACCAACCAACAAAGATGGCGTCATTTGAATTTAAATTGAAATATGTTGCTTATAACAACAATAAAAAATGGTATCAATTAACAAATATTTTATGAAAGCCTTTAAATCGAATAGTAGTTTTGTCTTACCAACACGGACAAACGGTAAAGGAAGATTCCTATACAGAATAACATTAACTTGATTAGATGAAATATATCGGTTACAAACTTCGACTGACTTTACGTGATTATACAGATATAAATATAAAAATAAGATAACACAGAAGGTTACTTTATTAATTATCTTTGCAATCGTTCTATGAACGTTATGTTCATCTTTTATATTTCACGAAACTTCTGAATGAAAGCTTACAACATTGTAAATGTTAATTTATAATTTGAGCCGCCATCAATAAATATTTGATTTCTGTTCATACAGAGTCATTCGTAGATGACGTTTCAAGTTTTAGATTATTAATTGATGGAAAACGAATCGAGATTATTTTGAATACGTTTCAAAATGTCTGTGATTTATCAAAACTTGCCTTAGCGTAATTATGCATAAGATTTTTAATGCATGCCAATAACAGGTATGTGATGGGAAAAATATCTGGCTCGGAGTATGACCACCTAAACTCTGATTTCTTAGTTATTGCCTCTTTACTACGAGTTTTTTTCTTTTTTGCTGTGATAGGGCGCCACTTGAGATTTTACAAAATTTATGTTCACTTTCTTTTCCTTCCTTTTTATTTCATCCGTGGTCCCAGAATTTAAGGTTTATAAAGTTACTCCTTAGTTGCTATAATATGAAATCCATTCTGACAAGCTGTATTAATACCTGTTAGCATCTCATCTATGAAATAAATAGAATTTGCTTTTTACAGAATATTGGTTAAAAAATCATACACCTATGCAATTAGTTAATATACAGCAAAGTCGTATATAAAAATAAACATTTCTAACATGAACTAATTTGAACAGATAATAAGAAGTTGAAACTAAATCTTTTTTACAAGACATCATTCGACATTAAATAAGCAGAAAAGTGTTGATATGCCGTAAAAATAAAATCCAAACATCATTTATACTTCTACATTCTTCCCGTCCTTTTTTTCTTAATTATTTTTTAAAAAATATTTATTTATTTTTATTTTCCTTTCTCTTTCTTTTCGTTATATTGTTCGTCTTTTCTTTCTTTTTTGAAATCTCTTTCACCCTGTCTTTTTTTTTCTTTCCGTTTTTCCTTGTTTCCTATACACATTTCTTTTTGGTAATCTCTATTTTCTCTCCTTCTATATTTCTTTCTTTTTCCTTCTATATTTCTTTGCCCTTTTCCCATTTTTTATATATCTTTCTCATCTTCTTCCATTCCTTTCATTCTTTTTCTTTTCTTTCTTTTTCCCTCCAGTCTGTCTTTTCCCGTTTTTTTTTCTTTTTGTTCCAATTCGTACATTTCACACTTTTAAATACTGTCTCACTATTTCGCGGCATTAATACCTACATCATATCTCGCACGAGTGTTCCATGACCCACTGGTTGGGAATCCCTATTTTATATTCTTAACGATTAGCAGGCAGAACTGGAAAAGCCAATCTGAATAGTCAAAAGAAATAACAGGAATCTGCCGATATGGTTATTTGATAAGTTGGTTCGATGATAATTGCGAAAATATGGTCGAATGTCCGCCATATTGGTTGGTGCCTGGCTGATCCGGACGACATCAAAGAATCCGGTTGGCCATCTATGGATCCGGAAGCAAAAAAGAGAAATACGATGAGATTTCCATGGCGTGCGTGCAATCTAATTGCCTCATCATGTACAAAACGGCTCATTTTTAAAATGGCTCTCTGATGGGATTGATAGATTGCTATCTTCATCGTCGACTACGGCAAGAGGAGACAGTATGTCGTCACCGATTTTACTGATCTATCGGCGCTCCGTAGTTCGGATGATCGCAAAGCGGGCACGTTGCGTGCCGAGCCAAAGGCAACTGTCTGGTATAAGCGAGTTCTGGTCGTCATGTAGATTAATCGATGGATGGAGAAAGAAAGAAAGAAAGAAAGAGAGAGAGAGAGAAAGAGAGAGAGAGATGTGTGAGGGGGAATGAGTAGAAATAATTGGAGAAAATTTAATAGAAAATAGAAATAAAAAATAAAAGAAATTATTCGAGAAGGAAAATAAAATAAAGAAAGAGGAAACACTTATAGGATACATTATGTATATAAAACATTATGTATATAAAACATTATGTACATAAAACATTATGTATATAAAACATTATGTATAAAAAACATTATGTATATAAAAAATTATGTATATAAAAAATTACTCCTAGAAAACTAAAATAAAAAGTTGAATAAAAACCATATAACTTGGATTCATCAGACTGTAGTTCTCATCTTGAGTGTGATTTTCATAACGTTTCGGTCGATGTAACCTCCGAACTTCTTCAGGTGTATCTTGTCGAACTCGGGAATGCTTCTGTTTAACTC
The DNA here is from genome assembly GCF_053919585.1 of Euprymna scolopes. Taxonomy (NCBI): domain Eukaryota; kingdom Metazoa; phylum Mollusca; class Cephalopoda; order Sepiida; family Sepiolidae; genus Euprymna; species Euprymna scolopes. The sequence goes on from NC_136491.1 coordinate 49,223,274, forward strand.
GGGAATCTTTCTGTTGAACTCGGGAATTTCGTGCTGAACTCTTTATTTACTTCACGGGTGGAGCATGCTCTTGTTCTGTCAGCCATGACTTTGTAGAGATCCTAAGTAAACCACAATTGTATTTTTCGGTCGCCCACACTGAGGATAAACCCTTCAACCGCCAGGAGAATATAATTTTTTACAATTGATTTTTCCAAGTACTCTAATCACTAGGCTACGGGTCCTTGCAGAAATTATGGTACGAATTTGAGGAGCCTTAGACCTATTTTATTTCTAGTTGTAAATATAACTATTTATTACTAATTATTACTATATCTATATATATAAATTAATGTTTTTACTTATTACTTGTATATATTATCTATTATTATTGATTAATGGCCCCCATATGATATTAAGTTCTATACTAGGTCTACTTAGTAATTGGTTATTCCCCAGTATATGTGCTGCTGTTTTGAGTTATCTTACCCTCCGCCATTATCCGATGTTTATGATTTTAATTTCGTCCCATAATGGTAGATGGTTTTCCTTTTCCTTCCAGATATGGTCAGTTATATCTGACTTTTCAACCTCTCCATGTACTACGGTATCCGATGTTATTCTAACTGTACTTTAAGAAGAAGATCGGAGGTTACATCGACCAAAACGTTGTGAAAATCACACTCAAAATGAGAACAGTAGTCCGATAATTCCAAAAAATACGAATAAGCAATCCTCATCTCTAAATTTCAGAAACGTCATAGAATGAAAATGTAAAAACGAATGAAACAAAGAAAAATATAAAAAGTAAACAAAGCAGGGAAGAAAAAAGGAAAAAAGATAATGAAAGAAAATTGGAAAAACAAGATAATGAAAGAAAAAAAGAAAACAAATAATGAAAAAAAAATTGGAAAAATAAGATAATAAAAGAAAATTGAAAAAATAAGATAATGAAAGAAAATTGAAAAAAAAGATAATGAAAGAATATTAAAAAAATAAGTTAATGAAAGAAAATTGAAAAAATAAGATGATGAAAGAAAGTTAGAAAAATAAGATAATGAAAGAAAATTGAAAAACAAGATAATGAAATAAAATTGGAAGAATAAGATGATGACAAAAAATTGAAAAAAAAATAAGATAATGAAAGAAAATTGAACAAAAAAGATAATGAAAGAATATTAAAAAAAAAAGTTAATCAAAGAAAATTGAAAAATAAGATAATGAAAGAATATTAAAAAAAAAGTTAATCAAAGAAAATTGGAAAAATAAGATAATGAAAGAAAATTGGAAAAATAAGATAATGAAAGACAATTGGAAAAATAAGATAATTAAAGAAAATTGAAAAAAATAATATAATGAAAGAAAATTGGAAAAATAAGATAATGAAAAAAAATTGGAAAAATAATCTAGAAAAAAAAGATGAAAAGAAAGAAAATACCCAAAGAAAAAAGAACGACCCCTCCTAAAAGTAGGGAAAAGGAGAAATGAAAGCAGTAAAATAAAATAGAAAAAAACTAAAAAAGCAATTAAAGAAACATGAGTATCTTGCAGAAAAAAAAATATATAAATAAATAATAACAATTAAGAGAAAAATCAAATCGATCTATGTTTATAACTGTTAATCTGTGTGTGTGTTTGTGTGTGTATATTTCCCTACAAAATTACTCTCTCAATTTTCAGTCTACAGACTCAAGATTTGACATAAGGGGTATTGAGATATGGGAAAATCTTTTAAATCGGTTTTCGGCCAGACACTTGGCTGTCACAGGGTCAAAGTTCAACGATTTGACCTTTAAAAACTCTACCAAACTCTTCCGCCAATTTTGGGTCTAAACACTTGGAATTTTAGATGTAGGTTACTTGGACATAAGTCAAACTGTTAATATGTATAAATACATATGCAGATAAAGTTATGGACAGAACATAGGGCCGAGCAAGGCGAGCTGAACGGCTAGTATATCTATAAAAGTGAAATTGTCTGTCTGTGTGTGTGTCTGTGTGTGTACATTTCCCTACTCTGCTCTGTAAATTTTCTTTCTACAGACTCATGAATTAGCATAAAGGGCTATTGGGATTGGGAAAATATTTTTAATCGGTTTTCGGCCAGAAATTTTGCTATCAAGCGGTCAAAATTTAACGATTTGACCTTTGAAAACTCTACCAAACTCCTCCGCCAATTTTGGATCAAAACACTTGAAGTTTAGATGTAGGTTACTTGGAAATGGATCAAATTTTTTAACTTGATTTGAGCCCAAAACTATAAATCTTAAGGGGTCAAAATTGGAGTCAAAGTTTTAAAAACTTGACTTCTGCGGTTTCTACCAAATTACTCAGCCAATTTTTGTCTAAACATTTGAAATTTCACATAAAGTACATTCAGACATAGGGCGAGCTTTTTACTTGGGTTTTGTCCGAAAATTTAGCTGTCAAGGGATCAAAGTTCCAAAGATTTCACCTTTGCGGTCTCTAGAACACCATTCAGCCAATTTTGTGTCTAAACATTAAAATTTTTACATATAGGTTTTTTAGACATGTAGCCAGCTTTGTAATCAGTTTTTCGTCGAAAATTTGGCTGGCAGGTAATTAAATTTGAAAGAGTCCATCTTTGCGGATTCTCCAAAACTCCTGCGCCAATTTTTGGTCTAAACATTTAAAATTTTACATTCAGGTTACCTGGACATCAGTCAAACTTTTTAATATATATATACACATACACATACAGTTATTAACAGTACATAGCACTCGAGCAAAGCTGGCCTTAACTGCTAGTATACAATAAATAAATGTTACCACACTTAATAAAATGTTACATTTGTAGCGCTCTTTATCTGTGCCTAAACCGAAATGTGGATTTCATGAACAAAGCTTCTTCATAGAACTGTCCGACTGTGGAATTCTGTTCCGCTGACCTGCTTTTCAGCTAACTACAATATCGTCGTCTTCAAGTCAAATGTAAACAAGTTCTTGCTGAGCCGTCCACTTAAAAACCAAATTCTACCAAATTTTCACTACTAACGATTACTACCCTTTTGTCTCAATCACGACCGTACACTTATTGACCCTTATCCTCGAATGGCTTTTTTGGGTAAGTTGTGACACTTTTGTAAAAAAAAAACAAACTTACCTGGCTCATATGTTGTGTTTCATAGTAGTTTTAAATGCTCTTTTTAAATATTAAATATTCAGTTTTACGAGCTGGATGACAGCCTAGAGATTTCTTCATGGGGAACATACGTGCCGCCATGATGTTCATTAAACTATTAGTAAAATCGAATATTTTAGGTTATAAAAGAACATTTTAAACTACTGTGAAACACAAAAAACGAGCCAGGTAGTTACAAAAGTAACGTTTATTTGCTATGGCAACGTTTAATTATTGTATTTTTGAAGTTTATAACCCTTTTTTTTATTTGTTGAATTATCTGCAAAATCTCCGATAAAAACTGAAAGAAACGCAAGAAAAGATAATTAAAGCGATAAATAATGAGAATAAAAAACAAATAAAAAACAAGAAGTGGACGGAAAATAAAATAAAAAAGAAAGAAAAAAAGAATAAAAGCAAGAAAGAAAGCAACCTAGATACAAGGAGAAACGAAAATAAAAGAGAATAAAGAAAATCAAAAATCAAAAAGAAAACAGAATAAAAAAATAAAATAAATAAACAAAAAAGAAAAGCAAAAAAGTGAAAATAATCAGCACTTAAAAAAATAAAAAAGTAAAAAAAGGGAAGATGAATTATAGAAGAATAATGTAAGAAAGCACCCACAAAAAATGAAAGAAAACATAAACAAAAGATGAAAAAGCGTAAAGACAGGATAAACAAAAAAGCATAAAAACACATAAAAACAAAAGCATAAATACACATAAAAACAAAAAGCATAAAAACACATAAAAATAAAAAGCATAAAATACAAATAAAAATAAAAAAGCATAAAACACATAAAAACGAAAAGCATAAAAACACATAAAAACAAAAAGCATAAAAAACACATAAAAACAAAAAGCATAAAATACACATAAAAATAAAAAAGCATAAAAACACATAAAAACAAAAAGCATAAAATACACATGAAATAAAAAAGCATAAAACACATAAAAAACAAAACGCATAAAAAACACATAAAAACAAAAAGCATAAAAACACATGAAAACAAAAAGCATAAAAACACATGAAAACAAAAAGCATAAAAATAAAAAAGCATGAACTAAAAATTAAAATTGTAAAAACAAAGTGTGAAAAAGGATAAACAAAAAATTAAAGAATAAAATATATAAGAATAAATTAAAAATGAAAACATTATGAACAAAAATAAGATAAAGCATGCAAAAAAAGAAAGCACAAAAATTAATGAAAAGAATACACAAAATATGAAAAAATAATTAAAAAAATAACGCTAGAATAAAAAATAAATGGAAATAAAAAAAATAAAAATAAAAGATAAAATAAAGCATAAAAATAATGAACAAAAGCATGGAGAAAAAAATGAACGGAAATTTTTTGTTTACAAAAAATGAAAGAAAAAATTAAAAATTAAAAGTAAACATAACCAAAATATAAAAGAAAACATAAACAAAAAATACCAAAAAATTAAAAACATATACAAAAAATGAAAGAAGGTGATAATAAAAAGAAAATATAGTAAAAAATAAAGAAAACATAAATAAAGAATGAAAGAAAACATAAACAACAAACTAAACTAAAAAATGAAAACAAAAATGAAAGAAAGCACAAAAAAAATAAAAAAATAATCAAAAATGAAACAAATCGGGAATAAAAAATGTAATAATACATAAACAAAAATGAAAAAAGCATAAAAAACTTAAGAGAAAGCATAATCAAAAAATAAAAAAAAATTAGAAAACATAATAAAATTTTTTTAAAAATCATAAACAAAAATGTAAGAAAACATAGACAAAATAAAAGAAAACACAAACAAAAAGTTAAACATGAACTAAAAAAGACATAAACAAACCTGAACTAAAAAATGAAAAAATTGAAAGAAAACGTAAACAAAATACATAAAGAATAATGAAAGAAAGCAGAAACAAAAAATGTGGGTAAAAATAAAAGAAAGCAAAAACAAAAAGTTAAAGAAACATAAGCAAAAATAAAAACTCCAAATATTACAAAACATAAATAAAAAAGTAAAAAATGCATAAACAAGGTATGAAATAAAACATAAAACAAAAAATGAAAAACCATAAACAACAAATGAAAAAAAAACAGAAACAAAAAATTCAAAGAAAATATTAACCAAAAACTGGATATCCTTTATCTCTATTTCATGATTTTTATTCTTATGTTCATAGTTTTGATTGTCTTTTCGCGTTCCTATTCAATCCTTTTTTCTGTCGTTTTTTTAAAACGTTTTACTTACTTGCTTTATCACTTTTTATCTGTATTTTACCTTAACTTTCTTTTATTTAATCCTTTTTTGTTGTAATCTCTTTCTTTGTTTTATTCTTTTTACTTTCTTTCTTTTTATTTCTTCATTTCTTTTATCGCTTCTCTTACCTTATAATAATTGACCTAACCTATAAAGAAATGTACACAAACCCGTCCCTACACATCGTAGATCCTTACCAAATTTCCGTATAAATTTACCCCATATAATCCTAAGCTTCCACTGATAAACCATAACGTCTCCCGAACTGTTCGTCGATTAACGCTGCTTTTATCAGACGTTGTCATCTCCTTCGTCCGCCTTGCTTTAGAATGTCTGTTAATTGCACAGGCTTATCATCCTCATCGCCAAAGGAAACAATACTGTAAGGATCTGTGCAATTTCCAGGACAGGTTGTTCACGCCAGAATCTTACAGATTACAAAATTGGCCATTACTCAACCTTATATCGGCCTTTGACAGGAGGGCTTGCAGGTTTGTGGCTTATAGCGAATGGATACATGTGAGGCCCTTGGGGTAGGCGGTCAACCTTAAGCCGATGACAAATCCTTTAAGACGCAACTGAAATCGAACAATTCCCTTCGATTTGTCGCTTGTCAATTGATCTATACAAGTCATGATACGAATGGCCGGTCCAATTGATATTTTTATTAAGGATCTTAAAGTAATAGCGTTGTAGACTGCGAAATACGCAAGTATATATATATATATATATATATATATATATATATATATATATATATATATATATATATATATATATACACACCTTTCTCAGGTATATTTTGAAAAAAAATTTCGTTCAGTAAAACAAAAGTTATAATAAAATTACTTGTGTTCAAAAGTTCTAAGAATTTGTAAGGAATGTAGCGACGGTTTCTTTCGACTGGCTGTTGGTTACCATAGCAACTTCTCCAGCATTCAAGACCCGAGTGGCCATCTTATGAATATTCAGCCCGAGGAGCTCCTTGTGTTTCCACACCCGACTAGTTTTTCGATAGACATTCGGCCAGAGAAGCTTCTTGTATTTCGAGACTCAACTAGTTTTTCGATAGATATTCAGTCAGAGAAGCTTCTTGTATTTCCAAACCCGACTGGTTTTTCGATAGACATTCAGCAAGAGGAGATTCTTGTGTTTCAAGCCTAGAGTGGTCTTCCTATGATCATTCAGTCTGAGAAGGTTTTTGTCTTTCAAACCCCGACTAGCCTTCTGATGAACATTCAATCAGAGAAGCTTCTTGTGTTTCAAGTCCCGACTGGTCTTCGGAACACATGAAAACTCCTATGGCTGAATTTTCATAGAAAGACTAGTCGGGGCTTAAAACACAAGAAGCTCCTCTGATTGAATATTCATAGCTTCTTGTCTTTTAAGCCCCGACTTTTCTTCCGAAGAACATTCAGCCAGAAGAGCTTCTTGTATTTCAAGCTCCGACTGGTGTTCCGATGAACATTCTGCTAGAGGAACTTCTTTTAAGACTCAACTAGTCTTTCAATCATTAGTTTAGTGTGACAATTCCTGCCAGTAATAAATATATGTATATGTTTTTTACTGAATTATATATATATATATATATATATATATATATATATATATATATATATGTATATATATATATATATATATATATATATATATACTAGAATTTCGTTCCGGCGTTGCCCGGGTGTTTGGAGGTGTATGCTGAGCAAAAAAAAAAAAAAAAAAGGTCAATTTTTTAAAATTTGACCCCTATTATGACACCTTAACATTTATTGTTTTGGGCTCAAGTCAAGTTATTAAGTTATATCCATGTCCAAGGAACATATATCTAAAATTTCAAGTGTTTAGACCCCAAATTATTGGAGGAGTTTGGTAGAGTTCTCAAATGTCAAATCGTTGAACTTTGACCCCTTAACAGCAAAATATCTGGCCGAAAACCGATCACAATGATTTTCCCAAATCTCAGTACCCTGTATATTAAATTCTGAGTGTATAGACTAAAAATAGACAGAGTTATTACGTAAGGGAATGTACACAGACACACACTCACGTTCACTTATATATATATATATATATATATATATATATATATATATATATATATATATATAATCATACTTTTATGCGGGGTACACAATCATGATAAGAAGACCCGTTTTAATGTTCATGATTAATAGTGGCAAATTAAAAAAAAACATAATAGGGGGAGGCCAGCTGACCGGTTTACTCCTCATTTTTTGTAAGCTTGATCTAGGGATTTCCTATTTGTTTTACTAAAAAATCGAGTGAAATGAGAGACAATACGTTTAAAAAAGGGCTATATAGTATATTAGAAGCAGAAAAGAAAAAAAAAACGGTATACACTATATGACTAAAATACCGATACGTATAATATCACCTAGAGATTAGTCACGTTTAAACCTAAGAAACATTCCTGTTGCTTGCAAAAAGAAGGCTTCTTCAAGCGAACATGGATAGTCTCCAAGATTTTCAGATGATAGGTCAAATGAGCATGACTCAGAATAGTGAATGAGTCAGTGCTTATGTTCATGGCATATGCTGGGTTTTAAAGCAACTATTCAGCTATAGAAGACCCTGATGTGTTGATAAGCACGTCTGTTGGTAGATAAATATCTGGCCGATTCCTGATTTTCCTAAGTACGTGCTGTTGGACTCTACTATCAAATCTTAACGACGTCCGTCCCACACAATCAGCACTGCAACTACCCTTAAATTTATAAATTACATTATTGTTATGGTGTGTGTGGTGGTGGGGTTAGAACGTCTTTAATACTATTTAAATTAACCTTTTTATTCCAGTTCCTTAAGAAATAACATGCTAAGCAAAAATGAATTAGTAGATCGTAATATGTAACATCGTAATATGTAAACAAAGTTTATACGAAACTACCGTAGATTGAGGAATAGTGAAACATTTCAATTAAAACAAGAATTGTATGGTGTAGATTCATATTTGGGGAATAAATCAATTAAATAAATAAATCGGGGAAAAATAATTATTAAATAAAAACACACACACAAAAGATCAAATTACTATTAAAATAGGTAATTGGTTAAAATATCATTTAAAAAGTAGAAATACGAAAATTGGGCGATTACGAAATTCGAAGGCTATCGAATAAAAAAACAAAAAGAAAATATAAAAGTGGTGTTGAGGTAAGTCGAACTGCTTGATCTCTTTGAATAGAGATTACGAATGTATTCATATATGTATACCTAGTGTATTTTGCTGTCTGAAGAGTAGCTATTTGGGAATATTTTTAAAGGATATAGTATTTAAAGTTATCGAAATGGTTATGAAACAATTGTAAAGCATAAGAAAATACACAATATTATGCTCTCATTTTATATTTTGTTGTTTTGATTTTTGCGAAAATCTATATATTTATAAAAGTGAAAATGTGTGTGTGTGTGTATGTGTCTGTTGGTGTACATTTCCCTACAAAATAACTGCCAATTTTCGGTCTAGAGATTCGAGATTTGACATAAGGGGTATTGAAATTTGGGAAAATAATTTTAACCGGCCGGAAATTTGGTTGTTATAGGGTCAAAGTTCAACGATTTTACCTTTAAGAACTCTACCAAACTCCTCCGCCAATTTTGGGTCTAAACACTCGAAATTTTAGATATAGGTTACTGAACATGGATCTAACTATATAGTTTTAATTGAGCCCCAAAAACTAAATGTTAAGGGTCATAATTGGGGCCAAAGATAAAAAAAAACTGACCTCTGCAGTCTCTACCAAATTACTCAGCCAATTTCTGGTCTAAACATTTGAAATTTTACGTAAAAAGTATTCAGACATAGGGCAAGCTTTTTAATCGTTTTTTGCTGAAAATTCAGCTGCCAAGGAATCAATGTCTAAAAAATTTTACCCTTGCGGTCTCTAGTAAACTCTTAAGCCAATTTTGGGCCTAAATATTTGAAATTTTATATAAAGGGTATTCAGACATGCAGCAAGCTTTTTAATGAGGTTTTGGGCAAAACTTTGGCTGCAAAGAGGTCAAAGTTGAAGGAGTTGTCTTTTGCAGACTCTACCAAACTCCTCCTCCAATTTTGGGTCTAAATACTTGAAATTTTAAATGTTGGTTATTTTAACATGGGCCAAACATTTTAATTGAATTTGAGCCCAAACAATAAGAATAAAGGAGTCAAAATTGGGGTCAAAGTTTTAAAAAATCTGATCTCTGCGGTCTCTACCAAATTTTCTGCATGGTACTTAAGTAAAGCTATTATATAGAAAGGCATAACCGTATTATTAACACTTTTTAATATATACATCTGCACATAAAGTTATGAACAGTACATAGGGCCCAAGCAAAACTGGGCTGAACTGCTAGTATATCCATAAAAGCGAAATTGTGTGTGTATATGTGCATGTGGTTGTACATTTCCCTACCAAACTACTCCGTCATTTTTCAGTTTATAGACTCGAGATTTGTACATAAAGGGGTATTGAGGTCTGGGAAAATCTTTTAAATCGGTTTTAGGCAAAAAAATTTGGCTGTTAAGGGGTCAAAGTTTAAGGATTTGACGTTTGAAAACTCTACCAAACTCCTCCGCTAATTTTGGGTCTAAACACTTGAAATTTTAGATGTAAGTTACTTGGATATGGATCCAACTTTTTAACTTGAGCCCAAAGCAATAAATGTTAAGGGGTCAAAAGTGGGGTTAAAAGTAAAAAAAAAAAAAAAAAAATATGACCTCTGCGGTCTCTACCAAATTACTCAGCTTATTTTTGGTCTAAACATTTAAAATTTTCCATAAAGTGTAGTCAGCGATAGGACAAGCTTTTTAATCGGTTTGGGTCGAAAAAAATTTTTCTGCCAAGGGGTCAAAGTTCAAAAGATTTTACCTTTGCGGTCTCTAGCAAACTATTAAGCCAATTTTTGTGTCTAAACATTTGAAATATTACAGAAAGGGTATTCAGACATGCAGCGAGCTTGTTAATCAGTTTTTTGGGCGAACACTTTGGCTGGCAAGAGATCAAAAGTTGAAAAAGTTGTCTTTTGCAGACTCTACCTAACTCTTCCGCCAATTTTTTTATCTAAGCACTTGAAATTTTAGATATAGGTTACATTGATATGAGTCAAACTTTTTAATATATATATATATAAATATATATATATATATATATATATATATATATATATATATATATATATAATATTATGAACAGTACATTGGGCCCAACAAAGCCGGGCTGAAATACTAGTCATTAATAAAAGTTATAGTATAGTTTCGATTAGAGGCAGATACTAAATCCCTATTATTAATAGAGACAGTAATATAATTTTGGTTTTACTCAGGCACATACAAAGTGTTTTTTTTATTAATGGAAATTATAAAATAGTTTCGGCGTCAGACAGACAGATAGCAATATTATAGTTTCGACTTCAGATAGTTGTTTGTTTGTTGTTTTTTTTTTTTTTTTTTTTTTTACATATTAAGCCTTTTCAGGTTATTTAATGCCAAATCCAGTGATTTTAAAGAAAATTTAGACTATATATTTTTTCAAGTCGGTTTCTATTTAAGCCATAGCTGGGACCCTAGCAGGTACTACCACCCCCGGTCAGAGTGGCCCTGGGAGCAATAGCAATTAAAGAGTGGCTCCACACTCCCAAAAGTCCGCAAGCTGGGGCCTCACCATCGGATATAGTTTATGGTCATATCCAGGATCGACTTCAGATAGACAAATATTTATTTATTTGTCCGTGTCACAAAAAACATCATCAATTAATTAATAAAGTATGAATTACTTCCCTTTATAAGTTAAACTTTTTTTATCAGTTTAAAATCATTAAAACCATTTTTTCCCCAAAAATTAAAAAAAAAACAACAAAAAAAAACACAATGGCTGTCTGTTTACGGTTTCAAATTGGCTATTTTATTTTATAATTTAGAAAAATCAGGTTGAAAGGGGGCTAAGATTTTTTTTTATTATAGTTTCTTTTAAAGAGTAAAAAAATATGCAAATGAATTGACCTTTATAATTTATATAAAAAAACTTATTCAGACCCAAAAAGTGTTTAGACCCAAAATTGGCGGATGAGTTTGGTAGAGTTCTCAAAGGACAATTCGTTGAACTTTGACCCCTAAACAGCCAAATTTCTGACCGAAAACCGATTACAAAGATTTTTCCAAATCTCACTACCCTGTATATCAAATTTCGAGTCTATAGACTGAAAATTGACAGAGATATTGTGTAGGGAAATGTACACAGACAGACAGACAGACACACAGACGGACACTTTCACTTTTATAGATATATAGATAGATAGATTTATTTATTTTATTTATAATGCATTTTAAAAAAAAAATCAACAAGATGGAATTTCCACGGGTTTTGCTAGTCTTTATTATTACAGGAAGTAATTGGATAGTTTCAGCTTTAAACAGACAAATACTACATTTCCATTATTAAAAGAAGCAATAGTATAGTTTCGTAATTGTCTGTATTTTTGAGATGAGGTGTTTTCATTGATTGAGATTGTTGGACTGACTTCCTCATCTTGGTTGTTATTGTCACAACGTTTCGGCCGTTTTGCCCTCCGGCCTTCGTCAGGTGTTTTGTATCGAACTGGGGAACCGTTTGTTAGGAGTCTCGAACCCAACCCTTTATTATTATTATTATGTGTTTTGACTCCAGCTAGGCCTTGGGACATAGTTGCTGATTCTCTGTTTTTGAGTGTTACTTTTTCACTGCCTTCGTTCAGGATTGAACTTCGCACCTTTGGGTAACTGTAAAATTTGATACAACGTCTAGGACCACTCGGCCATATGTCACTAGGACAATTCTTACGAAGGCCGGAGGGCAAAACGGCCGAAACGTTGTGACAATAACAACCAAGATGAGGAAGTCAGTACGACAATCTCAATCAAGTATAGTTTCGGTTTAGACAGACACATGCAAAGTCGTCTCCATCATTGATGAAAGTAACTGTATAGTTTCGGCTTCAAACGGATAAATACCAAATTATCAATAAATTATGTAAACGGTTTGAGTGCTGTATCTTTTAAATAAAGCGGCATAACTCACTGTCTTCTTCCCGTATATTTTGCTTGGTCCTTTCCACAGAACGTACAAGTTTTCCATCGTTTCTCCCGGAAGGATTGTAATGAAAATCCAGCAGGAGGTTTTATGATTACTTTCTCTCTCAATAAACTTTTTAGCTGTCATCGATGTCGCATGATTTACGAGTTTTCCTGTTTTCATGTCCATCCGTGAAGACACTGGGTATCGGCCAATTAGGGAGTGATCATAAACTGTCACGAGGAGCCGCTAAGATTTCACACTCATGCATTCGTATACAATCGTAAATAAGACACGTCCATGAACAATACAAACAAATCTATATTTATATAGAGTTGGTGGCTCAGTGGTTAACGGCATGGAGTGATAACATTGGTGTTTCAAGTTCGAATCCAGTACGTGCCACAGAAACACTTTCATTAAACCCACTCTTGATCTTGTACCTGGCCTCCTGGAGGTGAGGGTTAATAAAATAATCCTGGGTATGTGTATATATTCATACATTTGTATGCATATGATTAACTGCTAAAATAATTAACCGATCATTGTGAATATGTAAACACATATTCTAGACGTAAATGTTGGTGTTGTAGGCTACATTTAGTTTTTATTTAATCTTATGTAAAGGGAATACGGAATTATACAAATTCAGATGATTCTGATTAAAAAAAAAACCAATAAGTATTAGACATAATTCAATAAATATTTCTTAAATTTCAGATTTTTTATGTTTTCTCATGAGATTTTAAGGGCTTTGATACAACACAACAGACCCAACGTTTCATTGTGACATTCGAAATATTTCAGATTTGCATGAATTTTGTTCCATAGTCATTAGCTCGCAATTAAGCAAGATTTCAGGGTTTTTTTTTCTGAACCAGTTAAGCTTACGCCTTTAATTGTAGACATTTTCTAGAATCCAAACCATGTAATAAAAGCCAGCGCCATTAACCCTAGACGGGCTGGCAGCTTTCCTCAAAGAAGGAAGTTTCTAGAGATTATCCAAGTCACATGCATATCCCTATTAGACGAGGTGACGACGTTATACTTGTACTTGTCGAAGTCGCCCTGCATACAGTACCTAGTATTCCCAAATACTCACCCAAATATATATCATGAAGTAAGAGAAAAAAGAAAATTTCAAAAGGCAGAAGAAATTGCGAGCGTGAAGTCAGACACCAGAAGAAGGTACCAGGGATTAGAGCTCAGTCGAACCACTACCATGAATATAACGACGCAGTAGAGGAGAGCTGAAAACATCTCTTCAGTATGAAAGAGACTAGGAGCTAAACGAGATGATTGAACAGCCGATTTTGTAATCTCTCAAGACAAGAAGGATTGCCCTGAGCGATACCTCTATAGAGAAACTGAAAAATATATAAAAGAGAAAACGATTGTTTGCGTACGTGGATATTTGATTATTTTGCTACTTACCATCAATGTGTTGATGGTTAGAAAATTCAAATTACTTTAAATAAGAGAAACATTATTCAAATGTCCCTTCGATTACAACTGGAATTACTAATGTGTAATCATTGATTGCAATTATTGCTTGCTGGGATGAAACTAAAAACCAAACTCCAGACCAAAATCAAAGGCAATTATTCTCGAATACAACTGTATAAGGAAATTAAATGTTACATTAATCTTGTGCTGCATTTTTTACATCTTTTTTTTTTATCAATAATTCTGTGAATTCTGCGTTAAAGCTAGACGTACATGAACAGCAAAAATGACACCTTACTATATCCTATTATAAATTTTCGTACTGTGCGTGTGTGTGTGTGACGCGGTTTGTCTCAGCCTACAGGCAATCCACCCAGGCAAGTTAGGTACCGAAATGAAGCTTATGACCCAGCGGATGTTTTAGTGATATTTATATCCATGTTTGGAGTATGGAAATGCAAAAACAAAGACGATTTACTAAACAACTTTTTTTTTTTTTTCACTGGATACTTTCCCGGTATTTACCGGAACTTATTATCTCTCTTAGAAAGTTCGATTTACTGTGTGTGTGTGTGTGTGTGTGTGTGTGTGTGTGCGAGTGAGTGAGTATGTGAGTGAGTGAGAGAGAGAGAGAGAGAGAGGCAGGTAGGCAGGCAGCTAGGCAGGTAGGCGGTTCAAAATGAAGCTTATGACCCAGCGGATGTTTTAGATATATTTATATCCATGTTTGGTGCATGGGAATGCAAAAAAAAAATAAATAAATAAAATAGAAATAAATAAATAAATAAAAATAATAATAATAAAATAAATGAATAAAATAAATAAATAAATAAAAATAACAATTTACTAAACAACGTTTTATTTACTGGATATTTTTCCGGTACAAGGACTCAAGTTTGCCCAGCCGGGCAAACATGGGTACTTGTTTTAGAAATTAACTTATAAATGGTTGGAGTTTCAGGCCTGAAAGCACACACACACACACACACACACACACACACACACACACACACACACACACACACACACAGGGGGGGGGGCGCAAGGGTGAAGGGATTAAATTACAACTATGCAGTCTCAGCCTTCATAACTCCATGTGATACTTCCTTGTGTCTTAAATTTGTAGTAGTTTTTGTAAGTCCAGTTTGTGCGTGTAGCTCATGTGTGCTAGTACCAGCATTAAAGGTCTTTCTTAATATTCAGCTGTTTTCATTACTTTTATCCATTGTATCTTATTAGCCATCCCTCTGATTCAAATTTCTCCCATTCTCTTTTCAAAGCGTTTCGGTATTGTTCCTATCAACTTTTTTCACCTTCCTTTTCAGATTATTATTATAATATATATATATATATATATATATATATATATATATATATATATATATATATTGTAAACACACATATAAACGTACAAGTCACTTAACCATCTAAAAAATATTTTTTTGTAAATGAATGTAATTTTTAATTATTTATTGTTTATATAGTTTAATGATTGGAATTTTATTTTGATTAACGTATCAAAAATAATGTCACGTAAATGGCATCAATTTTCAGCTTTGCAAACACAAGCTGTTTGTAAGAGAAACTGTGTCACCCTTTAGGTGAAGAAACGTTCCAGTTTACGTCCCAAAGCATTTCAAGATATTTTCAAGAAATCAAGTAATAAAAGATTGCGTTTTTAACAAATTCGCTTTAATCAATCTCACAACATGTTTTAAAAACTGCATAATTTCCATAGATCATAAAATATATGTTATAATTAAGTATTGGTTTAATATTATATTCAAGCCTCGAAAATAATAAAACAAAACTTAATTCGTATGCACGCGCGTTTTAGAAAATAATTTATCAACATTTCTGAATTTTTGAAATGAGGATTGGTTATTCATATTATTGAAGTTCTTTGGACTCTTGTTCTCATCTCAAGAACCCGTGACGCAGTGATTAGAGTACTTGGAAATAATAATTGTAAAAGTGATATTCTCCTGAAGGTTGAAGGTTCAATCCTCAGTGTAGTCAGTTAAAATAAATAATCAGAAGAAATAGCAACACTCAATCCATCAAAAGGAGATGAAGTGCGTTTTGATATGATTAAAAACCATGCCATTTTGAATTTGAAAAGGTATTTACAGCTTCTCTTCCAATTTTCGAATTTTTAATTATGTCAAAACGCACTTTATCTCATTTTGATGGATTGATTGTTGCTATGTCTTCTAAAATAGATTCACTGATTGATATAATAATTAATGGATTGATTTTGTGCTACGCAACAGATACTGTCAAGAATTGTAAATGTCAACTGAATTAGAGGAATACATTGTAAGATGGTCAAAATCATGATCTTTGGAATATAGACTGTCTGTCTGTCTCTCCCTCTCTCTCCCTATATATAAATATATGTATATATATAGCCTAAATGTCAAAACTAATATACCTAAGGAATTCTTCAACATTGTACAAAACTCTTTCAAATACCCACACAGATATAGTTCTATTTTCAATAAAAATTCAATCAGGATTTCTTATTCTACAATGCCTAATTTAGCACAAATAATCTTAACATCTAATAACAAAAAAATTAAATCAGCCACAAAAAATCCCTTTCTGAATTAAACCCAAAACTAACTGTAATTGTAATAACAAACATCTATGTCCACTCAATAATGATTGCATCCATAAAGATGTTATATATTCTTGCACTATTACTGAGCTCCCACGCAACAGACACTATATTTCGTCTTCAAGTTATCCTTCTTCCCATCCTCTATCTGATATAGTTACTAATCCAATACACTACCCGAGCAGCTCTTCCATCTACAATCATACAACTAGCAATAATGATGATGATGATAATAATAATAATAATAATAATAATAATAATAATAATAATAATAATAATAATAATAATAATAATATTAATGAGAATAATAATATTTCTCCTAACAGCGATCCTAACACTAACAACACTCATTATCCCTTCCAAAATAGACCTCATGCAATCATTGTCCCACCATTTGTTGAACACTATGAACAAAATTCAAACCATTCAACTAATACAAATCAGCAAATTAATATTAATACCAGACCTCGAGCTTTTAATAAAGTACATACATATGTAGGCGCTACTTCAACATTAATTAAGAAAATAATATCAAACCACATTTCTTCTTTTAACCACCATAATTCTAATAATAACCAAGAAACTTCTCTAACCACTTTAATTAAAAAACTTAACTTTAATAATACCCCTTCTCAATCAAATGGGCCATCATAAAAAAGTTAAGTCTTATACTCCAGGCTCTAAGACATGTCGCCTCTGCACAACCGAAGCTATAACTATAATTACTTCCCCTCAAAGTAACAATATAATAAATTCTAAAAATGAACTGATCTCTTTCTGTAAACATATGCCCAAATTTAATTATGGCAATTTTGAAATTACATAGTTATTACTGTTACCTTTTAGATAGATATATAATTTTTTCTTTAACTTTATCGTTTTTTCTACATACTTTCTTAATACTTAATAATTTAATAATCCTTTATTTTATTTCGTTATTTCTTCTTTGTTTGGCCGGTTTTTTATCTGCAATTTCTGTTTTAGTCTTTAAATATTCCTATCTATCTAATATATCAATCTACCCACACTTTCATATCTTGTATGTATATTTACTTATTTTTTACTATATGCATTTACTTACTTACTTTCTTGCTTTTTCCTGAATTTGCAGATACCGGCCCTCCTCACCCCTTAAATAATTTTTATGTTTTATTTTATATTTTATTTTTTATGTATTTATTTATTGTTTATTAAATATTTATTTTTATTTATCTATTAATTAATTAATTAATTTATTTATTTTCCATTTAGTATCTTTTAATAACTCTTGCTGACATTTTCTTAAGTAATAACCTGTATATTTCAGTTGACCTATATTATTTTGCCCTATAATTTTTTTCGCGCCTTTTAACATTTCCTGTCTGTGTCATTTTGACATTTGTTTTTTTATTTTATATTTAATTCTATCACCATTTAATTTTTTTTAATTTTTTTATTTATTTTTTCCCCTTCTTCTTCCATGATCTTTCCTATTTATATTTATGTCTCAGCAGTAGTGATAAAACCATATCTTATTTTTCTTTTATTAATATTATTGAAAATTTTTCCCTTTTCCCTTGTACATATTTGCGAATTATTCCATGGATTTCGACTTTTGGATTATTTTGGACCATCTTCCAATTACGGGATTTCCTTGGATTTTACTTGTGCAAATGAAATTCAATTAACTTTCTTGAAGATATATCTTTGGATTTTACCGTCATTGGATTATTTATCTTTCACCAGACTATCCATTCACGTGTAATCACCTTTTTCTTCACCATATTCCCTCTGCTTCACTTTTTTGTTATCAAGTAAGATCTTTGACTTACTTGTTGTTTCATCAAATACGTTTGTATGCAAAATCCGATCCCGCATTTTTCCAATTCCTACCCTCTGATGAGAAGGAAAGTATTTCTTCGAAACACCATGGATTAAGGACTATCCACTTATCAAGTGTTTCCTTTTCAGATTAAATATGTTTTTAACTCTTTTTCAAAGTGTTTTTAACATGTTTTATTAACTGTTTGCTCCTATATATATATATATATATATATATATATATATATATGTGTGTGTGTGTGTGTGTGTATATATATATATGTGTATATATATATATATATATATATATATATATATATATATATATAAGAAACTTGATTGTCATGATATAGAACATTATTTATTTTTAAATCCCAAAACTGTTTTTCATAAGAAAAAATGATGATACCTACAATAATGTTAGAACTAGTGTAAATTCTTGGATGCAAACTAATCGGTAATTTCAAAAAATAAATTGTACTTACAAGCAAAGGTGTTTACAAAGTAGGATCTGGGATTAAAAGTTTTTTATGCATAGTTTTAAAGGTTGAAGTATTTAAATCTTCACAGACTGCACACACACATACGCACATAAATACACACACACGCGCGTACACACATATATATAAGAAATTATATATATATATATATAGTAATTTATAAAATATATATGGCGATTAAGCTACACTGAATATTCCGCGTTTCATCCACTCTAGGACTATTCAGGCGTATGCGCGAATTCTGTTGTTGTTTATCGTCTTTATATGCTCCTCTTCTATTGAGATTTTAGTTAGCCAATCAGCTTTCTAGTATCCACCGCGCCCTTCCTATCAGCCAATGGACATGCATTTATCGGGCAAAGGCCTATTTGGCCTCCGGTTGACCTGTTCCTTTGTGTGTGCTCTATTTAGTTTCTTGATCTGTCTTAAAACTAGGTTAGTATTTTTTTTTCATGTTAATTTTTATATAAATATATATATATGTACATACATATATGCACATATATATACATACATACATACATACATACATACATATATGTGTGATGGTTTATGTATATTCGTATTTATTTTATTTATTTGTTTATTTTCTATTGTTTTTGTTAGTTTTAATTTTAAATATATATGTGATAGATATATCTCTTGAGCATATTACAATTTCCGTACTAAGATGAACCCTTTTTTCTCAAGAAAAAAAAATGTGCATGTAAAAATCTGTTAGCGTATTTTACACTCATATCAGGCAACAGCGAATTCATGTGCAAGTAATAAATATCAAAAGAAAGCGAAAGTATGCGTAATAAAATCGGCAAGGTGTTCAGCTGTTTAGCGCCATAGAAACATTTCTGCGCAGTTATAGACTTCAAAGAAGTCACGCGGCATTGTGTTAAGTACATTCGCCGACAATTTACACAATCGTTATGCCATCTTGTTGCAATCAATCCCGTGTTATTACTGTTTTTTTAACATCACTTGTCGGTAATAAACACCTGAGAAGGGTAAGCAACAACGCCGTTTGGAATGACGTGGAGAACAGGGTGTGTACCCGTGGTTGGCGAATGATTTTCTAGTCATTATACAACGAAAACTATCGAATGATAATATACAGCCTGTTAGAAAACAATGGATGACATAAACGCGGGATTATCTCTACAATTATTATAAATGCAACTTTGTCTGTGCATGCGTGTGTGCATGCGTCTGTTCCTTATGGACTCCGAAACGGCTAACCAGATTTTCTTTAAAATTTACAGAACTTTATTGTATAAGTCTGGGAATGATCTTAAGTTTTGTCTCAGAATACTCCCGATAATTACCCATAATCGAAACCGTTATTTTAATTCATCTATCATCGGTAAAGCAATTTTTTTCCATGTCGTCGCTTAGCAACAATGATAGAACAACGGGCCGTGAAAATTCTACTGTGGGTAATTTGATAGCGTTTTTTTCTGTTTTTTTCTGCATCACGTAATCTGTATGTTCAAACTTCGCACGTAACTTTCTTGTTTTTTTTAATTAACTGCAAAGAATTTTATAAGACTTGAAAATTGATTTTTTTTTTGCATCACGTAATCTGTATGTTCAACCCCCCACGTAAAATTCTTAATGTTAAGTTACTGCATGGCGGCAAGTGAAGCTTTCTCCCGGGCAATTTCACGGATTTCGATGACAATAAAAATATAGAAGTGTGAAATATTCCTTGATCATCATTCAATCCCGGGCAACGTCGGGTCTCTCCGCTAGTGTTATATATGTGTAAAAGAGACATTTTAACAATACGCTTATATTATAGTTCTCATTTCCTTCGTAGTCTACGTACTCATCAGTGTTGTCTTCAGTTTATGCTGGTCTAACCTATATTTGATCCGTGATACTCTGTTACTTGAAGTAAAATAGGTCCAGCCTTCGTAGGATGGCTGTTTGTCTTTTTGTTATTTGCTTTTGTTTTGCGATACTTTTTTTTGAATGAATTCAATTATATGCACGAAAGTGCATTTTTACTTTAATGCGAGTAGGGAATAATTTTCCATTTAACCAATTTTGGTACCCTCAAAGTGGGAGCGGAAAATGTATTATTTTTAAAATATAATTATCCATGTCAGTGGATAATAATATTTAAAAAATAATATATATATATATTGTTATCATGTAAGATCTAAGATTTACTTGTATTTTCATTAAATACTTTTGCAAGAAAAATCCGATCCCGCATTTTGCTAAATTCTACCCTCTGATGAGGATGAAAGTATTTCTTTGAAACTCCGCAGAGTAAGGACTATCCACTTATTTAGTGTTTCCTTTTTAAAATTAAATATGCTTTTTACCTCTTTTTTTAAAGTGTTTTTGACATGTTTTATTAACTACTTGTTCTTATATATATACTAAAAGCATATTATATACCAAACGCAAGGTAACCGAATTGAAGCATTCGTAAATACTTCTTCGAATCTGTTTGGAAATTCTATTACTCTCCTCCCCAATCCACGGTAATTTCAAATAAACCGGGCATTTCAAGGGTCCAAACTTTTTTTGCTATTTTTCCTTCGCAAAGTGAAGCGTCGATATTTTTTAATAGGTTGAATTCTTTACATGGGGCTCTTAAGTTAACTATGGAAAGTGAGAAGGACAATTCGCTTCCTTTCTTGGATGTTCTTGTCGAACGCTCAAGGGGGGGGCTTTCTCACTACAATTTATAGAAAGCCGACATTTACTGGCCTATATGTGAACTGGTTGTCTTTTGTACCTAAATCACGTAAGGTCGGCTTAATTAATACTTTGGTACATAGAGCCCTCATGATTTGTTCGCCTAACAGATTAGATATTGAACTCGATAAGATCAGGGAAATATTCATCAATAATGGTTATCCTGTTGACCTTATTGATGACTGTATTTTCAAAAAGGTTGCGGATTTTAAATCCCCTAAAAAGTTTGGACCCTTGAAATGCCCGGTTTATTTGAAATTACCGTGGATTAGGGAGGGGAGTAATAGAATTTCCAAACAGATTCGAAGAAGTATTTACGAATGCTTCAATTCGGTGACCTTGCGTTTGGTATATACTACGAGACCTGCTTTTCCGTCTTTTCGCAAGGATAGTTTGCCTTACATCCAAAATAGTAATATTGTATATCAGTTTAAATGCCAGTGCGATGCTGGTTATGTTGGGCGAACATCCTTGCACCTTTTGACTCGTATAAACCAGCATGTTCCATCGAAGATCAGACAAGGGAGGATGGGGTCTGGTGGTCTCCCTCCTTCTGCAGCCTTGGACTCTGCTATTGGCCAGCATTTGGTTGACAACCCGTGCTGTGCCGATAGATATAAAATAGATTGGTTCGAGGTGCTATATAGAGCGGACTCCAAAAACCATTTAAAGATTTTGGAGGCCGTCTCTATCGCGGTGCGTCAACCTTCTTTGTACCGGCAAAAAGAAACATCAAACGCATTGTTTCTCTTTGGGGAACTTTGAATTTTTTCCCCCGCTTTTTTTTTCTCTCTCGTTGTGCCAATATTTTTAATCGCTTTTAAACGTAAATAAATTTAATTAATGTCCCCGTACGTTTGGCACATTTAATAAGTTCCCCAATAGAACTCTTTATTTTCGTTACAATATTATTTAGATTGCTATCGATTTACTCCTGACGAGATGATAGCCGAAAGAGCTCTCGAGAAACTTCCGCCTAGTACTTTATTTAAAAAAAAAAATATATATATATATATATAATTAAAAAATAATTATTCTTTTTACCTATAAAAACTATTGTTTCATGCTTATGCAATTATCAGTGTAGGATGACAATACCTGCCAGTCCGTAGATTCGAATCCAGCCACGAAGCCACCTTTAACTCCATTTTCTTAATATGTATGTATACAAAACTTTTTTGTTAACAAATATTATGTAGTAGCTCAATTGTGTACGACTAGAGCGTTTAATTTAAAGTCATGTAAACATCTTTGTTCTCCAGGAAACAACTATCTAAAACCACTTCAATTGTTTTGGCTCATATTAAGAACATTCTTCAAGATATTCAAATATCCTAAAATTTCACTCGTTAAACTGAAATAACGAAATGCTTCTTAAATACAATTGTCTTCTTGTAAATTTTATTTTTCCTCACACTTTTCTTCTTTTCACGAGAAATACTTGTTTAACCCTAATTTTACATAAAATGTTTATCTATATTGTTGTGGTGGCATCCACTCATTTACATATGTGGATAATATTACACATAAATAACAAGACTCGGTTAGTCTGAGTGTGTGTTAACCAGAAGCTACCGAAGGCCGAGCCGAGAGCAGATATGTTCTCCAGCTAAGACTCTCTTACCTGACAACCATTATGTAAATATACTGTAAATATACTTTTCCTAATATACTTCTTATTGATCTACATTTGTTTGTTGAGTCTTCACTTGTATTGCCTTATACGTAATTTGCAAACATAACACATATATATATATATATATATATATATATATATATACATATATATATATATGTGTGTGTGTGTGTGTTATGGTTGCAAATTACGTATAAGGCAATACACTGAGGAAGATCGAAGGATCGGTGGAAAATATGTGCTTTTGAAGGAAACATTCTTGTTTTTTTTTTCAAGAGACTTTTTGTATTCCTACACGTCAACACACAGGAAATAAATACAGAAAAGATATAAACATTCATATATTTTTCGTATTGATTTTTTATTCATACATATTTAAATATATATATATATATATATATATATATATATATATATATATATATATGCGGAAATAGAAGTGTTTGAAAGTCCGTGAAATCTGTGAAACAGTGTATCGTTCGAAGAAGGTGAGCTCTCTCTACCGTGCTAGAAAGTTACTTACGCCTGAAAGTATCCTGTACATCTATAAAGCCACCTTTCGCCCATATATGGAGTATTGCTGTTACATTTAGGATGGTACATCTGCTACTAGTATCTCGCTCCTGGACAGCGCGCAAAAGAGAGTCGCCAACCTGATAAGTCCCAAACTGTCATTCAAGCTTCAGCCCCTGTCCTATCAACGAAATGTTGCATCCTTCTGCCTGTTTTAATGTTGGATGCTCTGACGAATTACAAGCCCTTGTACCCTCTCGACGAAAATACCCCCGACAAACCCGACAAGCAGCGAAGTTCCACCCCTTCATAGTAGAGATCCTAGATGTAGGAAGGCCTTCTACTCTAATAGTTTCTTCCCCAGAACTGCTAGACTTTGGAACTCCCTTCCGGTTTCCTGCTTCCCCAACTGTACTGATATGCCGAAGTTCAAGTGTAATGTGAACAGACATCTTGCTGCTAAACTCCCTACATAGTACCTCTGCAACTTAGGTCGCTGATAGTAGCCCCTACATCAGAGTGGCAATGTGCCTTGTTTGGCGTGAAAATGTAAAAAAAAAAAAAAGAAAGAAACGTATCAACCAAATTGTTAACAAACAAACAGACAGGGATACGATTATAATAGATGTATACTTCTCTCTTATTAGATTATATTCCATCGATAAGAATTATTAAAAACATATTGTCAAAAGTTTAACTCCTCAGTTATTTATATTTCCATCAATAGTAATCATTCTGATTTAAAAAGAAATCTTGTTTTTCTCGTTATTTACGTATGGTTGCCTCTTCATATTTTATGCATAAGCGAACGAAAGATCACAGGATTTAGCAATCTTCTATCTCATAAAGATCTACTTCCAGTCAACCTGCAAATAGACTTCTGTAAAATTCGACTGAATCACTAATTATTACTAATTCTAATTCTGACTAGAAAGGGGACACGACGTTGCCCGGGATTGATTGATGATCGACGAATGTTTCACACTGTCATATTGTTATCGTCAGCGAAATCGATGAAATCGCCTATTTTTTTTTTTTCAATCAAATCGATTGATTGCCTGCTCTGGTTAGGGACACCTCTCGCAATGTCCTGGGAGAAAGCTTTACATGCTTATCCCGCCAGAACTTAGTCCACAATACATTGTAGTCTATATTGCACTGTAGAGAATTTACTGTTGATTTTAAAGGATTATCTGTAAATAAGGGTTTCACAAAAAATTTACAGCGCAAAACTCATGCATCATTTATATTCTAAGTAAAAACATTCATTTTAAACGTTTCCGTGTCTGTTGATTTTATGGAATTATTTCTACATAATTAAATGAATGAAAGTTAAACATACAAAAGTCGTGTGTCATGATTCAATTTTGTGTCATGATTTGTTCCGCAAAGAAACATTCATTTCGAACGAAGCCCTATTGGAACATTTGTTGACACAAGAATGATATAATATATATATAATACAGATTTACTGTTTAATATAACCGGGATGATAAATAACTTTGATAATTTCTAGATGTACCTCTCTTTTTTTAAGGCAAAGTATGCCGATAAAACAGAAGCAAACGTATATCGAAAAAAAATAAAATAAAATAAAATAAAATAAAAAACAAACAAACAAAAAACAGATACGGAATCAGGTTCGTTGCCAAGACAACGACTAACAGAGAAGTCACAAAATGAAAACCGTAAATTAAAATTTACATGTAAAATTCATTTTTCGACAGAATACCCCAAACAAAGATAATTGAATAAATACTGATTCCGCAGAGTTTCAAAGAATGCAAAATTCTTCTGTTCAGGGGAAAGAAATATGTTGGAAAATTTATACATATAGCAAAGTTAACACTGGTTTTAACATTGTATGAAACTGCATTATATGACGGTGGTCATATAATGCAAAAAACACATTTATTCATGTTTATAAAAAATGAATAAAAATGAAAAAACAAACAGAAAATGATAGTTCCAGAATGAAATAAAGCCAGGAAATGAAGAAAAATTTATATATATATATATATATATATATATATATATATATATATATATATATATTTAAAAGAGTGTAGCCATCAACAATTGTGGGTTTTTTTAAAGGTTTTCATCATATTTTTAATTTAAAATATTTTTATAACGCGTTTCGAGCTTAGGGTGTGCTCTCTTCAGATATTTTCGTAAAAAGTTTTTCTTTAAAATGAGAGTTTGTAGAATTACCTCCGCTGATATTAAATATGTTTTTCAGAGTGATGCGTGTGTTCAGACATCCTGTCTCCAACTGTAAGTGTTCACAGTGTCCGGTCAAAGTTATTTTCAAAGAGTGTTTTTTAGTCCATATGGTGAAGGTTTTTATGGGTTTTTTAGGGTTCTTTTTAAAGACTTTCTTTCCCCATGTATAGCATATACTCACACACAATCACACACGCATACATATACATTCATGTAAATGTACACATACACACGCAACCAATATATACATAAGGTGGGATATTTGAATATGTATGTGTATATGTGATTGTGAGTGCATGTGCCCATATATATATATGGGTGGATGAGTGTATGCACATCCGTATGTATGTGTTTATATATATATATATATATATATATACATATGTATGCACATGTATGAGTGGGTAAATGTGTTCGTGTGGATATGGATATACGCGTATGTGT
This sequence comes from Euprymna scolopes, assembly GCF_053919585.1. Lineage (NCBI taxonomy): Eukaryota > Metazoa > Mollusca > Cephalopoda > Sepiida > Sepiolidae > Euprymna > Euprymna scolopes. The sequence continues at coordinate 49,249,580 of NC_136491.1, forward strand.
GAGCCCCTGCATATGTCTGTGTGTGTGCATGTGTGTGTGTGTATGTGTATGTGCCTACATAGTATGTGGATGTTTGTGAGTGTATGTGCACATACATATATGTGTGTACATATATGTGTGTATGTGCGTGTATGTGTGTGTATATATATCTTCTACCTATTCTCCATCTTACTTGTGTGTGTGTGGGTGCGTGTACGTATGTCTGAGTGATTAAGCGCATATATACATGCGTGTTTTGGTTGGAAAAAAATATATATATAAAAGTATATACGAAAACGAAACGAAAATGGCACCGACTTACGCAACCCTTACATTAGCCTACCTAGAAGAAACCTTATATAAAAAAATAGAACAAAAATTTGGCCACAGCACTAAAATACTGTTTGTAGAATCATGGAAAAGGTACTTAGATGACTGCTTCATCCTATGGAAACCCACATGGGGAGACATCACAGACTTACACACCATACTCCAGAACCTACACCCAAAAATTAAATTCACCATAGAACAAAGCTCTACAGAATTACCTTTCCTAGACATACTGACAAAGATTAAAGACAATAACATTATCACAGACATTTACCGCAAACCTACAGACACCCAACAATACCTACACTTTAAAAGTCACCACCTTAAAAGCTGCATAAAATCAATTCCCTACACCCTAGCACGTAGAATCTGCACCATAATCACGGACAATAACCTTCGGAAAATCCGACTCAAGGAACTACGAATAAATTTAAGAAAAAGAAAATACTCATCACAACTTATAGACAAAGGGATCCTACTTGCGACAAATATACCAGTAGAAGATTTGAGAACCCCTAAAGAACGAAACAAAGAACAAATCCTAACATACGTCTCCACACACAACACAAACAACCCAGAGCTTTTCACAGAGATAACGAAAAACATCGTCCTACTTAACCAAAACAGCAAACTAAACAACTTCCTTAAAACAACAAAAATAATAAAAAGCAAACGCCAACCCAAAAACCTAAAACGCATTCTTACCTCATATATATATATATATATATAAAATAAAAAAATAAAAATAATTGTTAGCGGTGGATGTATGCGAGTACGTGTGTGAGTGTGTAGGTGGGTATGTATATGTGTATATATGTATGCTCCTACATATATTTCTATGTATGTACGTGTGTGTATGTGTGTGTGCCTGCGTACGTGTGAGTGTGCATGTGTACATGTACATGAATGTATATGTATGCGTGTGTGATTGTGTGTGAGTGTATGCTATACATGGGGAAAGAAAGTCTTTAAAAAGAACCCTAAAAAACCCATAAAAACCTTCACCATATGGACTAAAAAACACTCTTTGAAAATAACTTTGACCGGACACTGTGAACACTTACAGTTGGAGACAGGATGTCTGAACACACGCATCACTCTGAAAAACATATTTAATATCAGCGGAGGTAATTCTACAAACTCTCATTTTAAAGAAAAACTTTTTACAAAAATATCTGAAGAGAGCACACCCTAAGCTCGAAACGCGTTATAAAAATATTTTAAAATAAAAATATGATGAAAACCTTTAAAAAAAACCCACAATTGTTGATGGCTACACTCTTTTAAATATACATTTTTTCTCTCGTTGGAACTACACAACCATCACTTTTAATATATATATATATATATATATATATATATATATATATATATATATATATATATAGATAGTCTTTGAAGTTTTTAGCCTTTAAAACTATACAAAAAATATTTTTATCATTCGTTAGAAAACCATCTAGTCAGTAAGTTATTTAATCACCTGCAATCACTGCATCAACTCGCTCTCGAATTTACTATAGTACCAATAATTTATTTTTCAAGGGATCATCAGTTGTTTACCATGAAACACTGTTTCGGGGATTTAAAAACAAAACAGTATATTACATCATGGTTCCCCAGCAGTGTTGATCAAACACCACCACCCTTAATCTTAGGAAGAAGACATGTTACAAACACTTGATTCAATTTCCCATTCTTAATTGCAGTTACTAAACTTTTCATACTATAAAAATGCATTTCTTACCTGTGTGATATATACATTTATATTTTTTATTATTATTATAATTTTATTATATGTATATATATATATATATATATATATATATATATATATATATATATATATATATATATATATATATGTGTGTGTGTGTGTGTGTGAGATAAGACACTGATAGAATTCAGATGAAAAATCCTGATAGATATTACTTGAAGTAATACATTCAAGGTGATCCTAGCCAAAAAGGAAAATTTTCAATAATTGTGCTGAAAGACAAAATAAGCGTCAATTAGCAGCTGAACATTTTGCTAACCGCATTTCATTTCTTCTGATGATTTGAGCCATTATTAAAAATCCATGGATTAAGGAAATTAACATAACCCCCTTCTATATATTCCTTTTGTCAAACGATAAATTCTTAAATCGAATATATGTGTCTATATGTTGTTTTTTTCAGAATTTAAAATTCAACCACCAAACTTATATATATATATATATATATATATATATATATATATATATATATATATATATATATATATATATATATATATATATATATATGTAATCCCAATTTAAAATGATCAAGTGTTTGGTAATATTCCAATCCGATGTAGTTTAAATGAATAATCCGATGCAGTTAGAATAAAGCAAATCTGTCGTCGAAAGGCTCCAAATAACCGAGGTTATCACATATGATAAAAACAGGACAAAACCAGTAGTAACTCTTACAAAACTTTTGAGAATGGGAATTAGTTGTAATGTTTACGAAATTAGGTTAAAATAAGATACAGCGTAATAGAGATAAACATTTAACAAATATTTTTTGCTCTTTATTATCACAGTCATACAACGCAGTTTCATAAAATGCTAAAACCAGCAAACTATTAGCTTTTCTATATGTATAAATTTGCTAACATAATTCTTTCCTCTGAAGAAAGAAAGGGAAGATAAAGAAGAAGATTTACATGGCAGCTTTGCTTTAATGTTTTGGTTATCACTTCTCCTCTACAGCCTGACTCGCATCCAACAAAACATCATATGCGTTGGTTATTAAAATGTCTCTCTGCGAATTGGCCAACAGATCTCGCTAGAACCATAAATATGACGCAAACAACGTTCATCACTTTTTTTATACCGTAGATGACACCTTTGTTGACAAACATGCAAGCAAACTGGAGTCACACGCATGAAACGACTGCTCTTGTCTTGTCGGCTTTGTGACACCTTTCGAAGGCAATTGCTGAGACAGTAGCGAGAGGCACACCATGTCGCATTTTTTTTTTATTGTTTTACAGTTGTACAAATTTTACGATCAACCGACGTGTTAGCACTAAAGATTTCCTCCTGAAAAAATATTTCGCATTTTTTCCTGAAAATATGAATGCCTTCATAAAACAAGTTTTATTTCAAAGAGAGAAATAAAGTTTTTACCGTTCTTATGCGGCTCAACGAATGAATTACCTGTATTATGATAGTTTATATAAACTAGACTACATGTAACCCGTTATGTCTTTTTTTGTGATATATATATATATATATATATATATATATATATATATATATATATATATATACATAAAAGTGAAAGTGACTGTCTGTCTGTCTCTCTGTCTGTGTACATTTCCCTACACAATAACTGTCAATTTTCAGTCTACAGACTCGAAATTTGATATACAGGGTAGTGAGATTTGGGGAAATCTTTCTGGTCGGTTTTCGGCCAGAAATTTGGCTATTAAGAGGTCAAAGTTCAACGATTTGACCTTTGAGAACTCTACCAAACTCCTCCAAAATTTTAGATATCGATTCCTTGGACATGGATCTAATTAATAACTTAATTTGAGCCCAAAACAATAAAAGTTAAAATATTTGACCTCTGTAGTCTCTACCAAAATACTCAAACAATTTCTGGTCTAAACATTTGAAATTTTACATAAAGCGTATTCAGAGAGAAGCTTTTTAATTGGTTTGGGTCGAAAATTTGAACTACAAATTTATAAATCTATGTATGTATGTTTGCATGTCTGCCTAAAACTTTCGACGGATTTTCACAAAATAAGTATCGTTTTGAAGGTCGACCCCTCAGACGACAAATACCAAAAAAATGGCTAAAAACATTACTATCTTCACCCTCAACTGGACACTTTGCTACAGGGAGGTGTCGCATTTTCGCCGATATTTTCGAAAGTCATCCCCTCTTTTCGATTGTCTAGCCTTAATTTAAACGTACCTCACTTCCGGTTGGCGGTGGTCGTAACAGCAAAGACGTCCGTTTTTTTCACGTTCTTTTCCTCATTCGCGGTACGGGTTCGAGCCTGCCTTCCTACTACCACTTTTTTTTTTGCTCAACACACACTTCCAAACATCTGGGCAAGGGCGGGCACCCATGTTAGTATATATATACATATATATATATATATATATATATATATATATATATATATATATATGTGTGTGTGTGTGTGTGTGTGTGTGTGTGTGTGTGTGAAACTGTCAATGTCTATACATTTCCCTACAAAACTACTCTATCAATTTTCAGTCTACAGACTCGAGATTTAACATAAGGGGTACTGGGATACTGAGATTTGGAAAAAATCTTTTTAATCGTTTTTCGGCCAAAATTTTGGCTGCCAAAGGGCCAAAGTTTAGCGATTTGACCTTTGAAAACTCTACCAAACTCATCCACCAATATTTGGTATAACAACTTGAAATTTTAGATGTAGGTTACTTGGACATGGATCAAACTTTTTAAATTTTATTTGAGCCCAAAGCAAGTAATGAGTCGAAATTGGGGTCAAAGTTAAAAAAAAAACAGGTCTCTGCGGTCTCTACCAAATTGCTCACCCAAATTTTGGTATGAACATTTCAAATTTTACAGAAAGTGTATTCAGACACGGAGCAGACTTTTTAACTGGTTTTTGGCCGAAAATTGTGCTGTCAAAGGGTCAAAGTTCAAAAGATTTTACCTTTGCGGTCTCTAGCAAAGTATGCAACAAATTTTGAGTCTAAACATTTGAAAATTTACATAAAGATTATTCGAACAAGCTGTTAATGAGTTTTTGGGCGAAAATAAGGCTCCCAAGAGATCAATGTTGAAAGAACTGTCCTTTGCAGACGCTACCAAACTCCTCCGCCAATTTTGGGTGTAAACACTTGAAATTTTAGATGTAGGTTAGCTGGACATGAGTAAAACTTTTTAATATTTATATATATAAATGTATGAACAGTACTTAGGGCTCGAGCAAAGCCGGGCTGAACTGCTAGTATATATTTAATAAATGACAACAAATTATATTCCAAAATTACCTAATCCATTGCCATTCATATTCTACTAATAAGTAATGTTTCTACAGTTCTAATGTCTTTCACTTAATGTTATTAAAAAATGAAATCAATGTATATTATAAATTAATTCACTAATCCGTTCAATATAAAAATGTTAGTATTAAAACTATTTCAATCGATAGTCATTAGTCATAAAGATATACTTCATTTCTGCTTAATGTCAAATTATAAATTAATTGGTTTCTTACATGTACCTGAATTTTAATTAATTAATTTATTATTATTATTATTATTATTATTATTATTATTATTATTATTATTATTATTATTTTTAAAGTAATATTTTTAAATTTCACATTTCAAATATTTTAACCAGTTCAACATTCGACAATCTAGTATTAATAAACATTTTACGATCTTGTTACTTATTTAAGTATAATTTTAGTTTAACATTGAATTTATCCTAATTCTCTAATAATTAGATTTCAGGGTTTACTAATCTGATAACATGTTATTTTAGTTATAATTAAATGAATGTAGTTAAGTGAAATCTAATTCTAATTTAACTTAAAGTTAATTAAGAATTATAAATATTGTTTAGACCTAATATTATAGATTATGTTTACTTCCGGTTTCCTTATACTTAAGCCCCCTCCCCCACCCTATGTATTTTTTCACCACCTAAAATTTAACTAAGGGCATCTCCCACTAAGCTACGAAGTCTATTTTGAACTCTGTCAAGGCAGGATGAGTTGCTTCTAGCAGCTCCAGCCCAGATGTGGCAGCAGTACTCCATCATTAGCCGTACATGGCTTTTATATAGGTACAGAATTGCATCAAGAGTGAGATATCTACTAGAGCGGTAGAAGCATCCTACCATTTTCCCAGCGATATTGGCAACGGATTTGATATATGTGTTCCATTTCAGATCGGGAGTAAAGGTCAAGCCCAGAAGCTTGTCAAAACATGAAGCCTCCTCAAGACGAGAGCCATTCATTTCAATTCATGCCATATGGGCATCAGAGTGTTTATGATGTAAAGATAAAACCTTGGTTTTAGATGTATTAAAAGTAACTCGCCACTGTTACGTGGTGGATGGTATTTTTAAGATGACGTATAGTCTGTATTGTTGTTGTTGTTCGTCTTAGGAGAATCTTAGTGAGAGATTAGAGTCTTAGGAGTATTCATATGTTGAGTGTTCATATGTCTTAAGATATTCCTGTGTGTGGTACGTGTTAATACAAGACAGCCGACGGCTTGTAATACACAATGAGAGGAGATTTGATATATAGATAGATAGACCAAGGGTTTGACATTTCTGTATGAACGGGAGTGTTTCTATAAATATTGATACATATATTTCTTACCTATTTTTGAGATGATGATTTTCACAAAATTCTTATAATATAAATAGACAATACCTTTTCTGTTAAATCACAATACGAAGACGCAGATACACAAAGATGATGACGTCCTTTATTTCATGACCGGTCCATGATTTCGCTCGAGGAATTCAAAGTTTCTTTACATTGCTTTTTCTTCTCTAACCTTTCGCTTCCAAGGTTTGACGTCAACAGCCATCTCTGACCTCTCTCTCTCTCTCTCTCGGCTCCCTCTCCCTGACTCTTCTCCTCTTCTCCCAGACTGCATCTAAAACTCTACCTATATTGAGAACTCGTCACGTCATCGCATGATTAAACATGTGCTCATAAAGCACGTTGGTGACATGCATCACACTGACATGACCCAACAAGTTCAGTAACCTATTTTTCAAATAACCTTTTTACAAAATATGTTTACAATTTCAATTGACGATTAAATTCCTTATTTTAATTTTCACAGAAACAAATTTCATCATTACATTCCTTTTCCAATAAACAGATATCTAACTATTTAGAACTTACTCATGACGCAGAGGAGACTTATTAGCCTGTACTAAGTGGGAGATGAACGATCACCTCAATTCTTAAATACAAGGCATACTGATGAGATTTTCCAGTGTGTTGGGAAGCATTTCTCCTTAAAACAACGCTTAAAGAGCTTTGTAAGTATGGGAGGTAGTTCTGGTTGAAGCTTTTTGAGCACTATTATTGGAATGCCGTCAGAGCAACTTGCTTTACTGGAATAAAGGTTTTAGATTAGCTTGGCAACATCACGTACAGATATTTGTATGTCGCATAGCGTGTTTTCAGATACACAAGGAAATAATGGGAGTTGACGGCCTTCGTCGTTAAAAGTAGAATTAGCTGCAAAGTTCTTGGCAAAGAGTTTGGCTTTGTCTGATGCTGACGAGATTACCTCAGGTCCATTGATGATAGTTGGGATAGAACACGCTTCTGTTTAGGACTCTGTTTGCTATTTGCTAAAACAGTTTTTCTTATGGAAAGTGTTCGACTTAGCTTCACTCAATGGTCTTCTATTGCAAAACATTCACAAACATTTGCCTAGCTACAACCATTAGCAACAATTTTCCCACTCGCTGTCTGTTCCTAAATATAGACGCAGATTCCATGAACAAAGTTTCTTTCCTAGAACTACCCATCTGTGACACTCTATACAATTGACCTGCTTTCTTGCTTGCTTCAACATGGTCGACTTCAATTCCAATGTAAACAAGTTCTTGTTGAGCCACCACCTTAAATAATCAAATTCCACCCTATTTCATTCACTACCGGTCACTATGCTATTTTCTCACAAACCACCTTAACAACCCTTATCCTCTAGTCGCCTTCAGACCTTTATAAATGGTGAATCCCGTGTAAGAAAGAGGCTTGATGATTTTAAATTTTCTGCAGGCACTTTGAGAATAAAGTTACTTTCTGCTTTCAATTTAAAGAAAATAACGACATTTCACGAATAAACTTAGAATATATCAGATGTCAGTTACGATAAAAAAACACACGCTGATTTTATTATACAGCAGAACCCTGGGATATGGCATTAAAAATTAGAAACAAAATACATCCGAGTACACAATACACATGCATATAATCAAATCTATATATCTATAAAAGTGAACTTGTCTCGCTGTGTGTGTTTGTGTGTGTGCATTTCTCTACTAAACTACTCAGTCAATTTTCAGTTTACACGTTCGAGATTTGATATAACGAGTATTGAGATTTGGAAACAAATTTTAATCGGTTTTCGGCCAGCAATGTGGCAGTCAAGGGGTAAAAGTTCAACGATTTGATCTTTGAAAATTCTATCGAACTCCTCCGCCAATTTTGGGTCTAAACACTTAAAATGTTAGATATAGATTACTTAGACAAGGATAAAACTTTTTAATTTGATCAGAACTCAAAGCAATATATGTTAAGGTGTCAAAATTGGGGTCAAAGTTAAAAAATATTACCTCTTCGGTCTCTACCAAATTACTCAGCCAATTGTTGATCTAAACATTTAAAATTTTACATAAATTGTATTCAGACATAGAGCAAGCTTTTTAATAGGGTTTTGGCTGAAAGGTTGGCTGACAAGGCGTGAAAGTTCAAAAGATTTGACGTTTGCGGCCTCTAGCAAACTACTCAGCCAATTTTGGGTCTAAACATCTGACATTTTTTATTAAGGGTATTCAGATATGTAGCAAGCTTTTTAATCAGTTTTTGGGCGAAAATTTGTGTATCAAGAGGTTAAAGTTTCAAAAGTTGATCTTTGCAGATTCTACCAAACTCCTCCGCCAATTTTTGGTCTAAACACTTAAAATTTTAGATGTAAGTTACCTGGACATGAGTCAAACATTTTAATATATATATATATATATATATATATATATATATATATATATATATATATATATATATATGCGCATAAAGTTATGAACAGTACATAGGGCCTGAGCAAAGCCGAGCTGAACTGCTGGTAACATTATAAATAACACCGTAACTAGGGGTCGGAAAAAAAACATATCCTATGACCACCGTATCCCGTTGTTCTACTGTAGCTTAATAAATCTATATTAATGTCACCCAATCTAAACCATTATTGCTATTATAACTCTCCAGATCGATGAAGTATTATTTACGTCATTTATTAATTTACATCATTCACTTACTCCGCCTTTCGATCGCTGATGGTTCTATACATTTATTTCGTTTAGTTATCTCCTCCCAAACGTTATCTCCTCTGATTCCTTCTTGTCACAAATGATTGTTTCATTCAATAGATTCAATGTGTAAAAAGGCAAGAAAGATTGTCAGAATTTTGGTATTAAAATGTTCTCTTTTCATTCAAAGAGGATTTGCTATTATTTGATTGGTGATATGTGCGTGCTTGGGCAGTCCGAGCAGATGAGTGGGTCGGTAATATGGTTAACATGTTAGGGAAATCCAATCCTTAAGTTTGGGCGTGGTTGTGAAAGGCTTTACAAAACTTTGTGCGAGGAGATCAAAGAGAGGAGAATTTAAAAACAAATTTAAAAGATAAGAACATTTGCTCCAGACAAGAAAAAAAATCTAAATCAAATTAAGAAAATTATAAGAAAGAATCGTTTGGGAAAACTATGTTATTGGCATTAGTGAATGTTTTAATTAGAATAAAGTTGCGGATTAACGTGGAATTGTATTTGATGATTCTTGATATATAGTTTTAAAAATAGCGATAAGAAATACACGTATGCATTATAGTGCTTGGATATTTGTTTATAAATGATCTTGTTCTATCTTTCTTCTGTCGAAGTTCTCACAAATTAAGGGCTCCCCTAACTTGAGTCAACATTTGAACTCTATAAAAGATACAAGTAATCGAATTTTCCAATGAAGTTCTGGTTCTTCTACAGAATTGGGAGGAGATTTTGTAGTCTATGAATGGAGTTTTCAGATTAAAAAAAAAACAAAAACAATGGTTTCGACTAATTTATTTTGTCAATTTTTATAAGTTACAATGGTAGCTTCCAAATTATGCAGTCGAAATTACCTGAATATTATTGAATTATTAAACAAAACAACTTTAATCGTGTTAAAAAAATAGTGTTTCCGCCATCTTGTTTTAAACCAAAATGGAAAATTACCTCTCTTTTGAAGTCTCCTTTGTTTTAGTATAGTTTTCATCTAATTCTATTATTTATTTTTTTTTAATAAATAATTTTCTACCTTATCGATTTTCTCAATTTTTGGATATGATCATTTTAAAAATACGAGAAATACGTAAATTTGTTTTCATGTGAAATTCACCTTTACGATTTCCGAACTTTACAAAGTTCTTTACATCTCAAACACTAATATATATAGTATATAAGTTGAGAACGGAAGTTTTTCTCTCTCCAATTGACCATTTTCGTATGTTATAGGTATATGTATTCTTTTGGTCTCTTGGTCTTACTGGATTTCAAGAGAAGAATTCCTTTATTCTGGTGGAGTATCCAGCTCCATACTGTTATCTGGGGTAACATCACTTGCAGAAGGTGTACCATTCCTCGTAAAAGCTAGTGTGGGTTAGCCATACTAAGAGGATCCTATTTAGGTAGCGAATAATATACTATTCTGAATATTTGGTCAGGGTTTACTTCTAGAAAAAAGAATCCTCATGGTAGGTTATCCTGAGAAACCCCTGTACAGAGAAACCTTAAATACAGGAGGATCGCGTCTAGCATTCGTTCAATGTGTATGTGCATATATGTGTATTTAAGCAAAATAATTTCGTTCGAGCAAATATAATTAAATAACACCAAGTTTTTTTTTGTTTTTCAAAATTCTATTTTCACCCCAAACAAGGCACAGTGCCACTTTGATGTAGAGGGCTACTATCGGGGCCATAAATTGCAGGTTTGCTATGTACAGCGTCGAGCAGCAAAATGTCTGTTCACATTAAACTTGAACTGCATGTCAATACAGTTGGGGAAACATGAACTTGGAAGGGAGTTCCAAAGTCTAGTAGTTCTGGGAAAGAAACTATTAAAGTAGACGGCCTTCTTACATCTAGTGATCTCTACTATGTAGGGGTGAGACTTTGCTGCTTGTCGGGTTTGTCGAGGGTATTTACGTCGAGAGGGAATAAGTGCTTGTAGTTCGTCGGAGTATCCACCATTATTAAAATACACGTAGAACAGGCAGAAGGATGCAACATTTCGTCGATGGGACAGAGGCTGAAACCTAGATGATAGTTAAGGACCTACCAGTTTGGCGACTCTCTTTTAAACCCTAGACAGGATTTAAAAGAGAGTCGCCAACCTGGTAGGTCCTTAACTATCATTTAGGTTTCAGCTTAGTAGCGGATGCACCAGCCCAAGTGCGATAAAAGTACTCCATTCATAGGCAAATGGTGGCCTTGTAGAGGTACAGGATGCTTTCAGGCGTAAGTAACTTTCTAGCACGGAAGAAAGAAAGTCCACCTTTCTCTCAGCAGCCTTTTTGTTTGATATGACTTAAAAATTATTTTCAAATTTTCATCACTACAAATGCTCAATAGACTAACATAAAAAGATTAACATCTCTTCGAAACCATTTACATTAAAACAACTAGAGGTCCTACAATTAAACAAGTAAACCCTGACAAAAATCCGGGTTGGAGTCCCGATAGACAGATCGCGAAGCAAGGCAAAACCTTTGCAGCAACTCCTGGAGCTGCGTTTACTCCGACCGTAATGGCTTGTCTTTCTATCGAACTTTTGTCTGCAATGCCGTGCGGAGGAACCTCGTAACTAGCCAAACCTAGGTCTTCTTATCACTCGTCCAGGCTTGTATCAGGAGAGCCAATTCCAGTCCAGAGACTGCAGTGCACCACACCGGATGCACATTGATTTATTAGACAGAAGGTTGTCATCATAATTAATAATAAAAGTTACTGGTCACCAATTTTTAAGCATCTTGCGTAGTAATAATGTTAACGAATCCTGAGTAGCATACGAGTATTGCGCGTAATCAGGATCGTATGTAACACTAACAGTTCATCCCGGCTTTGCTCAGACATTATGTACTGTTCATAACTTTATGTACATATGTATGTATATATTAAACATTTTGACTCATATCCAGGTAATCTACATTTAAAATTTCAAGTGTTTAGACCGAAAATTGGCGCAGGAGTTTGATAGAGTCTGCAAAGGTTAACTCTTTCAACTTTGATGTCTTGGCAGCCAAAGTTTCGCCCCAAAACTGGGTAAAAAGCTTGCTGCATGTCTGAATACTCTTTATGTTAAATTTTAAATATTTAGACTCAAAATTGGCTGAATAATTTGCTAGAAACCGCAAAGGTCAAATCTTTTGAACTTTGACCCCTTGGCAACTAAATGTTGAGCCAAAACCGATTAAAAAGCTTGCCATATGTCTGAATACACTTTATGTAAAATTTAAAATGTTTAGACTAATAATTATATGAATAATTTGGTAGAGATCGCAGAAGTATTTTTTCTTTGACCCAAATTTTGACCCATTAATATTTATTGTTTTATAATTACAAAGTGTGATCCATGTCCAAATAATCTATTACTAAAATTTCAAGTGTTTAGACCCATAATTGGCGGAGGAGTTTGATAGAATGTTCAAAGGTCAAATCGTTGAGCTTGGATCCCTTAAAAGCCAAATTTCTGGAGTAAAAAGATTTTCCCAAGTCTCAATACCCCTTATGTCAAATCTCGAGTCTGTACAGTTTCACTTTTATAGATATATAACCGTTAAAACTAAACAGTAAAATAATAATAATAATAATAATAATAATAATAATAATAATGATAATAATAATAATAAAAAATAATAATAATAAAAATAATAATAATAATAATAACAATAATAATAATAATAATAATAATAACAATAATAATAATAATAATAAAAATAATAATAATAATAATAATAAAAATAAAAATAATAATAATAATACTAACAATAATAATAATAATAATAATAATAATAATAATAATAATAATAATAGGAAACCCTTGAATGCGGAGACTGATGCACATTAGCCACATGCATGGGCCAGACGAACTGCTGCAGAGACCAAACATGAAGAAGCATTACATGGAACGAAGAACATTGAAACTGCATATCTATAAGTTATCTATCCCCTCCCCCATGATCTCCCATTACTCCATCGCCGCCCCCTCCCACCAAACAAGAGTGATTCCAAATAACTGAGAAGGGCCACAGAGGATGTAAACACCGAGGAGAGAGCACTGACCAGACCTCCGCTGGAAAGTGCGATGAGAACTGGGACCTTGGGGAGGCTTATTGCCACTCAAATTTCAGTGGAGACCAATGGCCGCAGCCAGCGAGAAATCAACCGGGAAGAGGCTGTTGCGAGAACGACAATTCATTTGCGATTATTATCAAAAGTGATGGAGAGTACTGGAAATCTGGGGAGATTTGTTGTCACTCAGCTTCCAGGGAACATCACAGGTTGTTTTCAAGGAGAGATCTTTGATGACCTGTGATAAAGCACCTTGTGAGGCAATAATAATAATAATAATAATAATAATAATAATAATAATAATAATAATAATAATAATAATAATAATAATAATTATAATAATAATAGAAGAAGAAGAGGAAGAAGAAGTGGAATTAGTGTTGACGTCTTTCCTATTCACTTATTCCTCTACGAGGGCAAAATTTTTATCTAAAGCCGGTTTTCAATGTAATAAATAGCTATCTACAATGTAAAAGGATTCTTTTTCCCCAACCGATGATATAACAGATGCTATACCTCGATCATAGCATTCTTAATCGAGTCTTATGTATCTATCTTTGCTGCAATAGCAACTGCAAAGGGAAGAACTAAGACTTACAGCTCCTATCTCCCCCTCCATACGATTACAAAGCCAGGAAAGAATGTAAGCATCTAAATGTTGAATGTAGCGTCAACTCTTGAATATATAAATATATAAATACTTTAACATCAAACAGAAAAGATTGGGGGAAAAAAACATAGATATGTTGCTGCGTTTCTCGTATGTTTTGACTTTGATCTTGCCGCGGCATTCGCTATATTCATCATATGCCTACATATTTCATTCGTTTCTCGGTGAAAAAGAAAAAAAGCTTTCATACATTATATATATATATATATATATATATATATATATATATATATATATAGATAGATAGATAGATAGATAGATAGGTAGGTAGAGAGATATATGAAGGGAGAGAGAGAGGAGAAGAGAGGGATAGAGTGTTTCTTTCTCTGCATCTGTCTTACACGCTTTATATATATATATATATATATATATATATATATATATATATATATATATATATATATATATATATATAATATACTAGCTGTACCCGGCCACGCGTTGCTGTGGCCCAGTTTGTTAAAATGGAACACATGTGAAAGTAGAGAAAAGTTTGATTCTTTATTCCAAGAGAATGTACAAATTATTTATTTTTTTTATAAACAGAAAAATACTTCCATCATTAATTATGCAAAAAAAAAAAAATAAAATGTTGATTTAATGTTTCAAAATGCTTATAAATTACGATAAAACTTGCTGAGTATGCACTGTTTTACGGTTGTTGTAAAAATGGAACGGAAACTTAAATTTCGCTTCATTTTAATCTTTCTTAATTTTTTAATTGTCCCCCCCCAACGAATATAATCAAAACAATAACATTCAACAATTGTACTTTATGTATATAAAACACAAAATGGGTGTTTGTATTACTGTACACATATATTCGAAAAAGTTGTAAAAAAAAAACAAATATATAACAAATAAATGTTATCAAAGCCAAGATAAGTTACTTTTCTGCCAAACTGGATATATATATTTTTCGTGTTTTTATTCAATGTAACATATTTATTCAGCTCGAAAACCATACAGTGTTTACCGATGTATGCGGAAATTCAAGATGGCGTCTCACACCCTCTTTAACACCGTAAGTATAGAAAAAAGTGTTATAAATAAAAAACTATACAAAATACTATTAAAAACCCGCCGAATATATGTCAACCTATGTCACGGTAACATATATTGAGCGAGTTTTTAACAGTGTTTTATCCGGTTTTTTATTTATAACATCTTTTCCCACACTTACCGTGTTAAAGAGAGAATCAGACGCCATCTTGAATGTTCCAATACATCGGTAAACACTGTATGGTTTTCGAGCTGAATAAACATGTTACATTGAATAAAAACACGAAAAATATATCCAGTTTAGTAGAAAAGTAACTTATCTTGCCTTTGATAACATTTATTTGTTATATATTTCTTTTTGGACAACTTTTTCGAATCTATGTGTAGAGTAATACAAACCCCACAAAATATTTATTAAACAAAGAAATTTAAAAAAAAATGTTTGTAACGAAAGGGAAATAATCGCTAGATTTTTAACTAATTGTCTGAAATTTTCCAAAATCTCTAATTTTCCCCCCTTGTTTTTTTTTTTTGACAACTTTTTCGAATCTATGTGTACAGTAATACAAACCCCCTTCGGAGGTTGGAATGGCTCCCTCCCCCGCTACCTTAAATGTACTTGTAAAAATTGATTTTATAGTGAGATTTAAGAATGGTTATTCGAAAAAAAGGTGAGAAACCAAACAAATAAGCAATAAATAATTATTAGCAAAGGCAATAAATGCTACTTTTTTGTACTTACATGAATCAGTTTAATTTATGTTTGAAAGTATTTTCAATCGTTTTTTTTAATATTTTAATAAAAGTATAAAAAAAAGAAGTCGTATTATCGTGACGTCTGTCAGCGATCGGCCGATCCATGGCTAACGTGTAGTAACGTAAAGCGGCCCCAAAGAAAAAGAACAAAAAAGTCCATGTACGTGAATATCGCCGCATATAAATGTAACTGAATGTCGTCAGCGTTTAGTTTGTGTTTATGGAAAGAAAGAGAAACATAGGGAAGTACCCCCACCACCAGCACCCATAAAGCAAAAAGACCACGAAAGGTAAGAAAGAAAGAAAGAAAGAAAGGAAAAAAAAGCACGTAAGGAAAGAGCAAAACGGAAGTTGTGTTTGTGTAAGTAAGTTTGGTGCGTTTCACTTAAATGTCAATTCAGGTTTTCATTAAATTCTAACCACGCGGGTTATAACGAAATCGAAGTAATGTAATTGTGAATTCAATTCCAGGTAACGGATTGTGTTCTGTTTGAATCTAATTTTATTATAATAAATGGTTTATAAATTGTGTTTATGTTTTATGCTAACCAATGGCAAAGTAAGCGTGGTTCGTTTCAGCGTTAGTCCAGTTCAGTTTTTAGATGAATTCTAACCGGTGGTCGGTTTTAAATGTCTCCTGTGAAAGGTCTGGAACGGTGTAAGTGAGTGGCGGTGGTAGGATGAATGTGTTAGAGAGAGTTTACTTTACTACTTCCATTAAATGTAACCGAGTTTTACAGTGGACTCTAACCAGACAGAATATAGGAAACTCTAATCAGCGAGGTACTGGATATGTAATAACCCTATAACATACGGCAGATGTTGTTATTCAGTTTGTGAATGATACGGCTGCACCAAATGTATACAGGTGCATTCCTATAAAGGTCAAAGTCGGAGGGGAAAAATGAGTTCATTTTATTTATATATAGATAGAAGAAGAATAGAAAGAGAAGATTATATATATATATATATATATATATATATATATATATATATATATATATATATATATATATATATATATAAGGGGGTTGTCACCAACAATGTGTATTTTTAAACATTATTTTATTATTTCGTGTTTTGTTTTTTTCATTGAAAATTATGTTTAGATCATTGTAATAATGTTTTTAAATAATTGAAATCGTTTTTAATGCGTTTCAGACGTTCTGTGAAGCGTCCTCTTCAGAAAGTATTTAAAATATTTAGAATATATTCAAGCTGTATTTAAAATGTAAAAGAACATTTTCGTAGTTCATTTGAAATGTTTCCGAGAGATGGAAACATGTGTAAATGATTCTACTTTTCATTCGTATGTTCAATTTTTATTACTGGTTCATTGGAGTGGACTGTGGTCACTGCTGTCTCATGTTTCTCTCTCTCTCCCCCTCTCTCTCTGCTTGTGTTTCTATTTATCTTTCTTTGTTTTTTCTCATTCCCTCCCCACCTTTTTTCCTTTTTTACTCTTACTTGAGTGGAGGTGAGGGGCCAATTGGTACTTGGTCAACTGGGTGCATAGGGTAGGGTGTGTGTGTGCGTGCGTGTGCGTGTGTAAGTGTGTGTGTGTTTTCTTTTATTGGTTTGAAGAATGTGTGTTCTGTTTTATAGTATTATTTGTATTCCGTTTTATAGTATAATTTGTATTTTGTATTTTGTATTATTTTATAATATTATTTGTATTTTGTATTATTTGCCTTCCTAGGAAGGCAACTGTGATCCAAGTCGTTACTAATGTGTGTGTGTGTGTGTGTGTGTGTGAAGAGGGGGTGACCAGCTCCTCTGAAATAAGGGTAGGAGTGTTTTCGTTCAATTTTGATATTTATTTTTTAGATTTTTAGATTTTAGTATTGTGAGTTTTCGTTTCAGTCTTAGACTGTACGGGTATTCTTAATATTTTTTGTTTAGATAAAGAGGTGTATTTATAAATACACATAGGGGATTTTTAATGTTTCTATTTATTTGTCTCCCCATGTGGGTATGGCAAGATCCAGGATCGGTTCGTAGTTTGGGGAAGGTCTCGTTCCCCAGAGGGGAGAGGGCACTTGGAGGGGTATAGGTATGGGAGGAAGGATGATAGTTATCTCAGTTATTTCTCCTCCACTGACTGAGGGGGAGGGGCGAGGTGTTGGAACAGATACTACACTATGGTTTTAGGTGTTTCCTAGTGTTGTTGGTTTCGAGGTAAAGTAGGGTTAATATTCTTCAATGTATTGTGTTAGAGACAGGGGTGTTATGTCTGTGTGTGGCTGTATGCGTGTGTATCTGTCTGTGTGTGTATGTTTTAATGTGTCGGTTCTGATTTATGTGTGGGTGTATATATGTATATGTACATGCATGCGAGTGTGCCTTGCATTTCATGTTTTTTGTGTGTTGATATTAGGCTCTGTTTAGTTCGGGAGTGAATCTTGTTATGAAATTTTTTTCCTGTGTAGGTAAATAAGAATAATCGTCTGTTTGGAAGATTAGCATTATTTTGAAGCTATTTCCACTGCAAATGTGTATGTGTTTTGAAACATAGAGGTGTCTGTTATCTGCAGTTTTGATGTTGCTCTTATGTAAGGCCACTCTATTGCTGAAATTTTTGGTGGCGCCTATGTAGGATTTGTTTCATGCTGTGCATCTTAGTGCATATACTACAGTTCTGGAGGTGCAATTTAGATCATTTTTTATTTTGAATGTTTGTGTTTGGTTTTTGAATGTGTATGTGTTTCTTTCTATTATATTATGTCACATACTCCACATCGCGGTTTGCTGCATTTGTAACCCCTTTTGTAGTGTGTGGAACGAGTTTTGAGGAAGTTAGGATGTGTTTTAAGTTTTTGGGTTGGCGTTTACTTTTTATTATTTTTGTTGTTTTAAGTATGTTGTTTAGTTTGTCGTTCTGATTGAGGAGGATAAGGTTTTTGTTATCTGTGTAAATAGTTCTGGGTTGTTTGTGTTGTGTGTGGAGACGTATGCTAAAATTTGTTCTTTGTTGTGTTGTTTTGGGATTCTTAGTTGGTCTATTGGAATTTTTTCTGCCAGTTCAATACCTTTCTGTATTAGTGATAGTGGACATTTTCTTTACCGCAGGGTTATTTGCCGTTCATTCAGTCTAGTCGAACGGAGGTATCTGTCTGTTACTATGGTGCAGACTTTACGTGCTAGGGAGTAGGGTATTGATTTTAGACAGTTTTTAGGAAGGTGGCTTTTGAAGTGGAGGTATTGTTGAGTGTCTGTGGATTTGTGGTAGTTGTCTGTAATTATATCGTTGTTTTTGATTGTTACTAGGATGTCTAAGAAAGGTAGTTCTGCGGGGCTTTGTTCTAGTGTGAAGTTTATTTTTGGGTGTAGATTTTGTAGTAAAGTGTGGAGTTCCCTGATATCCTCCATGTGTTCCCCCAGAGGATAAAGCAGTCGTCTAGGTATCTTTTCCAAGATTTTATGAAGAGTGTTTTTATATTGTGCCCGTATTTCTGCTCTATCCTTTCATAAAGGGTCTCTTCTAGTAAGACGAGTGTAAGGGTGGCATATGTCAGTGCCATTTTAGTGCCCATTGCCGTGCCTAGTATTTGGATGTAGTTGTCATTATTGAATTGGAAGGAGCTTCATTGCTTCATTCCGGATATGTGATCCCTTCAGATGTATATATATATATATATATATATATATATATATATATATATATATATATATATATATATATATATATATGTATATATATATATATATATGCGGGTCGTTCGAAAGTAAAGCCTCCTTTTTTAAAACTCAAAAGTTGAAGAGCTACGATGACGATACTTGTACTATTAAAACGAGCGACCTTTTGTGCTTCAAACATTATCTTTCTATATATCAGTTCGCCATTAACTACGTTTTATATCAGTTCGCCGTTAACTACGTTTTATGTCAGTTCGCCGTTAACTACGTTTTATATCAGTTCGCCGTTAACTACGTTTTATATCAGTTCGCCGCAACTACGTTTTATATCAGTTCGCCGTTAACTACGTCACGAACCGCATTTGATTCCTGCAATTTAAAAACATCATCTTTCATTGAATATTTTATATCTATATCATGATGATATAGATATAATATTCAATGATTTTTTAAAAAAAAGTGCAACAGAATGTACATTACATAAAATAAATCCAAGGTAATTTTTTGATTCAATTTAAATTAAATTTTTATACCTTACTTTGTAACTTTGTAAAATTTATAAAAGTGCACTTTGAAGGTAAATAAATTTCAAATTGAATCTTGTACCTTTATTTTTAAAGCCTATAGTAAAAACATTTTGTTTAACAATTTTCATGGCTTGTATGAAATGCTTTTCTAACTTGTACAGAAATACCATGTAAATAATGATCAATAAAATAGTAATATATATGCATGCGCGCGCACGCGCACACACACACACACACACACACGCACGCACACACACACACACACACACACACACACACACACACACACGCGCGCACACACACACACACACGCGCGCACACACACACACACACACACACACACACACACACACACACACACACACACACACACACACAACTAACCTTGACCAGCCAGTTGATTATCTCCCTTGGTTTCCTTTTATATTGTTCCATGTCTAAATATATATAATTTGTTTTTATATTTGGGAATGGAGTGGGGGTTGAAAATGATGTGTGTCGGTTTTAAGAGGAGATAATACAAATCTATCACTCTTAAGCCTCGAAAATAAAAATAAATGCGAAACAGTTTTTGTTTTCCGCATGAATTATATTGAACAAGGAATGAAATAAGAAAAAGAAACAAAGATTTCTTTCTTACGTGTTTGAAGTAAGTTTATTTTTGTCTTTAATTCTGAAGAATTGGATTAGTTTGTAAAATTCTTTGTTCTTATAAATATCTCATTTGTATTAACAAAGATTAAAAAACAATTTCTCAAGATAAAACAATTTTATATTTATAAGCTTTGCGTGTACACACACAAATCTCTATAAAGTAGAACCCCTGGATACGGTTGCCCCGGATACGTTATTTTCAGGTTTCGATATGGAATACGATTTTTTGCACCTGGTTACAGTGTTTGCCCCACCTAACGGTGTTATTCATAATGTTATTTGATTATGTACGTGTATTACATACTGTACTTTATTTTGTTACTAATTGTTAATATGTACTGTATAAAATTTTGCTTAGGCCTTACCATGCGGCGATTTCACTTTACGATCCCAAACCCGAAGTGATTATGTATATATATATATATATATATATATATATATATATATATATATATATATATATATATATATATATATATATACTAGCTGTATATACTCAGCCGGGCGGAGGGATTAGTACACTTCCTATTTAAGATGCACCGAATATCTAAACTTACTGTCATATTTACTGTCATAGTTTAAAAAGGAAATATTTCCCATAGCTTAAATAAATAAACTTACTTCCGGTTTTAAACGCAAATATTGAGAGCGAATTGACATCTCGAAAAAAGTATTTTGAAAACAAATGGAGGACTTTTCGAAATATCAAAAAATATTAAATTAAAGAACAACAAGGCAGTTTTATGTTACTTACACCAACCATAACTCTAATATATATATATATATATATATATATATATATATATATATATATATATATATGTATACATATATATATATATATATATATATATATATATTTTAAATGAGAAAGGTCACCAACAATTGGTATGTATTTTTTAACATTATTTTATTACTCCGTGTTTTGATTTTTCATTCAAAAAGGTATCATATTTAGATCGCTGTAATAATTTTTTTAAATCATTGAAATAGTTTTTACGCGTTTCAGGCGTTTTGGGAAGCGTCCTCTTCAGAAAGTATTCAAAATGTAAAATATTTATAATATATTTAAAATGTGTTCAGAATGTATAAAAGCATTTTCGCAGTCCATTTTGGTGACATGTTTCCGAGCGGTGGAAATGTATATAAATATATGTATAAATATATATATATATATATATATATATATATATATATATATATATATATATATATATATATATATATAGTAAGTTATAAAATATATATGGCGATTAAGCTACACTGAATATTCCGCGTTTCATCCACTCTAGGACTTTTAAGGCTTATGCGCGAATTTTGTGGTTGTCTGTCGTTTTTATATATGCACCTTCTATTGAGATTTTAGTTAGCCAATCAGCTTTCTAGTATCCACCGCGCCCTTCCTATCAGCCAATGAACATGCACTTATCGGACAAAGGTCTATTTGACCTCTGGTTGACATGTTCCTTTGTGTGTGCTCTATTTAGCCTGGATATCTAGTTTCTTGGCCTGTTTTAAATCTAGGTTATGGTTTTTTATGTTAGTTTTATATATAAATATATATATGTACATACATATATGCATATATATATATATACATATATATACATACATATATATGTGATCGTTTATGTATAGTCATGTTTATTTATTTATTTGTTTATTTTCTATTGTTTTTGTTAGTTTTAAAACTATTTTGTATCGCTATCCTAGTGTAAATTTTATCTTGTGAACACAGTTGTTCGCTATTTCTCTTCTACAGTTTAATAGATGTTGGGTTCTTTAAAGTACAGGATAGCAAATTTTTCATGAAGGCATAATCTACATGGGTCGTATAGGTCCCTACACGTGGTAGCTTGTCTTATTATTTTCCATTCGACTACCGGCGAATGTCCGCTTTCCTTAAGTTCCCAGTATTTATTTGCTAGCGTTGTTTTCATACGGTGTTTTTTATTGTTGAATGTACTTTTGTGGTCATAATATCGCGTTTTGAAATCTAAAGAAATCATACCTACGTAATATTTATTGTTATTCGGGTTTTCTTTCGCAAATATTGTGGCCTGGTTAATTACGCTTTTGGTTAGACATTTATTTTGAAGTGGGCAAAGTGTGCAGTGTCTACAGTTGCATTTATCTTGTTCGGTATTAGTATTTTTATTTATAGTATGGTTGTTCGTTTCCAGAGTTGGTTTATTATTATTATTATTATTATTATTATTATTATTATTATTATTATTATTATTTCTGCTAGTGTTAGTTTTATTTTTGTCATGATGTCCACTTTTTATTGTTTATTTTGTTGTTGTTTATATTGTTTTCATTTAATATTTTGTTATTATGTGCTTTAATTATCATCTCTAAATTTTAGCAACAGCTGTAGGATAACTTTAAGGTATTTTTATTGAAAATTTTGTGTAAGGGGTTCGTTGCGGGAAAGTGTTTTTCAATAAGATCTAGAAATTTCTTGCCAAGTTTTGTTTTTAACATTTGATTGTATGGAGCCGTATACCAAATTATAGTTCTTTTTCTTCTATTTTTAATTTTATTATAGTTATTGGTGTTTTGTTGCTTATATTTGATATCGATATTTTTGTATCCACTATTTTTTAGGTCAGTTTCATAAATATTGTTTGACCTGTTAAATGCATTTTCATCGCTTGAGTTATTACTGAGTCTACTACGATCGAGTTAGGTATCTGTTTTATAATTAATGGTGGGTGATTGGACTTAGGGTTTACGTATATTGGACTAGCGTTATCTTTTAAGTATGGTTCATATGTGTTTTTATCTAAATTTAACGTGACGTCCAGGAAGTTTGTTATTTTTATGTTAGCTGATACGTCTGCTTTTAGGCCTAATATTTTCATTTCCTTGTGTATGATTTTCTTAAAGCTATCTCCCTTGACTTTGTTGGGTTTTTTTTTTTATTATAGCTAGTCCGTCATCTCTATATAGGCCGATATCCGTAGTATCAAATATGCTTGTGAGAGTATATAGAATGAATAATCCCATAAGATCTGATGCCTCTGCAGAATCCCTGGCACCCATCGCCAAATCAAACGAATTTGCCATTTTATTTTTTATTTATTTTTTATGTTTTTTTTATTACATTTTCACCCCAAACAAGGCAAATTGCCACTTTGGTGTAGGGGGCTACTATCAGGGGCAACACTACTGGGGTACTATGTAGGGATTTGGGCAGCAAGGTGTCGGTTCACGTTACACTTGAACTTCTGCACGTCAGTACTGTTGGGGAAGCAGGGACCTGGAATGGAATTCCAGAGTCTAGCGGTTCTGGGGAAGAAACTATTGGAGTAAAAAGATCTTTTACATCTAGGGATCTCTACAGTGTGGGAGTGGGATTTAGCAGCCTGTCGGGTTTGTCGAGGGTGCTCACGTCGTGGGGGCACAAGTGATTGCAGTTCGTCAGAGCATTCACCACTAAAATACTTGTAGAAAAGGCAGAGGGATGCAACATTTCGTCGATGGGACAGAGGCTGAAGCTTAGATGCCAGTTCAGGGCCTATCAGGTTTGCGACTCTCTTTTGAACCTTGTCAAGGAGCGAGAGACTAGTAGCAGATGCACCAGCCCAGATGTGGCAGCAATACTCCATACATGGGCGAATGGTGGCCTTATAGAGGTACAGGATACTTTCGGGTGTTAGTAGTTTTCTAGCACGGTAGAGAGAGCCCACCTTTCTTACAGCGGCCCTGGCAATGCCTTCAATGTAATTGTTCCAACTCATGTTTCCTGTGAACGTTAGGCCAAGGAGTTTGAAAGATGGACTCTCAGATAAAGAGTCGTTGGCCATTGCTATGGGTGGTAGAGAGGGTTTCTTGTAATTATTGAATGAAACTAGTTTAGTCTTGGCAGCATTGAACGCGACCAGCCACTTTTGTCCCCATTCCACTACAGATTGGAGGTCTTCCTCTAGTGTTTCTGCCATTTCTTTAGAAATGTGTTCATTCGTCTTCCTGTCGTGCCTGCCATAGAGTGTAGTGTCATCAGCATATATACCCATCTCAGAGGCAATGTTGTCGGGGAGGTCATTTATGAATATCAGGAACAATAGAGGTCCAAGGATAGAACCCTGGGGAACCCCCGCATTTATATCATATTGTTTAGATGTACGACCGTCGAGGACAACCTGGATTTTTCTCTTATCTAAGAAGGATTTAATTATGTTAAGTATTCTACCAGTGATACCGTATGATCTGATTTTACTGAGGAGACCCTCATGCCATACCCTGTCAAAAGCCTTAGATATATCTAGAGCTACCGCTCTGCCCTCCCCCGCTTTGTCCAGTGAATGGTATATACGTTCAGAGATCACAGTTAGGATGTCTGCTGTGGAACAGGCTTGTCTAAATCCATATTGTTTGTCAGTCAGTAGTTTAGCATCTGTAAGATGATGGACTAGAGCATGGTTAATTATTGTCTCAAATATTTTGGCAAAAAGTGGGAGGAGGCTAATGGGGCGATAATTTGATGGGTCTGTCCTTTCGCCAGAATTCTTGAATACTGGTACAACAGAAGCAGTTTTCCAACATCCCGGAAAGCAAGCTTCATTAAGGCATTTGTTGTAGAGTTTGGAGAGAACTGGAGCTACTTCGGCTGAGCACTTTTTTAATAGCACAGCTGGGATAAGATCGGGTCCACATGCTTTTGACGTGTCAAGGTTTTTTATGATAGCATGCACCTGAGCAGGGGTGGTTTTCAGATCGTCTAGTGTGGCGTCTGTCCACATAGGAAAGTCAGGTAGGGGGTGGTTGGAAGGGTCCAGTGTGGAGTTTGAGGCAAACCGACCTGCAAGCATGTTAGCCTTGTCAGTTGCTGAGGAGACAACCTCGTGATTGTTGGTTAGTGGGGGAATTGTTGATTGCCCATTATTTACTACACTGTTGTAGATTTTCCAGAAGTCTCGAGTTCCTAGTTTTTGTGCTTCGATGCGCTTTTTAATGGTTTCCGTAAATTCTCTCTTAGCTGTCGCTATTTCTTTCTTAACGTTATTTCTAGCTTCTATATACTTCAGTCTGTTTGAACTAGACTGATGTCGGTTAAACCTACGGTATGCATGCTGCTTTTGAGCAATGGCAGTTGCACAAGTCGACGTAAACCATTGGGGAGAGTGGGGCTTACTATAAAATTTCCGCATAGGAACATGCGCTTCGATTGCAGTTTTGAACCAGTAAATGGTCTCGTTTGCACATTGTTCAGCAGGGAGAGAGAAAATATTTTTCCATGGAGCATCTCTAATTAGTTCTCTGATGGCTTCCCAGTCAGCCTTATTATAATATCTCGTTGTTTTGAGTACTGGCTCTTCAGTTATGGTTCTAGAGTTTAGGGCGATTTCGACCATTATCACTGCATGATCAGCGTTCCCAAGTGGGCTGTGGGCCTTCGTTATGCAGTCATCGGGAACTGTGGTCAAAAACAGATCTAGAAGTGATGCGTGTTGTTCTTCCTGGTCAGGGAAACGGGTTGGAAACGTAACAACTTGTGATAGGGAGTGAGATATAGCGAAGCTATGGGTTGTGCTGCCCGCTGCATCTGTGTGAGTAGAGAATCCAAGCCAGTTTTTGTGGTGGACATTAAAGTCACCAAATACATGTATTTGTGCGCTAGTGTCGAGGGACAGTGCCGTGTCTATGCTGTCAGATACTTTGTTTATTATGGAGCAGTCCTGAGTCGAGGGAGAGCGGTAGAGAAAATAATAGTAGCTAATATTGTGTTGCATGTTTAGTCTAAAGCACATAAAGGCTTGATCATCTGTTTCTAGGTTTGTTTCTCTAGTCAAGGGAAGGGTATTACGAATGTAAACTCCAAGTCCGTGCATATGTCTGTCAGAGTCCTTACGGCAGAGTGGGAGATATCCAGGCATGTTAAAGTGGTTAGAGGGAATGGAGGAGTTTAGGTTTGTCTCACTTAGTGCTAAGATATCCGGGGTATTTGTTAAGAGAAATGCTTCAACATCAGCTAAGTTAGTTCTAAGCCCACGGATATTTGTGAATGAGAGCCTCAAGGGAGGAGGCAAGTTGAATTTGTTTGTCCCTAATCCTGGTTTAAGCTTATTTTTAAATTGTATTGTCGTCATATTTTTTTTAAAGTTTCGGTAAGGGGGAGCTGAATAAGAGGTTATGCAGAGCTTCAGACATGCATCACAAGTAGACCATCAGCTGACCTTTCTCCAATTAGGATTGTGGCCTCAGGAAAGCCCACCGGGGATGAGTGCAGGGTTCCTTTCCATGCGCGTCATGGCACTACAAACAACCCGATATTATTCAACTGTTGATGGAGCAGCCGCTCTAAGCGCTACCAAAGAGTTAGGGCTCCTGTACTACCAGTCGGGAACAGCAGCCAGGAACTGTCAATCCGGTACCCTCAACCCATTAGAAGAAGGTCAACCCAATCTAATCGCTCAGGCATATCTTATACTCAAGCACTCCCAAATGTTCAGTTTTAGGGGTGGGGCGTGCTGGGAATGGGGAAGAACGGCGTTCGTTGCCCTAGCCAGGAAACAAGATCTACCGCTGGGTCTTTCTGTCGAATCACCGAGATAGTGTCTCTGCGCTTGACTAATAGGCAAAGAAGGAGTCTGGAAGCCGGGCGATAGACAGAGCCTATCTACTCCTTAAGCAATTTAGGTTTGCAAACCGGTGAATTTGTTTGAGTCACCAGCTCTAGGAAGGTTTTCATCCAAGACTGAAGAGGCCTCTCTCCCCTTTGGTTTATTTTCAGAGTTTTCCTTCTCCTAGACGGATGATCTGGGAAGACCTACTGGGTCCGTCAGCCCCGAGAGGGTTTTCTCCGCGCTTAGGTTCTAATCCAGGTATTTCTGCGACCCCGCGTGGTTAGTGTTACTGGGTTAGTTTGTGGGGGATTATATCTCTACTGATTAGTTACACTCCTCTAAGTGATTTAGGGACATGCTATTTACTTGTTAATGGATAAAGGGGGTGGGTGAAGTTCATGCAGTGTAAGCGTCTATGATTGTAAGAGGGCTTGTTAGGGAGGAGATAATGTGATTTTAGTCTTTCCCTTTTTTTTAATTTTATTTATGTTAGCTTAGGTCTAGGATAATGTAACAGTATGAGTAGGTATTAAGAATTGAGCTACGAGTTGTGCCCGAGCAATTTTAGATGATAGGAGGGTTAAGATGTAAATGCAATATAGTATGGATAAGACAGCAAGTTTAGAGTCATGCGTAATTAGGTGAATAGATATATGGGCAGGTTTTCAGTAGGTGCGAATAGAGTTGAAGTTGTAGTTATTTTCTAGTAAGAGTCATGGGGCATTTTGCATAACAAGGAGTGTCGTTTCAATAACGTATTAATCGTTGCAAAACTCGAGGAGACAGTTGTGTAGTGTAGATCGCTTTGTTTCTGAGTACTTTGGCTGTTAAGTACCTGCCTCTGTGTGCATAGGCTGTTAAATCCCTTACTGGATAGGAATGAGCTGTAACGCATGTCTTAGAGGTAGAAATGTATAGATGTTTAGTAATGGCCATTAAAACATTTTGCATGTGAGGGATTAGGGGCTGGAAGTTAGCGATTCCACTACAGATGCGGGGCAATGTGGGAGTTTAGTGGCGGATAGGTTGGAAGGAGTAGATTGTTAGCGTTCAAGAGAAGAGGGGTTATTTATTTACAGATAGATTTCCATTAGGATTTTTGAGTTACAGGTAAGGTTTAGTTTGAAGAAGAGGGAACTTTTTTTTTTTTTTTTTTGCATGCAGGTAAGACAAACGCAATCGTCTTGGAGGTAAAATGTATAAGATTTCGTAGCTAGCTATTAGGTTTTTCCACCCAGTTATAGGAACAGCTAGTTCGTTGGGATTTGGAATTGTAGTCATTAAGGTCAGGCGACGAGTGTTGCATCTATTCAGAAAATTAGCCCTAGTATCACAGCTGGGATTTTGTATATTGCAGTTACAAATAGTGACAGTTAAATTATGAGCCACGTGCAGTGGTTTGGTATGGTATGGGTATCATGGAGGACACTTTAATACAAGCAAGCGTACGGTGATTGCATATATTAAGTATACTACTTAAATAAAGTTCTTCTGTCTTCTATAGTATAAAGAAAGGTATTCCTAGCTCTGTTCTGTATTTTTGTATAAACTATTCGTTTCCGAGTAAGTTCTGTCCACAAAACGGCTCGCATGGAACTAAAATGTTAAAGACCATTTCGACGCATATGTAGTTAGAATGCATTAAATAAATAAATTTAAAGAGAAGGCATAAACAGTTGGTTAAAGCTAAAAGAGAAAAAATAAATAAATAAAAAAAATAAAAACAATAAAAAGATAATAGAAACATCTCGCATGGAAGCAAAGAGTTAAAGACAATATATGCGCATATAATTAAAATACATAAAATAGTCTAATTTAAAAAGCAGTTGCCATTTTGGTAAGATTAGGATTTAAGTCACTTAGCTGTTTTTTTCTTTGCCCACTACATTTGTCGCGACAGTCAGCGAGCGTAACCAAGTTCTTAGTGTGAGGTACCGTCGCTGGGAGGTTCGCTTTCTTTCCCCGGATTTTTTTATCTATTTGTGTATGATAATTTTACTTTTTTTTTTTTTTTTAGGTTAAGGTTCTGTCTTCTATAGTATAAAGAAAGGTATTCCTAGCTCTGTTCTGTATTTTTGTATAAACTATTCGTTTCCGAGTAAGTTCTGTCCACAAAACGGCTCGCATGGAACTAAAATGTTAAAGACCATTTCGACGCATATGTAGTTAGAATGCATTAAATAAATAAATTTAAAGAGTTTTTATCCATTGGTTTAAACATTGCCCTAGAATTTGCCGAGGCATACACTGATATATCCTCGGAAGAAATCAACATCATTAAAAAATGTAGAAAATCAGTTCTAATAAATAACAATGGATAAAAACATTGAAATGACTATATTTTAAACAAATGTTTTAATTCCTATTTAAATGTAGCTTTCTTTGATAAGATTACTTAAAAATATTTTGGAATCACCTTTGGAAACACTAGTCTTACAAATTTTTCGTTAATAACGAGAAGACTTTGGATCTTGAGAACGTACCTCATTAATAATTTTTAACCAAAAATCTTAATATATTCAATTATATCAAAATTCAGTAATTGCTCATCTATATTATAAATCTCACCCGCCTGTCTAAATGTACGTACGTAGTGCGTATTTATGTATGTATGCATGTATGTATGCAGACCAGCTTAATGCGGGTACTGATCTCCCGCTTTATGTTTAATTTTTTTTTATTTTTTAATCAGAAATTTGCTTCGCCGAGAGGGGTTGCCTTAGCAAGGTTTTTGGGAGTCTTCTCCACCCTACACACACATCGGAATAAACATATACACGTACACATACAAGCATGCATACATACAGATGCACGCAAACATACATACGCAAGAAGACACACAAACACACATGACAACATGCACATACACACATACATGCATACATAAACGCATGTACATACATATGCACATACACGTACACATACACGCTCATGTAATTATACATGAAGGAGCATTCATGATGATTATGATGATGGTTGTTACGACTAGGTGATTCAACATGAATAAAAGAGTAAAACAATCCGAAATACACAGCACATAGAATAAACAGACATTCGCTTCGCCGGTAGTACAGCTTTTAAAATGAACATGCGTTCATAACGGCACAAATCCTTAACGTTCATTACGACGATAATGATGGTTGTTACGAATAGATGAATTCAACATGAATGAAAGAGTAAAACAATCCAAAATACACAGCACATAAAATAGAGAGACGTTTGCTTGTTGCTGGCTATCTTGCTCATGCTTGTTGCTGGATCTCAACATTTTGAACCGAGAGAGAGAGAGAGAGAGAGAGAGAGAGAGAGAGAGAGAGAGAGAGAGAGAGAGAGAGAGAGAGAGAGAGACTTAGCTGTCGTACAAAGCTAAAACTCTGAACATCATCTTTGTATAGATGCATTTGTCTATAAAAAACTGTCCGTGGCGATGGCAAAATTGTCACGGGTGGAGCCCTGAAATGCTGGAAGCATGTAATAATTGATCTGCCATCATTCTATATATGCATATGTGTATGTATGTATGTATGTATGTATGTGGTGTATGTATGTATGTATGCATGTTAATATATGTACTAGTGTATGTATGTGTATGTATATCTATTTGTATATGTATGTATATATGTATGCGTTTATCTATTTTTATTTATTTATTTTATTTTATTTTATTTAGTTTTGTGTATATATGTTTGTGTGTGTTTGTATGTATATACGTATATATATATTTGTGTATGTATATGTATATATGCACATATATGTATGCGTATAAGTGCATATATATGTACATACATATGTGTATGTATATGTAGGTAACTTTATGTGTATGCATGTATATGTGCATACATGTGTACGTATATGTATGTGAATATGTATGTATATGTGTGTATGTATTTGTATATGTTTATATATATGTATATGCATATGTATGTATATGTGTGTGCATGTGTGTATGCATATGTTTGTATATGTTTGTATGTATGTGTTATATGTATTGTGTATGTATGTATGTATGTATGTATGTATGGATGGATGTATGGATGGATGTGTGCATGTGTGTATGTTTATGGGTATTATGTGTATGTATGTGTGTATATGTATATATATATATATATATATGTATGCATGCCAAGGACCGTCTTCAATGTAATGTCGCTGGCAGGACTAAAAGAAAAAAGGTTATCTTCGGGCTCATGGACTTTCAGTGACTGAGGGAGTGGCACTCGTCTGACAAGACGTTGCAATGATCATATGTATGTATGCATGTATGTAGTATGTCTAAAACGTTCGACAGAGACGACGGATTTCCACAAGATCGGTATCGTTTGGAAGCTCGACCCTAAAGACAACAAATATGGAAAAATTGGCTATAAACATTGATTTCTTCACCCTCAACCAGTCACTTTTCAACAGGAAGGGGTCGCTTTTTTCGTCGATATTTTCGAAAGTCATCCCCTCTTTTCGATTGATTAACCTTAATTCAAACCTTCGCCACTTCCGGTTTGGCGATGGACGTAACAGCAAAGAGGTCACATTTTTTTTTTCACATTCTTTTCATCCTTCGCGATATGGGCGCGAGACTGCCTGCCTACAACCACTTTTTTGTTTTGCTCAACACACTGGTCCTCACTCCTCCTAAATCTCTCACTTGCTAGCTCCAAGAGCTATACCCTCGGTACTGTCTCACCAGGCCTGCCAAACCTTGTGAGGGCACGGTGTTGGTACAGCACCGCTAAGCAATGTGTCCACTAGACTGAACTAACAGTAAGAGTC
Source organism: Euprymna scolopes (assembly GCF_053919585.1). Classification (NCBI taxonomy): domain Eukaryota; kingdom Metazoa; phylum Mollusca; class Cephalopoda; order Sepiida; family Sepiolidae; genus Euprymna; species Euprymna scolopes. The sequence continues at coordinate 49,281,599 of NC_136491.1, forward strand.
AAGGACCAAGAAATAGCTGGTATGGTACCCAGCTGCACAGAAAGCGTACCAGGGTAGATCAGGCCCATTAATGTTGGCTCACAACTGATCTAGGAGATGGAATACTCTTACAAGAAAATCCTACGATCGTTTTATCGTGTGACGTGTACCTGTACAGACCATGTTAATCAGATGGAGAGAGTGTGCTTTGTTCACCACAAACAATGACCACTTAAAACAAATCAAACTGCCGGTTGTTTAGTGAACCATTTTACTTCATTTAAGCCTAAGGTTTGGTACATCGATATGTGTTTTTATTATTTTTATTTTTATTTTTTAACTAATAATAAATCAATAAATCGTGTGGTGATGATGGGATTGTGACGGGAACAGGTGAAGGATGTCACTGATAGTTCCTCGCATGAACATTGCACATAGGTGGTGGAAGATAGATGACCGTTTTTCACAACACCCGCAAGTAATTGTGTGACTCGTGTCCTTCTTTCATAACAAAGCAGCCCTTTATAGGATGCCACTGCTTTCCTCTTCATTTACAATTCAATTGTTTACTTACTCATGTCCCTGTCATCAGGTGCAGATGTCTGAGCATCCAATATCTGCACCTAAATCAAGAATAGAAACAAAATACATAGAACGAATATGTTCATTGCGACTTGGAATGTAAGAACACTCCAGGATAACAAAAAGAACCCTGAAAGAAAAACCGCTATCATAGCACGTGTGTTAAGGCATCATAGAATTTCTGTTGCAGCTCTTTCTGAAACTAGGTTTGCTGATACAGGACAGCTAGAGGGAGTTGAAGGTGGATACACTTTTTATTGGATTGGAAAACCAAGTTCTGAGAAACGTGAATCTGGCGTTGGTTTTGCCATCAGGAATGATATTGCCTAAAATCTTGAGTCCCTGCCCGTTGGTATAAATTACAGACTTATGTCCTTGCGCATTGCAGTAGGAAAAGACAAATATGCCACATTTTTGAGTTGCTATGCACCTACACTTAATTCATCTGATGAGCTAAAAGAGATTTTTTGCTCCTCTTTACGCGAACAGATCAACAAGGTCTGTATACAGGATAAACTGTTTGTCTTGGGTGACTTCAATGCTCGTGTGGGTAGTGATACACAATTTTCGAGAAATGTCATTTGTTCGCATGGAATTGGTAAAGTCAACTCAAATGGTGTTTTCTTATTGTCTCTTTGCAGTGAATTCCATTTTTTGCTCACTAATACAGTGTTTCAGCCAGTTGGAAACATCCTCGGTCTAATCATTATCATCTCATTGATTATGTCATTGCACGTCGTTCTGATAGACAAGATATAAATCTTACACGCTCTTACAGCATCAGGGAATGTTGGTCAGACCATAAATTGATCTGCTCCACAGTCCGGATGA
>NC_136491.1:49285490-49462990 GCF_053919585.1 Euprymna scolopes
GAGAAAATGATGGAACAATAACAGAGAAACACATACACACACCTGCCTCACAAAATCAAAGACGTTTCATTATACACCTGAGACTACCAACTTAAATCTCGTTCTATACAAAAAAAAAAAAAATAAAAATAAAAATAATAATAATAATAATAATAATAATAATAATAATAATAATAATAAATAATAATAATAAAATAAAATAAAATAACGCGTTTCTGATGGCGTTTCATGCCTCCGACGTGGTTTCTGTTTCTGCTTTCGACGTGAATACCATCTTCGCGGGGGAACTTGTTTGTTAAACGCGACGAACGGGCACGTCGACACTAAGTGTTCCACTTGGGTTGATACGTTGCTAATATTATGCTTGAATGCTGTTTTGGCTTCTTGGACGCTGCGGTGTGTTAGTTCAAAACAATTAATCTCAAGTCCAACTCATCATTCTGTTTTCAGGGATATATGCTCTGGTACATGGGTTTCCAAATCCTTGAAAAGGGCAAACAGGTTTTTACGGAGCAGTAACAAGATACTTTCTAAAATAAACATAAAGAACATTAATTTCAAATTTTAGCTTATACTTGTTCATTAGTTATTCCTCTTAATGATTTTACTGTATTTTAGTGTTTACAGCATTTTTTTTGTCTTTGATTAATAAAAAAATTATTGTATTTTTGTTAATTTATTTTTTATTTACTTTTTCATGAACCATTCCGAATCTCTTTACACTTCCAGTAAAAAAGATTTAAAAAAATAAATGACTGCAGCCATTTAATTTTTCCATTTAAAGCGTTTGGTATTCTTTTAAAAAGTTGCGAAATCTCTCAGCCTTGCTTAAGGAACTCCAGGGCTCCGTGGAACCTACTTTGAGAAACCTTGCCCTAGTAAGAGATAGTTCTAGTATATTCCGCAACTACGTCATACATGGCTCTGTTGATTACCTTTTCACTATTAAAACGGTACATCCTGCTAGACACTTTGTATTCATGGGAAAGAAAATGTCGCTAAAAGCAAATTTATTTAGAACGGTGATGTTATCTTTATTTGTTTTTTTTATGTCCAGCATTTATTTCTGAATGCTCATAGCTGAATTGAATAATCTATAATATAAATCTCACCTGTCTGCTTAAATGTATGTATGTATGTATGCATGTATGTATGTCTGCCTAAACTTTCGACAGAGGAGACGGATTTTCACAAGATCGATATCGTTTCGAAGTTCGACCATTCAGACGACAAATATCGAAAAATTGGTCAAAAACATTAATTCCTTCACCCTCAACTAGTTACTTTTCTACAGGTAGGGGTCGCTTTTTTCGTCGATATTTTCGAAAATTATCCCCTCTTTTCGATTGACAAGCCTTAATTTAAATCTTTGCCACTTCCGGTTTGGCGATGGACGTTTTTTCACGTTCTTTTCCCTTTTTGAGGTATAGGTTCGAGCCTGCCTGTCTAATACCATTTTTTTTTATTATATGCTCAACACACACCTCCAAACACCCGGGTAATGCCGAGCACCGAGGCTAGTAAAACCAGTATGATGATGAGAGCCATGAAGGTTCAAAACAAATAGGACATCCTTGCACTCTTAAGAGTAAACGCTTGAGAGAAAAGTCCACACCAATAAAGCAGAAAAATTTCTAAGGTACTAATTTGAAATAAGCATGACGTTGACATATTAATGAATAACAGTTTCTTTCTAAAAACGGTCAGTAGTATCCTAACAACAGACACATCAACGTTTGTTTCCCGAAGGCGTTTCCATAAATACTTTTTTTATAACACAAAATACATGTATCAGTGTATTACGAGGTAGTTAGCGCAACCATGCAGAAATCCTTGCTCTTCAGGCAAAACAAGTTTTCTCATAAATTAGACTTATTCAGAGCTTTAAAGAATGTATTTTTAATATATTTTTCATTTCTCGCCTTATTTTACGGGACTCATTTTCCATCAACCGTTACAATTCGCTCAGTCTACATTCGCCACCTTTCTATTTTTTTTTTAGTGTAATTATTACATCATTTATTTTGATCGTTATCCGTTGGCATTTTTGAAAATGTGTTTACCGAAAAGAGCCTTTGCTCTCGCTCCAGTAGATATCTCACCCCTGATGCAATTCTCCACCTATATAAACGCCAGGTACGGCCAAACGATGGAGTGCTGTTGCCACATCTGGGCAGGAGCTGCTAGAAGCAGCTTATCCTGCCTTGACAGAGTTCAAAATAGATTTCGTAGCTTAGTGGAAGATGCCCTTTTCACTTCCCTGCAACCTCTTTCCCACAGAAAAGACGTTGCGAGCCTGTCTCTGCTTTATCGTTATTTTCATGACAAATGCTCAAATGAGCTTCAATCTATGGTCCCCCCCGCGAAACTTTCACGAAAAACATTCGTCTAGCCAAAACCACTATCAATAATTTCCCACACTCGTTATCTGTGCCTAGATTTAAATGTAGACTCCATGAACAAAGCTTCTTTCTTAGAACTGTACGCCTTCCGTTTGTCTGCTTTCCAGTTGACTAAAATCTGATTGTCTTCAAGTCCAACGTAAACAAGTTCTTGATGAACCGCCCCCCCAAGTAATCCAATTTACAAAATTCCCACTACTTATGTTTACTACGCTATAATCACATTAAGTAATGTGCACCCATTAACCCTTATCCTCGAGTGGCCTCCGGGCCTTGATAAGTGGTGATTCCTGTGTAAAAAAAAATAGGAAAATGTTTTCTTTTTTTTTTTTTAGCATGCAATGTTTCTCTCCGATTTACTCTGACTGCGCTGTTACTTTTTTACGTAACAGCTAAAGTTTGTACAAAAAATTTTTCAAATAAATAAGGAAATTTGTATTTTAAAGAGCTAAAACAACTGATATACTTCCGGTAGATTACATAATACAAAATCGATTTACAAATTAGAGCTTATGAATCCTGGGTTATATTTAATCCATTAAATACAATCAAGCTTAATGATGAACCTGTCATGTTTATATATTATTTAATTGGAATTCATTATTGAGATGAGGATTATTTATTATTTTATTTATTGCGGACTATTATTCTCATCTTTTTTAGTTATTGTTTCACGACGGGTCGGCCAACTATTCCTTTGACCTTCGTCAAGTAGTAACCGCGACGTGATAGGAACTCTGAATCTCCTAACTGCATCCACAGCAATTACGTTGAATCTCTACGGTTCCAGAGGAGAATTGTCTCAAGATAGCGGTTTCAATCCTACCCAAAGCCGGCCAGAGGCTTACTTGATCAAAACGTGGGGAGACGACAACAACTACGGAAGGCAGTACTTGCTGTGGATGCTGTTAGAAGATTCGGAGTTCCTATCCCGTCGCGGTTACCACCTGACGAAGCCCAGAGGAATAGTTGGCCAAAACGTCGTGAAACAATAATTAAAAGATGAGGATAAGAGTCCGCAATAAATAAAAATTAATGTCATGCTTAGCTTCGGTATTATAATTCGATAGATTACAAAAATTATGATATAATAAAATAATTTGAAATATAATGAAGCTCCAAAAATGAAAATTTAACAATTTTTATCCAATGTGCACGCATGTCTGACAAGTATGCGAAAATAAAATAACCTTTTGTGAAAAGTGTCTACATATAGATAAACATTGTTTGATTCTTATTTTCGGCGTGTCATTAAATATTTAAAACTTTAATAAATTATGTCAAATATTTGTACGCTGTGGATTCACACATACACGCATAGGCATACACACATATATGTGTATATGTATATTATAATACCTTCTCCATGCATTTGTTAAAAAAAACTATACTTTTAAACATGTCAACGTAACTTTCAGAAATCCTTTTTCTATTTCTTCCTACTCAATATATTAAAAAACAACTTCCATTTTTTGCCTTCTCTTACACATCTTTTTCTTTTTACATAAAGAATTTTTTTGTCATCTTTTTTGGCAAACGGTTCAGTTTTCTTTTCTACACAAACCCAACACACACATGCACACCCGTATATATATATATATATATATATATATATATATATATATATATATATATATATATATATATACACACACTTTCATTTTGTCTTTACATAGCCAGTAATGTGTTGCTACACAGTCGCGAGCAGCTTTCGGTCTTCTAGTATTTAGTAACTAGAGACCTCTACAGGCAACAACGCTTATATTCAAAAGCGGAATTATAATAATATAGTCACCTCAAATATATATATATATATATATATATATATATATATATATATATATGTTTATTGTTATATAAACATGCTCACATCCCGCTGCTACAAATAGCCACTTGTTTCAATCAAACAACAGATATCATCAGGCAGCGACTTGACTATTCAAAAGTTCAATGATTAATCAAGTGGCTATTTGTAGCAGCGGGATGTGAGCATGTTTATATAACAATAAACAAGTATTATCAGCTCTTTTTATTGAGCACTATCTAACAACCTCGTTGAATTCATTAGTCCATTACTTTTGAATATAAAAACACCCGAGTATATATATATATATATATATATATATATATATATATATATATATATATGATTTTTATTATTTCAACCTCCTGTGTATTAAGCTAATTCATTACAGGCTGTTTCAATAGACGGGATAAAAATTATCCGCCTATATCGTCGAATGATTTTTACTTGAATCATACACAGGAGCTTGAAATAATGAAAAGCATATTTAGCCCTACTAATGTATTGAGCAGTTTTTTTCCTGTTATTTTAACCAAATATACCTCTTAGTATATATATATATATATATATATATATATATATATATATATACTAGCAGGGGTGCCCGGCGTTGCTCGGGTGTTTGGAGGTGTATGCTGTGCAAAAAAAGCAAAAAAAAAACAAAAAAATGGTTAATTTTTTAAAACTTTGACCCCTATTATGACCCCTTAAAATTTATAGTTTCGGGCTAAAATCACTTTATTAAGTTAGATCCATGTTCAAGAAACCTATATCTAAAATTTCAAGTGTCTAGACCCAAAATTGTCGGAGGAGTTTGGTAGAGTTCTTAAAGGTCAAATCGTTGAAATTTTACCCCTTAACAGCCAAATTTCTGGCTGACACCCGTCACATCGATTTTCCCAAATCTCAGTACCCGGTATTTCAAATTTCGAGTCTATAGACTAAAAATTGACAGAGTTATTGCGTAGGGAAATTTACACAGACAGACAGACACACAGACACACAGACAGGCAGACAGACAGACAGACAGACACGTTCACTTTTATAGATATATATATATAGATATATATATATATATATTGTTATGAATGATAAAATGAATTTATTGCATCGTGCAAAAGGGACCACGATTATAATACCGTTCAAAGAAAATTATTCTTTTACTCAGTCAAAGTATTTTTCTAACACTTCATTGCAGTTTCACAGCATTACCGATCCTCAGACGTCTAACATGTTTATGCCCGTATTGTTTCTAAAATTGAACATTTCTAATACATTAAAAAAACCCACTGATTTCATTATTTGCTAATCTATTTCACTTTGAACAAAACAAAAACAAAAACAAAAAAAAAACAATGTTTAATGGAATATGAAATAATAGAAATTTACATTTACCAATCAATACATGTTTTTGGGGAAAACATATATTTATCAAAAACACTGATTTTATTTCACAATAAAATTAAAAATTAAATTGTAATATATTATTTCTCATGGCAAAAATCAGATATCAAATATTTTTTAAGTTTAAAAAAACGCCAGCGTATTTTTTTTTCTGTGTGTCTGTGAGGGGAGGGTGTAACAGTAATGTGAAATCACAACCTTCGTAACATTAAAGCCCTTGAGCTGAAAAATGATTTATCGAATAGTCAGACTGTTAGTAATGAATACAAAAACACAAAAATACTAAGAAAAATACGGAACATGATCATTGTACTTAAACTTGTTCTTAATAAAAAAAATAATTAAAAACGTAAATGTTGTGTGTTTATGCGTTAAATTATTTCGTTGTTACATGAATCTTAAAGATTAAAATGCGTTCTTTATTTACTTATAAATTACATTTAAAAAGAAGTAAAAAAATAATACGTTTCGATTCATAATAACACTGAACTTTATTCCATATAAATAAAACGAATTTAGCAAAATTATGAAGGTTTCAAAGTTTTGATTAAAAGAAACATCAATAAATATCTTTAAAATAAAAAAAAACAAACCACAAAATATATATTTTAAATCAAAACAAAGAACAATATTTTTCTAAAATCAAGACGAAGAACAATATTTTTCTAAAATCCAGACGAACAACAATATTTTTCTAAAACAAAAATGAACAACAATATTTTTCTAAAATCAAAACGAACAACAATATTTTTCTAAAATCAAAACGAACAACAATATCTTTCTAAAATCAAAACGAGCAACAATATTTTTCTAAAACCAAAACGAACAACAATATATTTCTAAAATCAAAACGAACAAGAATATTTTTTCTAAAATCAAAACGAACAACAATATATTTCTAAAATCAACACGAACAACAATATTTTTCTAAAATCAAAACGAACAAGAATATATTTCTAAAATCCAAACGAACAACAATATATTTCTAAAATCAACACGAACAACAATATTTTTCTAAAATCAAAACGAACAACAATATTTTTCTAAAATTAAAACGAACAACAGTATTTTTCAGGAAATCAACCAATTTTAATGAAATTTTTAATATTTATTATATAATGATCTCGACAAATAATGAGCCCATTATTATTTTTTTAATCTCACTGGAAATCGATTTTGTGTAAACAAAAACACCTTCACTGAAGTTATAGTTTAATTTCTAAACAAAAAAAATTAAAAAAAAAACGCATGAAATTAATTTTGCATTCGCTTTGAAAATAAAGCATCGTAGATTGTAACACTAGAACAATACTTTCCGTGAACATTACGTAAAATCTGTGTTATACTATCGTTATAATTAGAAAATTTTTTTGAACTAACAATATTATCATCGAATTAAGCATTTTTTATTCAATATTTTTACACAAATAAATAAATAAAACAAAAAATAATTGCAAAAACATTTATAGTGTAAATTTTGCATGTAATATTTCAATACTTTCCTTGCACACAAATATTTTTCACTCTAATTTTTTAGCACGTAAACATATACATGTTTCTTTTAAGAGATTAACTTTGGTCTTTTATCTTCAAACACAATAAAAATGTAGACGTAAATTAAAAAAAAAAAAACTTATGATAAGCCTTTTGCAAAACCATAGAGGTTCGTTTTTTATTCAATTATTTTTTACCTGCACCTATCGTTTCAACTTTCCTGTTAACTTTAGCAGCTCGACACAAGTTTTCTTTTAACCGAACAAAAGTTTAAGATTCCGTCAAAACACACCAAAACTTATCCAGGTAGGTAGAAGAGTAACTTATCTTGCTTTTGGTAACATTTATTGGTTATATATTTGAATTAATTGCTTTTTCCCAGTTTGTTGGCTTCTCTGCTAAATCCCCGAACGGTTTTGTCACTAGACTATATCTATTTCCGGTTGTTTCTCGGAACATGTGACCAGATTCACAGGACAAAACTCAATGACGTCACCAGGTTATATGACTTTAGTACTTAGGTCATCTGAGGGCCGTGGATAGAGTCACTTTCAGCCGCCTTTGACCTGTATATATCTTCAACGTTACTAGAGATGGTTAACTGCGTGAGTGGATAGTATCTGGTCTTCAGATGCTACACTTCAGTTTCTTGTTCTCTGTTAGTGGAGGAGAAATCCTTCACAACTGAGACAATTTTTATTTTTTGTTCCTTTTCTCCACATTAAAAAAACGACCCTGGTGTCTAACTCTGTCACGTGGGGAGGCATTGTAAATAGGAACTTGTTAATGTTGCCGACACCGTCAATTCCTATGTTAAAATTGTCTATCCTATCCTATCTGCGTCGAGCGTTAACATCATTTAGGAAAAATTGTGATCTCACAATTCACCCTCAGTTAAAAATAGACAACAGTGTTGCATTGAATGTACACAAAAAAGGGGGAGAACATTTTTGTCTTGTCCTTTCTCTATTTTGCACGCAAACTAAATTCTTAAAATAATAATAATAAAAAAAGCCTTTCATTCCTCTTTTCTTATTATTTTTGCAGACAATTCCAAGTTGATTTATCCACCCATGTTTCATCACTCCGCCTTCGAAAGTTTCCTTTATATTCAGAACTGTTATAACAATACAGATCCGCCCCGATAAAATAAAAAAAAAATATATGTAAAAAGGAGTCCGAGCGTTCGTATGGTTGATTTTCTAACTCTTGTTAATAAAAAAAGAAAAGAAAAAGAAAATAATGACCTTATTTCTTTCCAATCTCATTAATATTCATGAGTGGGCGTGTCTCATTAACATCTTGTTGATGTATCTAAACAAAGATGGCGTCAACCATCACTGTGTCCAAACAAGCACAATAACGATTGACGCCATTTTGTTTAGATTCATCAGTGACAAACCTAAAACCTTTTTTTTTTTTTTACCTTAGTCAGCGCGGTAATATTATTTTACTTGTTTGTTTATAGGAACATCTGTTATTCAAGGAGATTTAGTAGCTGTGTGTATAAAAACGTAACTGTACTACTTATTCTGTTTATATTAGGTATTATTGTAGTATCTTTAAATTTTTAGGTCAGTTTACAATGTTTAATTCAGAGTTGAGGTAATCTAGTACCTATTTTGCTGTCATGCTAGTATGCTTCCAGATATGACCTGCTCCTGTTTGAGAAAATTGGAATATTTGTTCCCTGGTCCAGATACCGTCCTCTCAGGAATTAAAATATACTTTTTGAGGATTGTAGTTCTTTTCTATTACATAAAATAATCGTGGTATCCATTATATTCTCCTATGGAGTGAAATTAGGGTAATGTTGTGACCCTTTGGCTGTGACCATAGCGTAGTATCTGTGTTAACTGTGGCAGGCAGGGGCAAGGGTCAAAACATTATTATTATTATTATTATTATTATTATTATTATTATTATTATTATTATTATTATTATTAATTGATTCGAGCGACGGCGAGTCGCTGGCTCGATTATTATGATTATATATAAGCAATTAGATTGGAAAAAAGTGATTGACGGGTAATAATAATATCGCTACAAAGGAATGTAAAAATAGAAAATAGACGTAAACATAATTTTTTTGGGTTGCATAAACTTAGATACGTAATGAGATGCAGATTTGGGGAGACTCTTGTCAGTCGTTAGTTGAACATCAGAGAGAACAGACAACTCAAGGGGAGTTGGTCTCTCCATGACGCGGGGAGCGGCGTTTTCTCAAGCAGCCAAGTAGTGAAGACGTGTAATCCTTGAAGATGCCGGCCGGATCATGAAAATAAATGTTCGTATATTTCCAGGATGTGTTGTGTTACTTACATCTGTTAAAAAGAACTGTTTGTCTACAACTGTTTCGATATGTCCACGTCAATCGTTTCCTGATAGAACTGTTGCATAAATGTTAAAATATACACACTAGACGATTAACTAAATGATACGAATATACATACACGCATTTACACATACATGAATGTACAGATAAAATATAAACCTTACTATTCAACATATACGTCGTTATGGAAGATATATACACACAACATAACATTAGTATAATATAAGTTCATCATAATAATATCTCCGACTATTATTTCCTCATTTTATGGAGAAGTGTAGTATCTGTTCTGGTCATGACACAATTCGAACAAGTATTACATCCCCTGCTTCCCTTCTTAGAAGATGTAGTGTAGTATCTGCTTTGTTATGGTGACACTATCGCCCTAGGAATTAGCTTCGGTGTTGATGTTAGAGCATATATATATATATATATATATATATATATATATATATATATATATAATATAAAGTTGAATGTGTGTGTGTGTGTGTGTGTGTGTGTGTGTGTGTCAGGGCACGAATAGGCTCCTATATGGTTGCTATTTAAAAACTGATTACATATAATAATAATAGAAGATGTATCGAGGATCAGGAATGGGTATGTTTGATCTCGCAGAACGGTGATTCATTAAAATTGTGGCGTCTGCGTTCGCGCATGGTCCACAAACTATGGAAATAAAAAATAATGAAAAATGAAAAAGAAAAAACCGTTTACAAGTGTTTTTGATGTAGATGTACATAAGAATACTTTAATAAGTATGTTTTAACTTTAATAGAGATGGTATAATAAAATTGTGGGGCCCTCGTTCGCGCCTGGCCTCCATAGAATGGAAATAGCTACAAACTTTAATAAAGACTATTCATATCTATCTGCGTAAGAATACTTTGATAATTATATTTCAGTTTGAAGAAATATGGTATAATAAAATTATGGGGTGTTCGTTCGCACCTAACCCCCATAGAATGAAAATATGTCACAAAATTTAACAAGGTTTTTTTTTTATATATAGATCCACAGAATATTGTGATAAGTGTTTCAGTGTGAACAGGTACGGTATAATAAATTATGGGGTTTATCTATTTCATTTTTACTTTAATCATATTTTGCTTTGGTTTTGATACCCCCAAATTCGAAGCTATCTCTTTACAATCCTTCCTTTTCATAACCTATCATACTTTCATAACTACGAGTCCATTTTCTGTAGGCTGTTTTTGATCCCAGTCAACGACGGGTACTTTTGCTAGTATATATATATATATATATATATAATGATTGCAACGTCTTGTCAGACGAATGCCACTCCCTCAGTCCATGAGCCCAAAAATGACTTTTTTTTAGTCCTACCGGTGAATTCACACGCTCAAGCAGGCATGACACTGAAGACGGTCATTGAGATCAATTATTACATACTTCCAGCATTTCAAGCCTCCACGCATCACAACGTTTCTATCGCCACAGGACCATTTTTATAGACAAATGCCCGAGGGGGTATCTATACACAGATGATGTTACAGAGCCTTGGCTTTGTACGACAGTTAAGTCTCTCTCTCGGTTCAAAATGTTGAGATCAGCAACAAGCAATAGAAAGATAGTCAGCAACAAGTTAAACTGCAGACCAGCTTAATGTGGGTACTGGTCTCCCGCTTTATGGTTTTTTAAATCGGAGGTTTGTCTTCTCCTAGAAAGGTTGCCTTCACTACGGCTTACGGGAGCCCTCTCCACCCCAACACACTTATGATGGCAGCAAATTCGCTTTCGAACATTACCATCACTCGATATAACAAAAAAGGTATATAGAAACACGAAAACATTCAGTGATTGGCCGACATGTGCACCACTAGCAGCACGTTCTTGATGTTCTTTTTTATGTAAGATCAAATGCCGGTTCAAACTTCCTGTCGTTTTGTACGTCCGCCCGCAGTTGACACAGGTTAACTCCGGCAACTCAAGATTGCTACGTAACCCACTGCGCCGATAAGTAGCCTGGTGGCTCATCAGCCCAGCTCTACTCAGACATATTCTTCCGCACACCTCACACTCCATTTGGTGCTCCCCTCCCATCCACGGCTCCTTTCACCCTCCCTTTCCAGATATCGCACTTCAGCCGCTCATACTGGGTTCGATCCGCCTCAAACTTGCCCACACCTCCCCGTAAGGTCCTTCTCCACCCTCCGCGATCCAAAGCAAGACTCTCACAGGTTCTTTCATCAATCTCACATTTTTTTTTAAGGTGGATCTTAAACAATCCTTGAATCTCAATTTTGGCTTTTGAGCCAGACGTCTTCTCTCGGCGAGCTCGCCATAAAGGAGTTGTTTGGGAAGTCGACTGTCTAACATCCTCACCACATGTCCACTCCATCTCAGTCTATGCTTGATAATGTGAGCCTCAATGCTAAGGCATTGGGTCCGTTCAAGCACCTCCACATAACTGACATACATCTGCCAACCCACACCTAAGATTCGCCGTAGTGAAACCGCTCGAGACGTCTCAAATACTTCCTGTATGTTTTCCAAGTTTCACAACCATAGAGAAGATTAGAGAGAACGCATGCGGCATAAACCTTAATCTTGGTTGGCAGCAAGATCCCATGACGTCTCCACAAACGCTCGTCCAACTTTCCGAAGGCATAACTTGCCCTGCTGATCCGTAACGATACCTCATCATCCAGGCACCAGACATACTCAGTGTGCTACCCAAGTATACAAACTTAGAGACAATCGCTATCCTTGACCCACAGACATAAACTGATGACTCATAGTATGGCATGCCCGGAGCAGGCTGATACATTAAGACAGTTTTTTCAGATTGATGGTCAGGCCTAATGCGCTGTAGGCAACCGCAAAAGCGTCCACAGGATACTGCATATCAGTCACCGTATGAGCCACCAGATCACAGTCATCCGCATAGAGCAAGTCACGAATCGTGTTAGTGAGTACCTTTGTACTTGCATTGTAAGCGCCTAATATTGAACGACCCCCCCAGTAGTTCGGTAACGAATATAGACACCATCAGAGCAACCCTTAAACGCCATCCGAAAGACTATGGTGAAATACAACGCAAAGAGTGTGGGTGCTGGAATGTCTCCCTGCTTAACACCATTTTCTACTGAGATAGGATCAGCCAGCTTTCCCCCAACGTTGATCACAGCCTTCATGTCATCGTGGAAGAGCATCAAGATGGTTACAAACTTGTCAGGACAGCCAAGCTTTTTTCAGAATCTCCCACAAAGCATCCCTGTTGACTGTATCAAAGGCGCTAGTTAAATCGATAAACACCTGATACAGTCCCTTTGGCTGTTCCATACATTTCTCCTGCAGTTGCCTAGCTGTAAAAATCATATCCACTGTCCCTCGGCATCTTATGAAACCACACTGCGACTCAGGCAAAACATCGTCAGCAATATGCTCCAGCATTCTGTCTAGCATGATCCTACAGAGCACCTTACTGACTACTGACAGCAAAAAGATGCCCCGATAATTTCCACACTCATCTCTGCTACCCTTCCCCTTGTATAGCATTACTATCAATGCCTCCCGCCTATCCTGCGGAATACACACATAACGCCAAACAGTCTGCAACAAGTCCGCTTAGCGTTGCACTATCTTGGGTCCAGAACATTTTAAGATCTCCACATGTAAACGATTCGGGTCAGGAGACTTTCCATTGTTCAACTTATGGAAAGCTGCTTCAACCTCCTGGAGAGAAGGAACCTCTACCAAGATATCCTTGACCGGATTGCTAGGAATCGACCTAACAAACTCCTGATCAACGTAAGAGGGTCTGTTCAGGAGATAATCGAAATGCTCCCTCCATCTATGAAGAATGTCAGTAGGGTCTCGAAGAAGATCCCCACCATCCCTCGAGCGCAAAGGAGTGATAGGTGATCTGGATTGTCCGTAAACCGCGCGCAGTAGGCTGTATAAGACCTTGGTGTTGTTCGAATCCGAGGCGAGCTGTATTTCCTCAGCTTTCTGCCTCCGCCATTCATCCTGCATGTTACACAACCTCCTCTACACCTCGTGCTTGATTGTCTTAAACTTGTCCCTCAATCGATCTTGTTCACCATCCGTCAAACCACCACCAAGATAAGCGTGCAATGCCCTTGCCTTTGAATCAAGCAGAGCCTGAATTTCAGTCTCATTCTCATTGAACTAATTCTGATGATTACGCTCACAATAACCTAATACTCTCTCACATACCTCATAGACAGACTCCTCAAAAGCAGGCCAAGTGTTTTCACACTCATACATACACACAAACACACACGGTGCTAGTTGGCCGTTGAGCCCGAAAAAGGGTTCATTCGCCCTTTGGAAGGTCTTGCTTTTAATCCTTCAGAAAGACTAGCAACTCTCCTCACCAAACAAGTCTGGTGAAGGAACCTGTTTAGTCGCCGGTAACCAGATCATGAGTACATGGTACCAGTAGCATATGACATGACCTGACGCCAATATATATATATATATATATATATATATATATATATATATATATATATATATATATATATATATATATATATATATAAGTGAACGTATCTTTGTGTCTGTGTACATTTACTTACGCAATAACTCTACCAATTTTTAGTCTACAGACTTGAAATTTGATATACAGGGTACTGAGATTTGGGAAAATCTATGTGATCGGTTTTCCGTAAGAAATTTGGCTGTTAAGGGGTTAAAGTTCAACGAATTGACCTTTGATAACTCTACCAAACTCCTCCGACAATTTGGGGTCGAAACACTTGAAATTTTACATAGAGGTTCCTTGGACATGGATCTAACTTAATAACTCGATTTAAGCCTAAAACACTAAATTTTAAGGGGTCATAATAGGGGTCAAAGTTTTAAAAAATTGACCATTATTTTATTTTTATTTATTTATTTGCTCAGCATACACCTCCAAACACCCGGGCGACGCCGGGCATCCATGCTAGTATATCTATAAAAGTGAACGTATCTGTGTGTCTGTGTGTCTGTGTGTCTGTCTGTCTTTCTGCGTGTCTGTGTACATTTTCCTTCGTAATAACTCTGTTAATTTTCAGTCTACAGAATAGAAATTTGATGTACAGGGTACTGAGATTTGAGAAAATCTATGTGATCGGTTTTCGGCCAGAAAGTTTTCTGTTAAGGAGTCCCAGTTAAACGATTTGGCCTTTGAAAACTCTACCAAACTCCTCCGACAATTTTGGGTCTAAGCACTTAAAATTTTAGATATAGGTTCATTGGACATGGATCTGACTTAATAACTTCAGTTGAGCCTAAAACAGTAAATTTTAAGGGGTCATAATAGGGGTCAAATTTAAAAAAATTGGCGTTTTTTTCATACACCTCCAAACACGCGGGACCGCCGGGCTGAAATGCTAGTATATATATATTGACATGCTCCTTAAATGGATTATGTATTTAAATGAAAATTTAAACATTTAATTTTAGGCCAACGAGAAATGTATCATTTTTTGTTATTTTCATAAATAAGGGCAAAATGAACATGGAAGAAAAAGAGATGGTTAAGAAATGTTTAGAGAGGAGAGGGAGAGAGAGAGGTGAGAAGAACGCTTAGCACACAGGTTAGCAGGTTGGCAGATGACCTGGTCAACGAAACACTTTATGACCCCTGCTAGTTGCTAAGCAACAAAAAAGGAAAAAGAAGGATAGGAATTGTATAGAGAAGAGAGAGAGAGAGAAAGAGAGAGGGGAGAGAGAGAGAGAGAGAGAGAGAGAGAGAGAGAGAGACAAAGAGACATTTTGGTACAGAATACACATCCCGCCGAGGCGTCGCGCCGAGTGGAGGTGGAAAATTTTCTACCGCTCCACCAAACGACAGAGAACGAACCGATGTCGAGACCCTCCTCCATCAAAAACAAAAGAAAAGAAATAATGCCTGGGAAAACTCCATATCAATAGTGAAAGGAGGTGACGTCGGCGGTGATAAACGGCGAACTTTACGAATATGTGTTTTAATCCGCCCGAAACGAAATGGAAGGAAAACATCTGGCACACAAGAAAAGTAGGAGCCCACGTCGAAAAGGAAAATCCCATATCAACAGCGAAAGGAGATGATGTCGATAGCGATAAACGGCGAACGTTACAATTCGAATTACGAACTAATGAAGGGACGGATATAAAAGACATTTATTTTCACCAACTGCTTGAAACATAAGAAAAAAAAAAGAGAAAATAAAAATAAAATAAAATTAGCAAGTCGTCTTTGTGAATATCTCTCTCGTTATATTAAGACAATGAGTTATATTTGCCATTTTGTTTGGACTGATGTTTTTTTTTGTATTGATATATTTCTCGTCGGCATTTGCAGATAATATGTCAAGATGCCCCTTTCACACCCTCGTAATCTGTTTCTTTCATTTTTACTTCACCTCATCCCTCCTCCCCTACCATAGTTTAAATTGTTATAATAAAGTTAATTTTGAAAATATTATCACTGGTGTCTGTATTCGTTTTTTTCTCGCATTTTACGGTGTTCGTCCTCGTGTTTCTATTTGTTTTTTTTTTATCCGTGTCACGTGTGCGATAAATACTCTGATTTACTTTCTCGTAAATCCCCCCCTTTGATAATGTGATTTATTTGATTTTATCGTAAATTTCCTTTCATGCCCCTAATTATTGATTACTTATCCCCCACCTTTTTATCGCATGTGTAACAATATATATATATATATATATATATATATATATATATATATATATATATATATATAATGTGAATTACAGTTAAGTTTACCAAAATGATCCAAGATGGAAAAACTAAAGTAAATTATGAATATTAAAGAATTAATATTTATAAAGTAATCTCAACCAGCTCGATAAAACCAAATAGGAGATAGAGCTTATAGTAAGAACAAGTAGTATATATATATATATATATATATATATATATATATATATATATATATATATAGTAAGAACAAGTAGTATATATATATATATATATATATATATATATATATATATATATATATTTCTTCAGTGGTGAAAAAAACTGGACGAGAGTGCTCAATGTGTAGCTAGAGCAGTATATAGGAAATGCATTGCTGTGAGTCCAGAATGAATTTACATATTGTTTCCGCTAGGAAGATATCCTCTGAAGATGAGGAGAGATCCGACCAGCTTCGTCAGAATTCATAGATGGGCTCCATCAACGGAAACAATATGTAAATTCATTCTGGACTTACAGCAATAAATTTCATATATATATATATATATATATATATATATATATATATATATATATATATATATATATATTTGAACATTTTTCGAGGGGTACAGAATTTAATACAGGCTAAATACAGGCCAATCAACATAATGATTTAAAAAAAAATAAAAAAAATGAAAATAAAGGTTAGCTAACCTGGTACGTTCCTCGCTCAACGAAGCTTAATCGAAGAAAATACGATAAAAAAATCATGAATATAACGGGGGGAGGGGGACGAAATAAACGGGAGAAAAATTACATAGAGACTAAATTAAGTTCTAAAAGATTTTCTTTTTACTTGCAAAGAGAAGGTCTCAAAGACTTAATAAAAATAGTCTCTAGAATTTTTAAATGATAGGGAGAGTGCGACTTACTCAAGAGCGTAAACATGTCAGTACTGAAATTCGTGGCACAGGCATGGTTATTTATAAGGTGGTCGCAAATCGCCGAACCATACATGTTATTCAGGACATCCGAGGGTGAAAAATTTGCATAACGAATATGTTGTTTCAAACGGAAATCTAATCTTTATGATGTTCTCCCAACATAGTGCGTACCTCTACTACATTTAAATAAATAAATAATAGAATTATTATAGTGGGGGGGGGGAGAACCTTTGCAAATGGACGGCAACATAAGTCTGGTTGAAAAAACAACACGTGGATTCGATTCAAAATAACACCGTTGCACAGACAAAGAAATTTGCTTCGCAAATCGGTCACTGGTATTACCTAGCCAAGGCAGACGTAGGTAAACAGGACATCTATTAACTATGATTTCTTTAGTTTTATAAAAATTGGCAACTTTCTTATTAATAGCAATTTCAACAATATCTAAGGTGTAACCATTGTTACAAAGAGTCTTAGTAATAAGTTTAAGCTCGTCATCCAGATTAACTTTAGAACAAATCATCAAGGCCCTATTTAATTAATTAAATTGTATTTTTGGTTTGTAGGGCAAAATGAGTCCCAACGCGTATAGAGACCGGTAAAGGTGGGTTTACGATAAACAGAAGTAAGAAAACACGAGGATGTCTTGGACACAAGAACATCCAAAAATGGAAGAGTAGAATTCGTTTCCTTGTCTACCGTACACTTAAGTCTCGTTGTAAAATAAGCAAAATGTGTCATCAAAGTAACGAAAATAAATGTCTGGTTTATGCAAACCAGACAATAGATCCCGTTCATGAAAACTCACTAAGACATTAACCAACGCTGATCCCAAATGGGGAACCCATGGTCATACCATCTGTCTGTCTGTACATAATATCGTTGAAACTGAATTCTATCGACATGGTGGCGAATTTCATCAATTCTACCAAAATATTTTTTGGAATTGGGGGAGTTGGAAGTTTATTCCGATATTAGGCGTCAGCACAAATATTAATAGTCTCTAACAATGGGATGCAAGTAAAAAGACTATAAATATGAAAAGAACACATAAATTTGTCCGAATGAGGATACTTTTGCATAAAGTTGCAAAGCTAAAATAATCTTTAATTCAAAATGAACTATAACGTTCCAAAACGGGTTCTAAAATACTTGTCAACCATTTTGCTAACTTATGTTGACAGGACCCTATCATAGATAATATTGGTCTCAACGGTACATCCTAGCTCTACGTATGTATCGAGCACTGTTGAAGTAAATACTGAAAATTTACGTATAAAATTATATATGTTTGTATATCAATTTATATGATTAAATAAAAAATATATGTGTGTGTGTATGGTTCGTCAAGGTTTTATTAAAACAAATCAATAAAGTTCTTGATCGGTAGAAGTTACAGCTAAAATATAAATTATTTAAAACTTCACGTCGCATATTCCAGAGGGATACCATGAATACGGATAGATTTTTACTGTTTTGTAAAAGCCGTTACAATACCACCCAAATGCTTGGCGACTCACGCAATAAATGTTGCTTCAAAAAATGGAATTCAGCAATCAGCCGTTTCATATATGGTGAAATCACTCAGGTGTCCATTTCTTATAAGTGTTCTTTTATGGGAAAAAGTTCATAGGGATTGTTTGCCGGTAGAGGAGATATGGAGGTGATATGTACGATCTATCTGAACTTATCTTTTGTTGTATATAAAGAATTGAATCTGAATGGCGAAGGAGATATGATTACAGCGATATTGAAACAAGTTGAAGTATTTTGTACTTTTATATGATTGGATCTACACAATGAAATGGAAGATAATCAATGAACAAAACTCGTATAGTCCTACCCCTGGGAATACTAATTTTGCATCCTCTGAAAAACTCCGACGCAAATGCAGGTAATTAACCGTTTGCATAAAATATATGAACCTCAAAGTTGAGGTTTGCAAACTAGGCCACAGAGAAGAAAACATCTACTAGTCAAATGTACTAATAAGGAAAACACACACACACACATCATCATCATCATCATCATCATCATCATCATCATCATCGTCATCGCGTTTCGCTCCATCTCGAGACCCATCGTCGTGCAGTGCCTGATGCATTCTCTATGCTTCACATCGGAGTATGCCTCGCTTAGGGGAGAATCTGTGATGATCTGTGTGATAGCCTGCACGTCGCCGCCGCAGTCTAGTACATAGCCCACTTGTTCTATGTTTTGGCAACATTCGTTCGGGCCAGGTTGAGTGTTACCCACTCTTTCCAGGAGGTCTTCTTGGGTTATAAGTGTTAGTTATCTATCTATCTATCAATCAATCAATCTATCTATCTATCTATCTATCTATCTATCGATCTATCTATGGATCTATATAGCTATCTGTCTATATAATTATTTATTTAGCTAGAGTTATGTGGACAAGAGATGTGAAGCTATGTTTTGACAGATTATCTAAACATGTTAAACTTGATAACCGGTCAAGTTTGCACCAGAAATACAGAAATGGTGGCCGGAACTTGACGTATCGCATATCACGTGTTCCGGTTTGCTGAATCATCTTTGAGTTTGAGTAAAGACGTCGAAGGAAGATGATCTAAAAGGAGTCTTCTCACGAAGGGGGAGAAGTTTCAGAATGGATATGTAGAAGAACCACCCCAAAGCCCAAATCGTCGATCATTCCCTGCTGTGACTACTACCTGGGAGAAATAAAGAAATAAAAAAAAATATGTAAAAATTTACAGCGTCTTGGTATGTTTTGAAGCGTCTTTGTTTAAACAGAATTCAGCTCCCCCAGATAGCTGAAGAAATTTCCAGAGACACAATAGCAGAACAGGTATGTCGTTATGTATATGTGTTTATGTAATTATGTTGACATGCACACATCAACACGGGCCGTGAAACAGACAGTAAGAAGAACAACAGCACGTTGCACAATGTACATATACACGTATGGTCCGTTTATGATTAAGAACACGACTGACATTTTAGTGCCATGTATACATTAAAACACACGACGTGTCAACACAGATAGCTCACAAACGCAAATACGTATATACACACGTGATTATATATACAACTATGTTAACATTAATCCGGTGTCGTTCGAATAAAGAAACATAAGATTCATTTGGAGTTAGAAGAGCCTCGTTATTGTTGTCTTTGTTTTTGACTAATTCATTTAACCAACGCAGGTGGAAGGACGTTTGTATTGTTCGTCCAAGGCCTGAGGCAGTGGCAAAGTCACTGCGGCACCTCTTGTCGCAATAGGGGATGTCATTGCTTTTCACGCTCTGCCTTCACTATTTTAACGAATCTGTGGCAGAGCGATTCTAGAACTCCTGTAGACGGATAGCAGGTTAGTCAATTCCAGATTGCCAGTAATCGTCCTGCATTCCTTGTTGAGCACGGCGTCGACCTTTTCAGTATGAGCAAAACAGACTCATACACATTAAAAGTCCTTTTCCTCTCCTAGCAAACTCCCCAAATAACTTAGCCTTAAGTGAAAATAACCCCTTCATCCGGTTTCACCACTTTAATATGTCTGGTTATTTCCAACTTTGCCGTTAGGATTCGGACAAACACTCAAGTCCGTGATGTCATAAAAAAATCTAGATATTTCAAAGGCATGTGGGCCTGATATCATCCCGGCTATATTATTAAATAATGTTCCGCTGTGGTTACTCCAGTTCTCTTTAATCTCTTCAACAAATGCCTTACCAAATCTTGCTTCCCTGACTGCTGGAAAACTGGTATCAGCTTACAAGAATTCTGGTGGAAGAACTGACACAATAAATTGTTTCTCTATTAGCCTCCTCCCTATTTTCGCTAAAATTTTGGAGTTCTTAATTAATCAAGCACTAGTCCACCACCTCAGAGATACTAAACTTCTTTCCGACCAACAGCATGGGTTTAAGCAAGCCTGTTATACTGTAGATATCCTTACTGTAGTCTCTAAACGTATGTAGCATCCATTAGATAAGTCAGGGAAGGCTAGGGCAGTAGCTCTTGATATATCTAAGGCCTTTTACAGGGTATGTCATGAGAGCCTTCTCATGAAAATAAAAACATATGGTATTACTGGTCGAATACTTAATATAGTTAAATCTTTATTAAATAAGATAAAAGTGAGGTTATTCACGATGGTTGTGTCAAAAGAGCATGATGTACATGCGGGTACGCCTCAGGGGTCGATCCTTGGACATTTATTATTCCTGTTATTCATAAATGACATCCATGATACAATTGTCTCAGAGATGGGTATATTTGCTGAATACACCACGCTCTACAACAGATGGGAAAACGAATGAATACATATCTAAGAAAATTACTGAAGCAGTAGAGAAAGTCTCCAGTCTGTAGTGAAATGGAGATGCAAATGGATGGTAACATTCAATGCTGCTCAGACTAAGCTTCTTTACTAATTACAAGAAAACTTCTCAACCATTGATAGACATGGCTGATGATAAACTACTTGAAAGCTCTTCGTTTAAACTCCTGGGCTTAACGTTTACATGGAATATAAATTCGAACAGATACATTGACGGCATTGCCAAAACTGCTATGAAGAAGGTGGGTTCCCTCTACCATGCTAGAGGGTAAACTTACGCCTGAGAGTATCCTGTACTTATACAAAGCTCCCATCCGCATATGTATAGAATATTCTTGCCACATTTGTGCTGATATATCTGCTACTATTCTTTCTCCTAGACAGGGTTCAGAAAAGAATCGCCAACCTGATAAGTCCCATTCTGTCAATCAAACCCCTGCCCCTGTCTCATCGATGAAATATTGAATCCCTATGCTTATTGAACAAGTGTTTACATAGAAAGTGCTCCGACGAACTCTAATCACTCGTAACCCCTTAGCATAAACAGTTCCAACAAACCAGAAAAGCAGAAAAAATTGCACCTCTACACAGTAGAGATCCTTAGATGCCGAAAAGCTTTCTATTCTAATAGTCTCTTCCTTTGAACTGATAGATTTTGGAATTTCTTCCCGGGTTTCCGCTTCTCTGATTATCCTGACATGCAGAAGTTCAAGTGTAATGTGCAAAGACATCTTGTTGCACCACTCACTACAAAGTATCTCTGCAAATTATGTTCCAAATTGCAACTCCTTAAGCAATATGCCTTGTTTGGGATGAAATTGCAATAATAAAAAACATCGGATTATATGAAAGAAAAATACCTTGATTATTATAAAAAATAATTTGCTATATATATATATATATATATATATTTATATATATATATATAAAGAGAGAGAGAGAGAGAGAGAGAAAGAGAGAGAGAGAGAGAGAGAGAGAGAGGCTAGCAGGAAGACCCAAAGTTAGCCGGGATTGTATGAGAATCAATGAATATTCTACCCTCCCATCTAAATCAGTGAAATCAAGTCAATTTCTTGCTCTAGTCGGAGACCCCTGTGGTGCCCCAGGAGGAAGCTTCACGTGCTTTCCCGCAGTGAATTAATCCACAATATATTACAGTTAACATTACACTGTAGAGAACGTACTGTTTATTTTATAAAATTAATTTTTATATATTGACTTGAATTAAAGTTCCAAATCTCAAGTATTATGCTTCAATTGTGCTCTAAACAGAAACATTCATTTTGAACGGGCCACTGTCATGCCAAGAATATACTGTCGATTTTATGTACTCGGCTTTTCTGCTTGTGCGGTAATAAAACTTCTCAAATATAATTGTGATATTAGGCTGTATAAGGAGTTAGCTTTAATCAAAACTGCCTGTTCTTTCTTTTATGATATTTTGATTATCGCTTATCGGTACTTATCAAAAACATTCAGATACAAAACCTATAGATGAAAATTGCTTGATACATAAAATACATTTGTATAAAATTTCAAAAATGGCGGGCCAACTGTTTAAGAGTCCATAGGGAACGAACTCAAACACACAGACAACGGTACTTTTATATAAAAGGATATATATAGATGTCAAATATAGAGGTCAAATGGGCATTTGTTCTGTAAGTGCATGTTCATTGGCCGATTAGGAAAGGCGTGGTGGATACTAGAAAGCTGATTGGCTAACTAAAATCACAATAGAAGGTGCGTATATAAAAACGACAGACAATCACAAAATCTGCGCATAAGCCTGAAGAATCTTAGAGTGAATGAAACGCCGAATATTCAGTGTAGCCTAATCGTCATATATATTTCATAAATTACTATATATATATATATATATATATATATATATATATATATATATATATATATATAATAAAAATTACAATTAAATTCACCAAAATGATCCAAGATGGTAAAATTAAAATCAAAATATATTATAAATATTACAGAATTAATATTTATAAAGTTATCTCAGCCAGATGTAAAAGCTCGATAAAACCAAATAGGAGATAGAGCTTATATTACGATATACGTATATATATATATATATATATATATATATATATATATATATATATATATATATATATATATATATATATATATATATATATATATATATATATAAACACTTGTGTATGTGCGTGTGTGAGTTCTTTCCTCATAGGTTCCGAAAGGGCTGATCCTATCTTTTGGAACTTTCACACAAAATTTTATTAATAAGTCAGACAGTGTTCTCAGATAAATTTTGTAGAGAAATTTATCCGATAATTATCGAACATCGAAAAAAATCCAATGTAAAAAACTAGTCTTTCTTCTCATAGATGAAAAATAAGTTTTCTGTGGGTAATAGTTTACGTTACACTAATGTAACCTTGACCGGTGTTACAGAAAATATTTCCTTGTAAAATTCTTTTTTATCAATAAGAGAAAAAAATACTATTTACAAAATTGTCAATCCTAAATATCAGCTGACGTGATATTGTAAATTTAATGAACGATATCATTATTATTATATTAAAAATGTTTTGCGAATTAATCCGCCGGGCAAATTATTTCTTGTAATATATAATATTCGAAAGAGGACTTATTCTATAATAATACATACGCAATCTGCATAAATTAAAAGATCATGTTTAAACGTATTGTATAACCGGGCAATGTCGGGCGGCCAGCTAGTATATATATATATATATATATATATATATATATATATATATATATATGAGAAAAATGATTATACAAAAGTCACATAAAATAATCATGATAACAATAAAAGGACAAACTTTCACACAATACAAGTAACGCAAAGAAAGCGATAAAATAGAATGAACGAACGAAAGAACGACTAAAAAAATAAAATAAAATATGATATTGAGCTACAGAAAATTAATGGATAAAGAAAATGTTATTTGAAAAGGAGATGAAAATTCGGTTTGACAAGAATGACTACCTGTACTTCTGAAAACATATTTTCAGACCAATGCAACAATGGTATAAAACAAAAGAAAAAGAATAACAACAATAAAAAAAAATGCTGTAATGTATGATTTTTAAATAAAATGCTTTAATAAAGTAAAACAAACTAAATAAATATAGCATCTAAAAAGAAATTCAACATTAGACACAGAAAGGATCCTGTGTGTAGAGTAATGTGGAATTTCCATTAACAGTTTCTTTCAGGAACTTCTTATCCATGGACCACGCTATCACGAGACTACTTTCCCTATATACAACATGGTCGTCTTCAAATTCAATGGCAAAATTACTCGTAATAAATGGTTCTCATAATTAATCAATTTTGTATTCATAATTTTCAATCGTCTCATATTATCGAATATCATTAATCCTTATCCTAGGCTGGCTCTTAATAAAGAGGTGAATCGTAACTAAAAAAAGAAGAAATTAAGAAAGGAACGAATGGAATAGCGAAATTAATGGTAGAAAGACAAATGGATAACGAATAAGAAAGTGAAGAAGAAAGAACCGAAGAAAAGAAAAATAACTAAAATTAGAATAACACAAATAATGGGTCAACGAGCGAAACTGGAACGGACGACGAGGAGAAATTAGGTCAACCATGAAGAAAAAAAAATAAAATTACAAAAACAAAATTAGGAAAAAAGAAATAACTAAAACCAGGAAAAAAGGGGAAAAAATAATGGCGATTTTGTTTCAACCAAAGCGAATCGTCCCTGACCAAGAAAAGAAAAATGGGGGAGGGTCTCAATATAGGGGGCAGCAGCAATGTTCCGCTGGATTAAACTTTGCCTCTCAGTTGGTTCCATCCTGAAGCGCGGTTTTAGTGTTAGGATTTGACACGTTTCTATCGTGAAGGGGGTAGAGTCAGGGGCCGCAAGTAGGCAGAGGATTCGGGCTTGCGATGTGTTCGCCAAATAACTCTAATAAAAATCCAACGTACCTTTATTTAATATGTTGTTCTTTCGTCGGAGCAGGAGCGAACAAAAACTTAAATAGAGAGAAGAGACGTTTGTAGGTTGGACTGCGGTTTGGGCTGGGCGTAAAGTGAGCATGGTGTCGTCAAAAGGCGGATTTGGATTCACCTTGAAAACATCTGCACTGGAAACCTTGACTTACAGGATGTTAACTTCGAAAATTAAAAAAAAAGGTGTCGAATGAAATATCCGAATTGCAGTCGATATTATTTGCCTCTCATTTAATTTCTTTATTTTTTGAATTATTTTTGATTTTACATTTTTACATTCTCTTTTCTTATCTACTTCTTTTCTGCTTTTTCTTTTCTTTTTTCTTTTCTTTTTTTCTTTTTCTTATTTTAATTTTTCTACCCTTTTAATCTATTTTCTTTCTTTCTCCGTTTTGGCTTATAGCATTTTCCATTTTTGTTAATTGTTTTTTTTTCTCCTTTTTTGATTTTCTATGCTTTGTTTTCGCTTTTCTATCTTTTTTCTTTTTATCTTTGTTTTTTTATTCCCCTTATGTTTTGACATTGTTTTAGTTTCTTTTGTTTTGTTGCAGTTTCCATTTTTCTTATTTCTTTTTTGCGTTTCCTTGTTTGGAGATGATATTTTCTTTTATTTTTATGTGCCTTTTTTCTGTCTTTTTTTTACTTTCTTCTTTTTAGAGTTTTCGTTTTCTTGTTTTTTGTTATTTGAATTTTCTCTTCTGTTTTTCTTGCCTTCTATTTTTCTTTTCCTAATAGCGTTTGTCATCATTTTATATTATTCGTTTTTGTCGGTTTATTTCTTTCTTCTTTACTTCCTTTATTTATTTATTTTTTTATTTACTATTGTCGTTGTTTTTCAATTCACACTCCTTTTTCTTCTTTTAAACTTAGTCACTACCCGTTCATATCTGTTGTATTTTTTTAATTCTTTCTTTTATTTAGTGCCTTCTTACTTTCGTACTTGATTTAATTCCTCTTCCTCTCTCTGTTAAGTTGTTTCTCTCTTCCTCTCTCTGTTTAGTTGTTTCTCTCTTCCTCTCTCTGTTAAGTTGTTTCTCTCTTCCTCTCTCTGTTAAGTTGTTTCTCTCTTCCTCTCTCTGTTAAGTTGTTTCTCTCTTCCTCTCTCTGTTAAGTTGTTTCTCTCTTCCTCTCTCTGTTAAGTTGTTTCTCTCTTCCTCTCTCTGTTTAGTTGTTTCTCTCTTCCTCTCTCTGTTAAGTTGTTTCTCTCTTCCTCTCTCTATTAAGTTTTTTCTCTCTTCCTCTCTCTGTTTAGTTGTTTCTCTCTTCCTCTCTCTGTTAAGTTGTTTCTCTCTTCCTCTCTCTGTTAAGTTGTTTCTCTCTTCCTCGATCTGTTAAGTTGTTTCTCTCTTCCTCTCTCTGTTTAGTTGTTTCTCTCTTCCTCTCTCTGTTAAGTTGTTTCTCTCTTCCTCTCTCTGTTTAGTTGTTTCTCTCTTCCTCTCTCTGTTAAGTTGTTTCTCTCTTCCTCTCTCTGTTAAGTTGTTTCTCTCTTCCTCGATCTGTTAAGTTGTTTCTCTCTTCCTCTCTCTGTTTAGTTGTTTCTCTCTTCCTCTCTCTGTTAAGTTGTTTCTCTCTTCCTCTCTCTGTTTAGTTGTTTCTCTCTTCCTCTCTCTGTTAAGCTGTTTCTCTCTTCCTCTCTCTGTTAAGTTGTTTCTCTCTTCCTCTCTCTGTTTAGTTGTTTCTCTCTTCCTCGATCCAATGTTCTTTTATTCAATTTTTATTTCTTTTTTTCTATATAGCCATTTCTTTCTTCCGTTTCTTTTATCTTTTATTTGACATAACACCGTTTTCAGTTTTCTTCTTTTTTCTTTTATTTATTATTTTATTCCTCTATTACTAATATGCTCAACTGAGTTCAAATCTTTGGCTTCTTCTCATAAAACCTTCACAACAATAACTAGTTGTATTACGAAAACACCCCTCTTTTCTCGTCCATGTACCTAACATCAGGCGAAAATTTCTCCAGTCGAGCTCATTTGTAATGTCTTCCCTTCCGTGAAACACATTATCGCTGGAATGCTTCTCTACAGATTAAGCATCCCATTTCAGCAGATTCTTATTATCTATTTATTTTTTTGTTGCAGTGGATAGAGACGTTGAATCTAAAAGGTTCCAGGTGAACATTTTCTGAAGATAGAGGGTTCAATCCTATCAAAGCAGGCCAGGGGATTAGTTGGTCAAACACGTGGTAATACAACAACAATTATGTAAGACAGTAATTACTGGAGATAAGTTACAAGACTCATGATTTCTATCCCGTCTCGGTTAATCAGCCAGCGAAGGCCTGAGGACGAGTTGACCGAAACGTGGTGAAACAAGGACAACTATGAAAATGAGGATAGCAGTCCACAAAAACAATGAATGCACAGCAGATTTTGGCTATAAACGGTCCCAACTTCGTTCACCCATTATTTTTTCACAATCCTCTAACAAGGTTCTCTCGAAAAGAATGCCGTCTCATTAACCATTATCCTCGAGTCGTGTTATGCCTTGATATGTGGTATCTATTAATTAAATAATTTTTCTTTCTGTCATTAAT
The DNA here is from genome assembly GCF_053919585.1 of Euprymna scolopes. Lineage (NCBI taxonomy): Eukaryota > Metazoa > Mollusca > Cephalopoda > Sepiida > Sepiolidae > Euprymna > Euprymna scolopes. The sequence goes on from NC_136491.1 coordinate 49,313,389, forward strand.
ATATCTCTTTCTTTCTGATTTTCTTCTTTGTCTTCTTTTTTTCATCTTTCTTTTTTTTCTCTAAATCTTCCTTTCGAAAGTAACCATTTCTGCGAGGTTTTGTTTCATTCGTCCGCCCGTTTTTTCTTTCTGTATTTTTCCTTCCTTTATGCGTTTTCATTTATTTTTTTGTTCTTGTTTTTTCTTCGTTTTCCTTCTTTCCTGTCTTCCTTTTTTTCTTTAATCAATTTATCCCCCTCCAATTTTGTATAACTAATGGCGATGAATCTTAAGTAATCTATATAAACGCATGCATCGAAAAAAAAAGAACTTGAATTTATGCGTTCTCGTACAAAAGGCCGCTTATGTAAATGTGTGCATTTTAGTGTGAAATATATGCCAAGACGTAAATAGGTTTCCAGAAAAAGTGCACACATTACAAATACAATCTCCATTGAGCCATCCGTGTATATATGTGTATTTAGATATGGTAATATATATGTGTATGTGTGTGTATGTGTATGTGTATGTGTATGTGTGTGTGTGTGTGTGTGTGTGTGGTTAAGTTTATATTGCTAACACTTTACGGGTGTTATACGTGAGCTTACGCTTGAATGAAGTCTCCCTGCGTATGTTTATGATTGTATAGAAGCCTATATTTGTATGTGCATGCGTATGCGACTGCCTCCGTATATGTATACTGCTGGATAAAGTGAGTGTGTATGCGTCTATACTTGCGTGTATGTCTTTGTGAGTGTATATGTTTAAGCGTATGTCATTGCTACCTTGTACGTATGTGCATTTATACTAATTGGGATTATAATTCTGAGAGTTTGTATACGCTTGTGTGTGTTTTTGTTTGCATGTGTTTATGTTTGCGTGGACGAATCTGTACGCGTGATTCTGTCAGTGTCTATGCTTCTGTGGGTGGTTTATGTGTGAATGTGGATTCTGTGCAAGTGTGTATGTGTTTGTCTAGGTTGATTAGAGTGTGTCTATTCTTTTAGTGTTCATGAATTCGTGAGCGCCTTTCCGTGCTTGTATGCATACTTGTGTGTGTACGCCCGTGTCTTGTCACTTGGTGTTCGTGTATATTTGTGCCAGTGTGTGTATGTATTGATGCTTGTGTGCATAGCCTTGTAGGCATTTGTTTGGGAGGAAAGCATCTGTATATATATATATATACATACATATATATATATATGTGTGTGTGTGTGAGTGTGTGTGTGTGTGTGTGTGTGTGTGTGTGTGGATTTGCTTGCGTTTATGCACGTGTTTGCGTTGCAAGTGTTATTCCTGGGCGTTTTCTATTGTTTTTATCTCCCAGCTGAAAGCAATCTAATAAATCGGTTGGGGTGTATGAGAACACTTTGATCGATCGAACATTAAATTGCAATCGTTCAAATTTATACAATTAAAAAATATCGGACAAATCATTTCATTTTCGTTTCTTAAAGAATACTTCCGCTAAAACATCGTATTTTTTCGATAAATCCGTGTTTGAATGCAAATGTTATCATGATATTTTAAAGGGCCAGAGATGACTTCATAAATGATGTGACGTTCTGGCAGAGATTTTTTCTTGGTTGGCGAGACTTCAAGGAGGAAAGACATATCCCAGATGCTGTCTGGAACGGGAGGATGGGCATACACTATGTATCTATTGACGAGCTATCCGTTTATCGTTCCGTCTGTCTTTTTCACTCCCCCTCCTTATCTCACACACGTATGGATGTCTGATGTTTTCCGTGACTCTTTGTCACCAGCCATGGTATAGCTGGAAGTCTTTTCTCAATTATTAAATCATTTCTCTCTGATAGGTTCATAAGAGTAGTGGTTGATGGGCAGAAATCAGAAGCTCTCAGTATTAATGCTAGAGTCCTTCAGGGGTCCACCCTGGACCGAACTCTCTTCCTGATCTACATTAATGATCTTCCAAATCACATTCTTACATCGTTCGTAGACATTTATGCTGACGACACAACAATCTATGTTAGGACATCAAAGACCGTAAACGACCAAGTTCTCTCTGATTCTCTCTCCACGTCGTACAATAAGGAAAGAGGTGGCTGGTTACTTTTAAAACCAAGCTTCTATCTTTACATCATAAACGCTCTGATGCCCATCTGGCATCAATTGAAATAAACGGCTCTCGTCTTGGGGAGGCTTCATTTTGACAAGCCTCTGGGCTTGACCTTTACTTCCGATCTGAAATGGAACACGTATATTAAATCCATTGCCAAAGTCGCTGGAACAATGGTGGGATCCTTCTACTGCTCCAGTACATATCTCCCTTCTTATGCAATTTTCTACCTATATAAAAACCAGGTACGGCCAACGATGGAATACTGTTACCACATCTGGGCAGGAGCTGCTAGAAGCAGCTTATCCTGCCTTGACAGAGTTCAAAATAGACTTCGTAGCTTAGTGGGGGATACGCTTTTCACTTCCCTACAACCTCTTTCCCACAGAAGAGACGTTGCGAGCCGGTCTCTGCTTTATCATTATTTTCATGGCAAGTGCCCATCTGAGCTTCAATCTATGATCTCCCCTCACCAAACATTCACGAAAGACACCCGTTTAACCCAAATTACTATCAATAATTTTCCACCTTATTTAGCTGTACTACACCTAAACGTAGATTCCATGAACAAAGTTTCTTTCTTAGAACTGTGCGCCTGTGGAACTCTCTTCTGATTGACTGCTTTCCAGCTAACTACAAACTGATTGTCTTCAAGTCCAACGTAAACAAGTTCTCGATGAACCGTCGCCCCTAAGTAACCCCATTTACAAAATTTCTACTACTTATGTTTACTACGCTATAATCACATTGACTAATGTATACCCATTAATCCTTATCCTCGAGTGGCCTCCGAGCCTTGATAAGCGGTGATAGCTGTGTTAAAAATAGACTTTAAACAAGGACGAAACGGGTATATAAATGGTTTATACACGCACCGGCACGTGAAAATATGACAGTATCACCGTTTATCGCGGTGGCAGCAAACTCAACTATTAACCGCTAGTAAAATTTTCACGAATGTCTTATCAAATATATAGGGAATTTCACATTAAACTTCGTAAGAAACTGGGATTGTAATACCTCACCAACTAAAGATTTGAGGGTTTTTGTTCAACATTGCATAGTTCCATATTAGCAATGGATTACTCATTGCACGAACGCTGAGTGAATCAACATTTGTGTTGCTAAGTTTTTGTTCCTATATGTGTAAACCAGAAATACACATGTTAAGATGATCCTTGATTTTGGGGATGAAATTGTGTTACAAAATCACTTTTAATTATTATAACCACTCTCACACTTTGTTGTTTAACCTTTTTGTCTTTGTTTAATTCAATATGTATCACTTTCGCTCCCGTCACTCATCCTAAACCACTTTATTAAAAATCAACGGTAATAAAGCTAACTATACTAACTCTTGATGGTGTGTCTGTGTACTTCGTAGTATATGAAAGTTAAGGTTCCAACCTCGAAAATAAGTTTTACAGTAATTTGGCCATTTTAGTAGCCTTTTAACTGTCTGACTAATACAACTTATTTAAAGGCATTTCCCGTTTAGTTTTCGCTTTCTTTTTTACCAGAGACATGATAATTCTCTACTTTCTTTAAGCAAGCTAGTATTCTCTCCTATTGCCTAGATATTCCGCATACACCCTGTAATGCTTGGCCAATGCACGTGCGAAAATATAGTTTATTATTTCAATACAATTAACATTGACAAGAAAAACAAAATCAGATATTCATAAAATGTTTTTGTTGAATCTACGCTTAAGACATGACAGATCAACGAAAGCGCTGACGTAAAATGTAAACATTCAAATGTAAACATTCAAATCTAAACATTCTAATGTAATAATTCAATTCTAAACATTCAAATGTAAGCATTAAATTGTAAACATTAAAAATAAGTATTCAAATGTTAACATTCGAATGTAAATGTACAAACGTAACCATTCAAATGTAACCATTCAGATGTAATCATTTAAATGTTACATAAAAATGTTACATAAAAATGTTTTACACATACTTTATAGTTTATATTGGGAGTTATTCATTGTTTTTTTGTGTAGCAATGGGGTTTAGCTGAAGATGTTTATATAAATAAGCTAGGTTAAATATAAATAAAATAATGTTGAACAGGCGTATGTGACACAGGAGGTAACGATAAGGAGGCGTGTCTTTTAATTGGTTACGTCATCGGAACTGAGGTCAAGAGGTATGGAGTTTACTCAGTTGAAGAGTATTGGAGTTTGACCAAGAGAGTGAACAGACGGGATAGTTGGAGCTTGGCCACAGGAGTGAACAGAGGGTCAGGAAGCGAGTCTGTGACGGACAAACATGTAGACAAGAAATGCAGACTCTTGTGAAGACCGTTTGAGATAATTGAAATAAATTTATATTTTAAAAATATAAAGCGATGTTCTGTGGTTTCACAAAAGAAGGAAGAACAGATGTTTCAATTTGATGGTGTTGGTCATTTCATGTTTCGTCATGGAGCTCAGCAGTGAATATAGAAGAACTCTTGAAGAAAGAAAGGTATGAAGCATATATTATCCTTCTTATAAAGAATGATACCTTATGTAAATATGAACTGTAATATATACTCGTGTGATAACTCTCTGCTACGACATGACTCAGTTTATACGTCGATATCATATCCTCTGGCTAAACAATATACATACAATTTATACGTTTTTATCTAATCCCGTTATAAGAACAAAATAATATCCAACTTCACTGTGTAATATGACTATTTTGATATGGTCCACCTCTCTAAATATAACATATTCGTTTTTGGTGTGAATCCCACCTCTCTAAATACAACACTCTGACGAACTCGTAGGACTTTTGTTCCCTCGACGTAAATCTCTCCAACTAACACGACAAAGAGCACCCCTCCCACTTTAGTGTAGAGATATATAAGTGTATAATAGTTTCTTTACTCGAATTGACATACTTTGGAATTCCCTCCCGATCCCCTGTTTCCCTGACTGTACTGACATGCACAAGTTTGAATGTAATGTGAACAGACATTTCGCTGCTCAACTCTCTGGATAGTGTCCATGTAGATATCGTCCTAAATAGTACCTATTTACTATTCCTCCCCACGGGACAGAGTTAGACACCAGTGAAAGTGAGTCAGGGGCATTACTTATTGAACGCCCCTCGTATCTCTTATCCTGATTATGTGAGTCTTTCCCCCCTCTCTCTCTTATCCTTATTATGTGCTTCTTTCCCCCCTCTCTCTCTCTCTTTGTGCGACTCTCTTTGTTCTGCTAAATATATCTTATCTTCTTGCTTGTTTCCCCGTCGTAATACTCTATATATCTAACTGTTAAGTTTGCAGGTTGAAACAAATAACGTAGAAAGCAATACAAATGACGACTCAACAAACAAAGGTAGATCGAATAAGAAGTGTATTAGGAAAAGGTATATTTACAGGATATTTACATAATGGTGTCAAATAAGAGAGTCTTTGCTGGAGAAAAATATCTGCTCTCGGCGGCCTTCGGTGGCTTCTGGTGAACACACACTCAGACTAACTGAGTCTTCCTATTTATGTGTAATTACTGTCCACATATGCAAATGAATGTGTGCCACCACAACACTAATCTGGTATCTGGCGTTGCCCGGGTGTTTGGAGGTGTGTATTAAGCAAAAAAAAAGTGTAGTAGTAGAAATGTAGGCTCGAACCCGTACCACGAAGGAGAAAAAGAACGTGAAAACCCCCCAACAAATATGACGCATTTGCAGATGCGCCTATCGCCAAAACCGGGAGTGACGTAGGTTTAAATTAAGGCTAGATAATCAAAAAGAGGGGATGACTTTCGAAAACATCGTCGAAAAAAGTGACCAGTTGAGGGTGAAGTAATTAATGTTATTAGCCAAATTTTCGATATTTGTCGTCCGAAGAGTCGAGCTTCAAAATGATACCAATCTCGTGAAAATCCGTCGCCTCTTTCAAATGTTTTAGGCAAACATACAAACATTTTAGGAATGCATACATACATACATACATTTAAACAGACAGGTGAGATTTATATTATAGATTACAATGTTTAATATATGACATCTAATGATGTCTAAATATACAATATTTTATTAACATCCTTATTTTTTCATTTATGATAGAATTTTTTTTAATCTTTAGCAGTTATTAGCCTAGGTCCCGGCGTTACCCGGATGTTTGGAGGTGTGTGTTGAGCAAAAAATTAGTGGTAGTAGGTAGGCAGGCTGGAACCCCTGACTCAAAGGCAGAAAAGAAAGCGAAAGAAAATCTCACGTCATGCCGCTACTTTATGACGCGATCGGAAGTGCGAAACGTTTAAAATTAAGCGAAGTGAATTCGATCGATACGATGACTTGCAAAAAATTGCTCGCAAAAAGTTGACCCCTCCTTGAGGGCGAAGGAATTAATGTTTTTGGCCAATTTTTAGATATTTGTCGTCCGAGACGGCGAGCATTAAAATGATACCGATCTCGTGAAAATCTGTAGCCTCTGTCGAAAGTTTTAGGTAGACACATATACATACATACAAACATAATACATTTAAACAGACAGGTGAGATTTATATTATAGACTAGCGAGGGGTACCTGGCATTGCCCGGGTGTGTGTAGGTGTGTTTGGTGTTAAATAAAAAGAAACCGGGGGGCAGGATCGAAGCCGAAGCCCTGAGGCGAAGTTTGAAAATAAAATCGGCCAGCCAGAATGAAGCATTGTTATAAGCGAATAAGTGAAAGATGTTTGAAAGTCGTCGAGCGTTACGACGACGACGATGACGATGTAAGCATTGTTATAAGCGAAGTAAGAAATTAAAAAAAGTTTTAATTAAGCGGGGGGGGGTAATCAAAACATCGAAAAAAAGACAAAAAAACTAACGTAAGGCAAACGACCGATGAAAACAGAAAAACGAACACGTGAAAATGGCTTAAATAAGCCTGTTTCGATATTAAAATTTAAAAAAATCGGTGGGTACCCGGGTGTTTTGGGGTGTCGCTAAGAATAAGCGAAGTAAAAAAAAAAAAAAACAGGAAAACGAACGTTACGTGGCTTAAATAATACAGGGTTCAATATTAAAATTTAAGAAATCGAAAAAAAAAAAACATCTCACACCACGATTCGAACCCAAAACGTTTTGATAATGAACCAAGGTCTTAACTACCTGAGCTAAAGCGACGTATACGAAATTTGTTCGGTTTTTCAACTATTTAAAGTAAATCAGGTCACGACGTCATTACGTCATCTGACGCATGCGTTGTTGACCCCCCCCTGTCGAAAATTGTCGATTTCGGGGTGAAAAAGTAAACATTTTTTTCTCTCTCTCCCTCTGTTTGCGTCTCTCTCTCTCTCTCTCTCTGTTTGCGTCTGTCTCTCTCTCTCTCACACACACTTCGTCTTCCTTACTCTAAAGAGTGTTACTAAAAAAGAAAATGGCGTCTGGGTTTGTTGTTTTGTAAAAACTTCGATCGTTAATATTTTTTGTAAGCGTATTTTTTTTTACTTCACATTTTTGGCTTGTTATTTTTCGTTTAACTATCGTATCTAACTATTTTTAACGTGCTAATAACTTTGGTAACGTTGTCATAGCGTAGAAGTTCATAGTTTAGCTTGTGTGAGGGTTAAATTTTTTTTTACCGATAACAACAATGTTTTTTTTAAATTCAGACTGCCATTACAGCTTGCTGACGTCAAGATTATGTGACATAACTCAGCAGGTTTAAAATACAAGTTGACCTAAAATAAACTGCCCCGTGTATACTTTATATAGAAGAGTTGGCGCCCGTATTTTTTGGGCAGTTATAAATCGATTTAAAAATATGTAATGTTTAACATTAAAATGTCACTTTTTTGGGAGCCCCCTGCAGAAAATCGATCAGTTGACGCACTTCTGATGGTCCTTTTGAGCCAATTTTTCGATATTTGTCGTCCGGAGGGTGGGGCTTTCATATGAGACCAAGTGTGTGAATTTTTGTTCCGCCAGTTAAAAGTTTTTAGCAGACACACAAACATACATGCATGCATACATACATTTTCGCTTATATATATATATATATATATATATATATATATAGATAACCAATTCTCTCTCTCTATCGTCTTATAATCTCTCTTTTTCTCTTTATTTAAGTAGATGCACGTTCTTTCACTCCTCTGCCAGCATACAGACCTTTTCCTGTGTTTCTCTTCACCGAGTGTATCATTTAAATAATTTACGCTAGCTGCCAATTTATGCATATTGAATAAACTGGTCCGATATTTTCCACTAAATATAATACATCTCCGAGTTGTTTTTTGAGGCAGCCATGTTTAATAAAAACAAGTCTCTTTCTGAAAGTGTCCACCATGTTGTTCAGTTTAGTTTGTAACCAGTCAAGAGAATAACGCGAGAACAATGCTCGCCCGTCGACTGAAAAAATTATTCAAATTTTACTCAATGATTCCGACACGAAGTCTTTTATTATTATTATTTCTTATTTAATCATTCGCTATTTATTTAAGAAAACCAGATTTTCATCGGACTTTGTTCTTATCTTGAGTTTTAATTTCACAACGTTTCGATGTAATAAAACTCTTTATTTAAACTAAGAGGATAGCAAGCACTCATTCCGTCAATAACTACAAAGGCTATGACAACAGCATATTCTCTTCATTGTTTTGACTCTCGTGCATATATCCGACACAGTCAGACACAGTTAATAAACCGAAAACCATATCACTTTACACAAAAACATATTAGATATCAATGGATATTTATCTGCAAATCAAAACAAGGAAAAGATAATGATGTTGTCATAGCCTAGTCATTACTGAGTCATTCGTAGTTGTGGTTAAATATCGCCCGCACTAAGAATTGAACTTTAAACCCCCAAAAGAATATAACTTACAACTGAATTTTCCCAAGCACTTTATCAAATATGCTACGAGTCCTTGCAGATTCCGAGTTCGGCAGAAAAAATCGCGAGTTCGACAAGATACACATGAAGGAAGTCGAAAGTTACATCGACAAAAACGTTCTGAAAATAACACTCAAGATGAAAACAGTAGTCCGAAAGATTCCAATACGAGTGTCGTTCCAAGAATAAAACCTCCTCTCCTTTTTAAACTAAAATAAAACGTTGAACAGATACGAAGATAACTCTGTCAATTTTCAGTCTACAGACTCGAAATTTGATATACAGGGTACTGAGATTTGGGAAAAACTTTGTAATCCGTTTTCGGCAAAAAATTTGGCTGTAAAGGGGCCAAAGTTCAACGATTTTTCCTTTAAAAACTCTACCAAACTCCTCCGCAAATTTTGGGTATAAACAATTAAAATTTTAGATATAGGTTCCTTGAACATGGATCTAACTTAATAACATGATTTGAGCCGAAAACAATAAATGTTAAGGGGTCATAATAGGGGTCAAAGTTTAAAAAAATTTTACCTCTGCGGTCTCCACCAAATTACTCAGACAATTTCTGGTCTAAACATTTGAAATTTTACATAAAGGGTATTCAGAGATAGGGCAATCTTTTTAATCGGTTTGGGTCGAAATTTTGAGCTACTAATATATAAATGTATGTATGTACGTTTGCATGTCTGCCTGAGACGGATTTTCACAAAATCAGTATCGTTTTTAAGCTCGACCCTTCAGACGACAAATACCAAAATATTGGGTAAAAACATTAATTTCTTCACCTTTATCGGGACACTTTTCTACAGGGAGCGGTCGCCTTTTTTGCCGGTATTTTCGAAAGTCATTCCCTCTATTCGATTGTCTAGCATTTATCTAAACCTACGCTACTTTCGGTTTGACGGTGGTCATAACAGCAAAGTCGCCACGTTTTTTTCCCGTTCTTTAGCTCCTTCGCAGTACGGGTTCGAGCCTGCCTTTCTACAACCACTATTTTTTTTGCTCAACACACACTTTCAAACACCAGGGCAACTCCGGGCACTCATGCTAGTATATCTATAAAAGTGAAAGTGTCTGTCTGTGTGTTTGTCTGTCTGTCTGTGTACATTTCCCTACGCAATAACTCAGTTTACAGACTCAAAATTTTATATACATGGTAAAATCTTTATAATTGGTTTTCGACCAGACATATAGCTGTTAAGGGGTCAAAGTTCAACGATTTAACCGTTGAGAACTCTACCAAACTCCTCCGCCAATTTTGGGTATAAGCAATTGAACTTTAGATATAGGTTTCTTTGACATGAATCTAACTTAATAACTTGATTTGAGCCCAAAACAAATGTTAAGGGATCATGGTAGGAGTCAAAGTTGCGGTCTCTACCAAATTACTCAGACAATTTCTGTTCTAATCATTTTTCACCTTTCTACAGGGAGGGGTTGCTTTTTTTCGCCGATATTTTCGAAAGTCATCCCCTCTTTTTCATTGTCTAGCCTTAAATTAAGAAATTAAGATTTCGACCCAAACCGATTAAAAAGATTGCCATTTCTGAATCAGTTTTAAATTAAAACTATGTCACTTCCGGTGTGGCGGTGGTTGTAACAGCAAAAACGTCACGTTTTTCCCCCGGTTTTCCTCCTTTGCGATACGGGTTCGAGCCTGCCTTCCTACTACTATTTTTTTTTTGCTCAACACACACCCCCAAACACCCGGGCAACGCCGGGAACCCATGCTAGTATATATGCATGCATACATATATATATATATATATATATATATATATATATATATATATATATATATATATATATATGTGTGTGTGTGTGTGTGTGTGTGTGTGCAATTACGTATGTTTAAGCCTACATAGTAAAAATCCAGCGAAACATTACTGTGTTTATAAAAAGTAGCCAATAAAAAATAGTATTGTATATTTTGCATGAAACTTTTTATTCATGAATATATTATTTGGCTACACGTATCCACACATCTTGAAGGCGAAGCTTTTAAGCCTTACATGATGGTCTTGGATGGGAGGGGGAGAGAGGCAGCTTTACCGGAGGTTAATGTCCTCGGTGATGCTGCATTAAACAGAGTGGGGGGGATTACAAAATACCAAGATCTTGTGTGTGGGATAAAGGGAAGCTGGGGGGGTGTCAGAGGATCTCTATCATTCCAGTTATTGTGGAGCAATTGGACTCGTGGGGAAATTTCAGAAACTACCTGGAAAATAAGTACAAAAAGGATTCAAACAATTGCACTTAAAGAGGCGATGAGAATCGAAAAAAGATCTCTCGGTTGAAATATATAAGATGGCGAGTGAATGTTTGGCATCCTATAGTATAATCCATCCTCAGCTCAAAATGATAAGAAAATTGAACCCCACTTCTTCCTTCAAAACTCAATTATACTTCAAGTGACGGTTAGAATCCGAAAAAGATCTCTTGGTTGGAGTATATGAGATAGCGGATAAACTGTCTGGCATTTGTTAGGATGCACTATTCTCAACCTGAACAGACTCATGAGAAAATTGAACAAGTGAAGCATACATGGACCCCGCCGTGAGTGCACATTGAACGAGGCATAAAAATGACTAAGTTCAGCATTTGCTCCTGATTTAGCCCCCAAAGTCCCCAAGGGATGAACAAACGGTGCATTTTTAAGCCTTAACATATGTAAATTTGAGTTCTGCACCATGCAAAAAAAAAGCCTAGTGACTAAGCCCATCATTTGCCCCCACCCCATTTAGCTTCAAAAGTCCCCAAGGCCTTAACATATTAAAATTTGAGTTCAGCACCATGCAAAACTGCTAAATAGACATACACAGAAAATTTTGGACAAATATGGTAAAATACTCCCAAAATTGAATGTTTTTATTAGCCCTAAAAGAGCCCCTAGGGCACACCCAAATGTATAGACAAACAAAATTATATAGAAATCAGTTAGCTACAACTTTTCAGAAAGTTTTATAAAAATCCAAGGCATCAATTTTTTTATTAATCAGCGCAAAAGTTAACCCGGAAGGCACCCCTAGGAGAACAACTAGAGTTTTCTCTGGAAATCAATTCTATTACTTTTTTACTCATATCATGTTTAATGTTTGTGCAACATTTCATAAAAATCCAAGGCGTAGTTAATGAGAAAAGTGCGGAGAGACAAACAAACGAACGAACAAGGTTGAATTTACAGGTCTACCCTCCTTTTATCACTCCCCCCCCCCACAAAAAAAAGATAACGAAATACCAAAATCTTATTTGCGATATAAAAAGGAGGTAAAGAACGAAAAAAAAAACGTGACGTCTTTGCTGTTACGACCACCGTCAAACCGGAAGTGACGTAGGTTTAAATTAAAGCTAGACAATCGAAAAGAGGGGATGACTTTCGAAAATATCGGCGAAAAAAGCGATCCCTCCCTGTAGAAAAGTGCCCAGTTGAAGGTGAAGAAATTAATTTTTTTGGCCAAGTTTTCGGTTGTCGTCTGAAGGGGCGAGCTGAAAAACAATACTGATCTTATGAAAATCCGTTGCCTCTGTCGAAAGTTTTAGGCATAGATTTATATTTGGTAGCTCAAATTTTCGACCCAAACCGATTAAAAAGATTGCCCTTTCTCTGAATACTCTTTATGTAAAATTTCAAATGTTTAGACCCGAAATTGTGCGAGTAATTAGGTAGAGACCGCAGCGGTCAAAAATGTAAAAACTTTGACCCTTATTATAACCCCTTAGCATTTATTGTTTTGGGCTCAAATCAATGTTATTAAGTTGAATCCATGTCCAAAGAACCTATATCTAAAATTTCAAGTCTTTAGACGCAAAATTGGCGTAGGAGTATGGTAGAGTTTGCAAAGGTTATATCGTTGAACTTTGACCCCTAAACAGCCAAATTGCTGGCAGGAAACGAGTTATCAAGATTTTCCCAAATCTCAATACCCTGTATATCAAATTTTGAGTCTGTAGACTGAAAATTGACAGAGTTATTCCATAGCGAAATGTACACAGACACACACACACAGACACTTTCACTTTTATAGATATATAGATAGATATAGATTAGTTATTATTCATAAAAGTTAGTGTCCCAAATGATGCTGGGGCAAAAAAAAAAAAAAAACTGTAAAGGAAAAGATAATGAATTGCAGTTAAAGGAGCGATTAGAATCTTATGAAGATCTCTCAGTTGGTATTTATGAGACAGTGGGTGAGCATCTGACCTCTGGTAGAATGCCCCGTTCTTTACTAGAAATAAATGATAAAAAAACACTGCAAAGCCAAAGCAATAAATTATCTAGAATTTCTTAGGTTGAACTATTTTTACTGGATTAAAAAGGATAATTAGCAGACTTCGTCAGGATGTGAACACGCGAAGAATTCAACATATATTAATTCAAACTTCCTGTGAAGCTAAAAAGTATTTATATTATTTAATTGGAATTCATTATTGAGATGAGTATTATTTATTAATTCTATTTATTGCAGACAATTATCCTCACCTTTCTTAGTTGTTGTTTCACAAGGTTTCGGCCAACTATTCCCCTGGCCTTCATCAGGTGGTAACTGTGACGGGATAGGAACTCTGAATCTCCTGACTGCATTCACTGCAATTACTGCCTTCAGTAGTTGTTGTCGTCTCACCACGTTTTTTGGCCAAGTAAGCCTCTGGCCAGCTTTGGATAGGATTGAAACCGCTATCTTCAGACTATTCTCACCTGGAACGGTACAGATTAAACGTCTCTATCAACTGCGCCACGAGCTCCAAAGGGGCGATCAAGATTGAATTTTTTGTTCTTATAAATTCACGTTTATTTGTTATCTGATCTTCTATGGTCGGGTCCGTACCGAATGGTATTATTGAGATGAGTATTATTTAGTTTAAAATTTTAAAATATTTGTATAAATAGAACTTTTATATCTAATACATAAAGGCACACACGCGCACGCGCGCACACACACACACATATATATATATTGTGTGTGTGTAAGTGTGTGTGTGTTAGAAAAAACAGAACAACATCGCTACTATCAGTTTCAAATCTAAACAGAGATCGGTTCCCCATGTTTGACTCTTTTCGGTCTCTGTTTATATCTATCTCTCCGGAGACATGTGTATAAACAAATAAACAAATGCTGCAAAGAGTCAAACATAGCCAATCATCTATAGGATGGGTTCTTGGAACCCATCCTATAGATATATACCCGATGCTACCGTTATTGTTCTGATCTTCGGGAACACATAGATAAATAAAAATGACGCTTTTATTTTGAAGTTTTTTTTAGCAATGAAACAGTGAAACACTGTTAGGGTTTTCTTTCGCTTACTTTATACAGGGTGTCCAAAATGTTACTGAACGGTTTAGAACTTAAATAGATTCTATATTTTTGATGATATTTTTCTGTAAATTTTAGACAGTCTGACTAAAACATTGGAACTAAAAGAAATAAACAATGAAAAAATTTAAACAATCTTAAAAAATAATTTTTTTTTAAAATTTTGCTCATTTTGAGCTTCGCATATTTGTGCGCTTTCGTAAACATTATTCATGACAGATTGCAGAATCTCTGGATTGCGATGTAACCCCCTTATTTCATTCCTGACGTTTTCCTTCAATTCTTGCAATGACCTTTTGGACACCCCAAACCCTGCAAGAATTGAGGGAAAACATCAGGAACGAAATAAGGGAGTTAAATCGCAATCCAGAGATTCTGCAATCTGTCATGAATAATGTTTTGGAAAGAGCACAAATATGTGAAACTCAAAATGGGCAAAATTTAAAATACATTATTTTTCCATACATGAAGATTGTTTGAATTTTGCATTTGTTAAAAAAAATCCAATGTCCTAATCATATTGGTTTAAAATTACAGAAAGATATCATAAAAATTAAAAAAAATCTGTTTAAGTTCAAAATCCTCCAGTGACCTTTTATACACCCTGTATATAGTGTAACAGCAGATAAGTTGGGTTTGTTTTATTGTGCACATAGATTCGAAAAAGTTGTCAAAAAACAAATATATAACAAATAAATGTCATCAAAGGAAAGATAATTACTTTTTTAACTAACTGGATAATTGGTTAGTCTTTTTATTTAATGTGAAATCTTTATTCGGTTGGAAAAACATGCAGTGTTTATCGATATATTTGAAAAAATTAAATGGCGGCTAGCTCGCTGTTGAATATGTGAAGTTTGGGAAAATGAGTCCAAATTAAAAACAAATTATACAAAATGCTGTTAGAAATCCATCGAATATATGTCAACCTATGTCAATGTAACATATATTGAGTGGGTTTCTAACAGTATTTTGTATAATTTTTTAGTTTAAACTCATTTTCCCAAACTTCACGTATTTAAGATCGAGCACGCAACCATTTGTCTTTTTTCAAATATACCAATAAACACTGCTTGTTTTTCATATCGAATAAACATGTTACATTAAATAAAAACACTAAATACATATCCAGTTAGATAGAAATGTATATGATCTTGTCTTTGATAATATTTATTTGTTAAATATTTGTTTTTGGCAGCTTTTTTCGACTCTATGTTTGTAGTAAAACAAACCCGAGAAGTTAATGAAATTTATTTTAAGTGTAAATGGCTATCTGATCTTACTCATGCTCTAGGTATGGACATGTTGAAATTTGAAGAGAAAATGCGAAGATGGTGGACATTAGTGATGCTACAAAAGGAAGCAGTGTCGTTATTTTTCATAGGAATCGGACCGGAAATCGTCTTGCTCGGCTAGTGACGTCTGACTCAGGATGGTCACGGGATATTTCCTCCCTAGCCCGCATCCGGAACTTTAGGAGGAAGACCCTGTGCAAGCAGAGGGTTATGTTTTCCCCTTTTTTTTGCATGTGTAGGATAATATAACATATTCGTGCGGGTTGAAGAAGGAAATGGGTACTTACTTCCAAAAAGAAGCAAAGATTTGGTGGTGGGGGTGAAGGATAGATGGAATAAATAAAGGGAGAAAAAGAAAAGATAAAAAAGAAAGGAGAAACGAGAAAAAAAAGGAAGAGACAAAAGGAGGAAACGAAAACTAAAAAGATTGAGAATAAAAACAAAGAGAGGATAAGAAAAAAAAGAGACTAGAAATAAGAAGAAAGGAAGAGACAGAGAGATGTAGAGGGAGAGAGAATGAAAAAGAAGAAAAGATGAAGAAAATATACAAAAAAGAAAGAAAGGAGCAAATAGATAAGAAAAGAAGAGAGATAAAGAAAACGCCCAAAAGTCATTTGTAAAAAGAAAAGGAACACGAACTCTTAATAAAAAAAAAACACTCGAAAACTAATCTTACACATATTATAAAATAGTATCGGTTCATATTTACACATAATTACAAATAATTAATTCAAATACTGATATATTGCACTTAAGCTTCTCTTCGAATACCGTAACACAAAACCCTCACAAAACCGTTCACCATCATTACTCATATTGTATCAAGAAAAATTCGACATTCTACTTTAATTTCTGAAAAACGAAACCCACTTCTGTGCAAACAAGCCAAAAACTATATGGTCCTCCGACTTGAATTTTAGGAGAAAAATAAAGATTAGCTCCAAAAGATCTGTTTTTCACTATTAAAACACCCTGGGGCTCAACATTACGTTTCCAGATGCATATCCACGTGATCTTACTTTGGGGTAACTTTCAGCAAAATCTAATGGCCAGAAAAGATTCTATGTCCCCAAAAGTGTTATTTTTTGCCATTTTGGCCACTTTTGACCTCCCTTGTGACGCAACCAGAATGTTTATCAATAATCCGATAACGTTACATTTCCTCCTTTGGGCTGTTGTAACTTCATGCAAAATTTCAGAAAAATGTCATGAGTAGTTATTGAGAATTTTGGAAACAAACGGACGAGGGTGAATTCTAAGATCAAATCCAAGTCAGTGGACTAATAAACTCAATTGAACTGACGTTGCTTACAGTAAAATATAGCCAGTTCTTTCTCTTACAGAGTCGCCAACTGAAACTCTTCAAGAAAGAATTATTATTTAAACCTTGGAATGTTTCCTTTTTAATTTCTACATAGTTCTTAGACTTCTACAGCATTTGAACCGATACGAAAAACCCATGCCTAAACATGATGTGTGTAAAGAATACGTTAACTTTTTTCTTTAAAATTAAACTTCCAATCTTATTTACTGCTTTTCCTTCTGACACTGTTTCTTGACAATCTTTAATGTGTAACATTTGTCGTTTTCTTAGAAACTTTTGAAGCGTGAAAGCTTTCTAACTTATCATATAAACAACTTCGCCGATATTTTGGAAAGTCATCCCTTCTTTTCAATTGACTAGATTAAATTAAACCCTCGCCACTTCCAGTTTTGCAGTGGACGCAATGGCAAAGGCGTCACTTTTTTTCACGTTCTTTTCCTCCTTCGCGGTACAGGTTCGAACCTGTCTGCCTGCTACCACTTTTTGTTTTTTTTGCTCAACACACACCTCCAAACATCCGGGAAACGCCAGACATTCAGGCTAGTTATATTATATTGTTCACATCTGTTTCGATCGATGGAACCAACGACCTTTCTCAAGTGTATTTTATTCAATTCAGGAATTTTTCTGTCGAACTCAGTAACTTGCACAGAATTTCGAACGGAACACTTTATTTAATCAGCGGAGGTAGCTTCCTCTCGTTCCGTCAGCTAAGACCGGATAAACGTCTTATATAATTTGTAATTTTGTTCTTAGTATCGCCCGGAGTGAAACTTTAACTCCAGAAAGACTGTCACTTTAAAAGTGATTATCACATAGCACCTTTATCCATTATGAAACGATAATACGAATTATCAATCCTCATCTAAAAAATTCCAAAACAAAAGAATAATTATTTTAGGTAATAACAATACTTATAAAGAGAAGAAATGAGGGATATTAAGATTTAAATAGCTCCATCAATATCTTCGTCAATAACGTTGCGTTTTACTATGTTTTTACTTGAGGGTGGGGGTATGTTTGTATTTTCTTGCTTCCGTACGAGGATAAAATCGGAAACTAAATAAGATAAAAATTATAGCTGCCTTAAAGGAACACTTATTTTTCTTTTAATAACTTCACTAAATAACAATTACAGCTACAGAAATTTCTAGATGGGCTCTGTTCGTTGTCCCGTCTATTTCAAATAACATTTCGTCGATCTGTCATGCTTAATTTGTAATTACAGATTTTAGACGCGTTCGCATAATTCTAACGGGGATCTTTCTACACACCGGAACGATGCGTAATGAGCTTTAATTGTCAAATGCATAGATGAAAGAATCTTACGCATGTTCGTTTTTTTTTTAATTTTTTATTTACTATTACAATGTATATAATGACGACGAATCCTGACGCCGACTGCTCCTGGGTTATACCAGAGCGCCGTGAGGCTGGTAGCATTGAAACTACCATGTTTGTCACGAGAATCCTGTCAGGGTGCGAAAGGGTTCAACTTGAAAAGTCCCTTAAATCTCCATATATAAAGTAGTAGCGTACGTGTGTGTGTGCGTGTGTGTGTACAACTATCAATGACCAAAGAAATATAAAGGTCATGTGTGTGTACACCTCTCCTTGTGATGAAATATTAATGACCATGTTAGGATACTTCTGCCACCGGAGACATTATATTCTATTATTACATGATAAGGGCTGTCCCCTTTTCATGTAAGTATAAAAATAGAGAGTTTAGTTAAAATGAAAGTGAAATAGCAATAGACCAAATTCGAACCTCGTAATTTAGGTTTAGAAATAGATTACGTGTGAGAATTTAAAAATGTAAAACAAACGTTTGTTTAGAATATAGATAAAATATTGCAAGAAAAGAATGTGAACTGTCAAGTTTGTTATGAAATTTTAAATTGAAAGAATGCAGCTTATAAGATAATGTTTTTAACATATTGGAAAAATAGGTTACTGAGTATAGGTTAAAATTCCTTTTGTAGAAATAGGAAAAGTTTTGGACACGTATGTCCGAACACGTGAAAGAAGGCACATGTTTTAACATGTGTATGACGTCACGGAAAATAGAAAGTTCTAGTTATAGAGAAAAAACTTTAGAGTTACAGAAACAGTCAGTGAAAAAACTCAGAGAGAGTCAGTCGTTTAGGAAGCGAGATGTCACTTTGAAACTAAAATGTGAAGCCTTGAATTCTTGATGATGAAAACACGGCCGGTGTTTTGTAAAGCTCGTCTTGTCTTATGATTCTTACAAAAAGGTAAAGTGAAATTGTATTATAAAATGTCTTTACATACACGTCTCAACATCATCATGTCTACACAATGTCTGAACAGCGAACACTATCCCCTTCACTCAAAGAGCTTTCTTCTTCTAGACGTCTAAGGAATGAACATTTTAATATATAGGAATCGTTAAAAACGAACAATCTCTCTAAGTCTCTTACAACATCCCTCTCTAGAACCCTTACAACACATCTCTCTCTAAGATAAGCATCTCTCTCTTGTAATAAAACTCTCTCAAGACAAACACTCTAATAAGGCTCTAAGACTCTCTTTTAATGAAACCCTTATATGTAACACTATATGTACTTTCAATATATAGGATCCTTCAAACCACTTTTACATCATTGAGTTACGGTCATTAACATATAACATTAAATGAAATCTATTTAAATAATTACCTCGAGGATATTACTTAATCGACATAATAGCTTTGTTTCAACTGTACTAATTAAAAGATTTTTCATTATTTAGTTTATTAAAATTTAAAGTTATATTTGATTTAACTTATTATATCTTAAATCTGAAACCGTTTTATTTTCAAACCAAAAACCAGAAAACCAAAAGGGAAAATAACTGATATTTAAATTCTTCAGTCAGCTTGACGCGTTTGTAAATTTTCGGAAGCGGGTAGTGCTAATAGGAGATTGGAACGCCATCTTAGACCCCGAGATAGATAAGGTAGGAGGCGATGCTAGAGGATCGGAGAGGTGCGAGTCCAGCCTGGCTGATCTGATGGCTAGATGCGGTCTGGTCGACAGGTTTCGGGTCGAGCATCCGGGGCGGGAGATGTGGACGTGGACCAATAGCGTTTCCTCCTATCCAAATACATATTTGGACAGGATGTTAGTTAGGAGAGGCGAAGTAGACTTCTTATCTTGTCCCACGTTCACTTAGCTAGGCCAGACGGACCATAAATTAGTTATGGCCCGGCTGAAGCTAGGAAATAGGCCTAAGTTAGCGGGGTACTGGAAGTTAAACACCTCCCTTCTGGAGATACAAGACTTCCAAGATCAGTTAAGAGAATTGATTAAAAAGACACTAGTGGGGGCGGTTACCGGGAGTAAGTGGTGGTTAGGTCTCAAAGCCAAGATCAGAAGCTTCTCCGTCAAGTATGCCCAGCGCCTCGCACTAGATAAGGCCAAGACGAAGAAGCAGCTAGAGCAAAAACTAGCCCAGGCTACGGGGGAGGGTGATAGGGTTAGTCAGGAACTAGCTAAGCAGGACCTTCTACGCGAGACTAGCGAGCGTTACGAAGGCCAAGTAGTTAGAGCTAGGCTTAGAAAGATAGGCAACGAAGCAGTCAATTCTGATGCAAACGTGCGCCATGAGGTTTCAAGGCGTGGCTCGGACAAATATATTGCGAAAGTCAAACATCCGGATGGATGCACCCTGGAATCGACTCGGGAGATCTGCGAGGGGTTTCGAGAACATTTCGAGAAGCGTTTTACGCAGCAGCCCGATCTTCCGGTCCTTGAGTTTAGCGACTATTTGGCCGACTCTCCCTGCCTCGAGGCGGCTAGAGCGGCTGGTTGCGAGGGCTGGGTGATAGAGCGGGAGGTCTTTACTGCGTTGCAGCAGGTCAGCTGTGACAGATCGCCAGGACTTGATGGTCTGCCATACGAACTGTACTTGAGGCTGTCGCCCATGTTTCTGCCTCTTCTGACGGATATGTTCAACCATTGGTTTGCTCAGGGATCCATCACAGGGCAGGTGACCAAGGGAGTGATCACATTGCTGAAGAAAGGTGACGGGCATAGAGGGGAAGAGTTAGACGACTACAGGCCCATAACTCTGCTAAACACAGAGTTGAAGATTTTGGCCAAGGTCCTGTCGAATCAGCTGCTGGTTGTTATCGACGAGTTGGTTGAACCGGAACAGAACAACGCTGTGAAGGGAAGGTCGATTCAGAACAACTTGCACCTGATCCGCACGATCCTAGAGGGGGGGAATAGATGACGACACGGAAGCCGCGATGATAAACTTAGATCAGTCCAAAGCTTTCGATAGGGTCGACCATCGTTTCCTGGCATCTGTCTTAGAGGCCGCCGGTTTTAAACTGGACTTTTGCAAGTTGATCTCCATAATATATCGACAGCCCATGGCTGTCGTGCAAGTTAACGGAAAGCGCTCAAAACACTTTGTTATCTCTCGGTCGGTTCGTCAGGGTTGTCCACTGTCGCCCCTGCTTTATGTCCTGGCTTTGGAGCCTCTTCTCCACAAGCTGAGACATGGGGAGGCAAATTCGGCCCTGCGCGGAATGGCTCTGCCTGGCGGCTCAGCTGCCAAGGTATCTGCGTTCGCCGATGATGTCACGATCTTTGTGTCGGGCTTCAGAGACATTGAGGTCGTGTCGGAGGCACTCACACAGTACGAAAGAATCACGGGGGCCAAGATAAACTGCAACAAGTCGGTAGGACTGCGGTTGGGCGCATGGAGTGGCAACGCAAACCTCCCTGCACCTTCAGCTGGACAGATGGCCCGGTCCGGATCCTCGGCGCGTGGTTCGGACCGGGTCTCCAGCTTGACAAGAATTAGTTGGAGGTACGGTCAAAGGTGGAGGCTGCAGTCAATTCGTGACTTCCTAGGAAACTTTCCTTAAAGGGTAGAGCTGAGGCGTGCGCCACTTACGTCTTTCCTCTCATCCTTTACTGACTGGCCGTACTTCCCCTGCCTGCACAACACCTAAAAGCTCTTGTCGAACTCTTGTCCTCACTCCTTTGGGACAGAGGAAGACACTGGGTGAGCAGACAAGTCTGTATTCAACGTCCGTGTGAGGGAGGCTTGGGAATGCCGGACTTGAAGTGTCATCGAGATGCTGAGAGGCTGGCCTTCCTGAGCCACTATATGCAGGATGACCAACCGTGGCACCCCGTGGTTACTGCCGCCTTCCCCGACCTCGTTCTCGACCCTTCCATCGAGAGCCGTCGCAGGCCGCGAGGAGAATCTGCCTACATGAAAGAGTGCCGAGCCGCGCTAAAACGACTACCAAGGTCCAGTGACCTTGTGACTGCTACCCGTAGAGAAATCCACAGTTATCTAGTGAAGGGGGCCGCTGACGACCCGCTATGCGGGCGTTTGGGGTGGCAGCAGAGTGAGATCCGCTCCGCGTGGAGCTGGGCGCCAGGTTCGAGTCATCTGAACAATTCGGAGTTCTCTCTGATCTGGCGATTGGCCCGAAATGCACTTCCACTCAACAACATACAATACAGTTCCGGTTTTTTGGAGTCGCCTGATTGTCCCCGTTGTGGGACAACTGCCGTAGAAACTACAGATCACGCTTTCTTCGATTGCCGCGAACTCCGCCAGTACTGGTCGTATGTCAGCAGAGTGACGGCTCGCATCGATCCTGAGCATCCTCGCCCAATTACTGTATCCAATGTTGTGGACAACGTGAGGCCACCGTGGGACCGGGAAAGACAAATGGTCTACGTTACGATCCTGGCCGTGGCGAGAATGGTGATTTGGACGTCGCGTCTGCAAGGTTGCCGGGGGGTGTTGTCTTTTTCTGATCAAGATCTGATCGCGTTCTTTAAACACCAACTACGGGTGAAGATCAGATGTGATAGAAGAAGGCTGCATCGTGCGGCCTTTTTATAGAAGATGGATACATGTGGCAAGTCTGTGTGTACGAAGAGGAGCCAAATTTGAATACGTGTTCCCCGCCTAGGTGTGGAATGCGCAGTTCTGTAAAGTAAAATTAAACAAGTAGTCTCTCAGCTAGCTGAGTGTGTGTTTCACCCCTCCCCGATTAGGAAGCCTTCAAGATCCCCATCCCCTCTTACCTGCAATTTTTGTTTTCACCCCTTCCTCTAAATTTTACCCATCTTGGAGAAAAAGAAATACAAACTAACCTCCATCCCTTACCCACAAAAAAAAAATATTCTTTTCTCCATTCACCCCCATCTAGAGGGCATCCCCACCTAGAGACTGACCCGCAGAAGCGAGGTTCCTTTTACAAACCTAGTGGAACGGGCAGTCTACCAACTAGACGGGGTTGGGAGGGTCCTACTAATCACCTTTTTTCTTTTTTTTTTCCCCGCCCTCGACACAAATGAATTATTGTACCATTTTATTGTTATCTTTTTTGTTTTTACACCTCAATAAAAAATGTTTTAAAAATTGGGAGTTACTAGGACGTCCCCCAATATGAAAGGGTGAATGCGGTATTATGGTGAAAGAAGATACTAGCTGGGAGAAACTTTTGACTTTGTTTAGTTCTGGAGTGGCAAGGATGACCAACGACCCCCAAAATCCCCCCTTTTGAGTTGGCCATGTGCCTAAGTTTTTTGTTCATCGTTGATTTTTTCTGTATTTGTAAACATGAATAAAAGATTTAATATCTAAAGTGTAGTATCTGTTCCGGCATATACTGCAAGCTATGACTAGCTATGACTAGCAAAGACCAGATGTGGGGGCAACCCCACATGCCTGACCATTAACCAGCTCCCATTTCCCACCTCTCGGGAGCTGGTCCCCTTTTTCCCTTCCACCTCCCTTCACTCCTCACATTAAAAATCGGCCTTGTGCCTAATTTGCTCGGTGGGGGAGCAAATAAATACCATCTGTTCTGATACCTACATCGTGCGAGGCAGTGCTGTTCTGGCGACACATTCTCGTGCCCGGAACACCTGACAAGCTTTTTGGGTCGCGTTCTGTCCGCACCCCCACTTTGTCTTTCTTCCTCTGCTCTCCCCCCACGGGGGATCCGAGCTGATAATTTACGACCTTCCCGCGAGGGAGGGTCGGAAACACCTTCTCTCTTCCCTCCACTAACTTCCCACTCCCTCTCTCAGCTCTATCTCCCCTTTTGGCGCCACCTCTTTTTGGCGCCAAAGTCGGCTCCCCACTTTGGACGCTGATTCCACGTCACTTTTTTCAGTGAATTTTTTAAAAGAGGGACCCAAAACGGACACTCCCAGCCCGGGGGCCACCAATATGGATACCCTCAGCCAGGGGCCCACCAATATGGATACCCCCAGCCAGGGGGCTACTGCTCCCCAAGAGGACGAATCCCCAACAGGAGAAAAAACAACTGCTGATGGGGCGTACCGCCCGGGTATGACACCATTGGACGCTCCCCAGAAGGGGGAAAATTTAACAAAAGCTCCCCCCGAGGGCGACCCCCCAAAGGGGAGCAAAGCCAAAATCGGTCGTAGCATCTCACTCCAACCACAAAAAGGAGGAGGTGCCAGACCAAAAGGACAATAAAGGGGACAGCGCTCCCCAGGAGGGCTGCTCTCCCAAAAGGGGAGCCGATCAAGAAAATGAGGGGGCATACCGCCTGGACCTCACAAACGAGGAAGGGGCAGATGGCCTCCAAGTAAACAAAAAAGATCATGCTCTTCAAGAGGCCGACTCCCCAAAACGGGAAGCTGCTCCCGAAAAAGATACTAAAAAGGGAGCCACCGCCCAAAAATGTGACACTCCCACAAAAGGACTGACCAAGACATCTGGGTAGGCAGGAAGCGTCACCAATAAACAGGCAGGGGCGACCTCCATAAAAGACCAAAAACGGTCTAACCCCACTAAAGACCCCATACCAACACCAACAAGAGGGTCTGCGTGAGGGAAGACCGTAGAAAAACAACTGTCCCCTCAAGAGTATAGAGACCTGTACCTGACAAAGTACAGACAATACATAGAGGGGGCAGATATAAAACCCATACCAGGTGCCTGGGAGGCGATTGAGGGCAGAGTCCTGTCCTTTGCCATTTCCGATATACCGGAAAACCGCCTCCTAGGGATGAAGAAGGAAGACATGGCAGGGCTCCTCCACAAACTTAACATCCCAGTACTATACCTGTACCAGAGGAGCTTCGCTGTGTGGGACATCCTCCTACCCACCAAGGATGATGCGGAGAGACTCTCCCTCCAAGAAATAAAGCATGGGAGAGTCAAACTAATACCTGAATACCAGGGCAAGAGAAGGACTCGGGTGCAGGTATTTAATGTGCCAACCCAAATACCTGCGGAAGTATTAGGATGCCTCTTCAGCCAGTACGGTGAGGTAGAACAGGTGACCCCAGTACGGTCAAAAACTGGGACTCACCTGGGCTGCTACACAATAGCAATGAGGCTGAAGAGGGAGGGTGTTCGAGGAATACCACCGCTGCTGACATACAAAGATGCCAGCATAACGGTAGTGGTGGAGGGCCGTCGTCCACACTGTTGGTTCTGCCAAAAGCAGGGCCACATGGCTAGGAGTTGCCCCCAAAGGGTAACCCCTAATCAAACAACCCAAAAGGCGGTCACAACCCCTGAGACAACGCCCGCACCAAAACAGGCGGCAACAACCCCTGCAACTGCAGCACCAACCCCAGCTCCAAGGAAAACCCAAACCACCCAGGAGGCCAAGGGGGAAGAATGGAGCACGGTAGTGAGACAAAAGCGGAAACACATAATCCCTTCTGCCACCGTCCCACCACCAGCCCAAAAATCGAGGCAGGAGCCTCTGCAAATGCAGCAACAACAACAGCCACAGCAGCCAATGCCGCGGAAACAACTGCAGCAACAACTACTGCAGCAGCAAAATCAGCAAGTGCAGCAGAAGCATCAGCAGCAGCAACGAAACCAGCGACAGCAGCAACAACAAAAACAGCTGCAGCAGCAAATAGAGGAGCAGACACAACCAACGGTCCCCACACCAATCGAGACGGGGATTAAGCAGAGAAAAGACTGCTCCTCTGAGGATGAATCCGCAAGTAAGAGGGAGAGGAACTCAACCTCACCTCTCCCTGGTTCATTCGAAAGAATGAAAAAGAAAAACAAAAGAAGAAAAGAGGAAGAAAAGGTGGCCCCCACTCCCTGTGAACATACACCACCCCTAACAACAAAATCCACTTCCACCCCCAAACCACACACTGCACCAACACCAGACACCACACCAACACCAGACACCGCACCAACACCAGACACCACACCAACACCAGACACCGCACCAACACCAACACCAGACACCACACCAACACCAAACACCGCACCAACACCAGACACCACACCAACACCAACACCAGGCACTACACAAACACCCGGCCCCACACCAAGGCAAACTGAGCTACTACCCCAAAAAGAAAAGAAAAATAATGAACCAAGGGAGGGGAGAGACTCCTCTGCCTCTTGCAGACCAACCAGACTAAAGGTCCTTTCCCCTGAGGAACTATGTAATGTATACCCTCTATCTGTGGCCACAGACATTTCCCATCGGCAGAGGAAAAACTTAAAACCTCTGCTCGATTACAAACAGATGGAGGGGAAAGATGTAAATATCCCCTCAAACTTCCCGGACGCCCCACTCCTAATAACTTTTGTCAGAACTCCAGAGGCCTTCAAGACCAACTTGTGGACAAGGTTGCAGGCCGCTGAAGGGGCGTTTCCGGGAATTGAACTGGTGAAAAAAAATGACCCTTCTCTTGATGAACTGTCAAAACAATGCAAGGGAAGGGTCCCCGTGTTGGTCCATCCGTCACTCTACAGAGCCATAAAATTAATTTATCCTTTGGACGTCGGCGGCATTGCGAGAGAAGGTCAGGATATGAAAAACCTGACCAGCTTGAGCATGGCACATAACGTCGGCGTCCTCTCCCCAGCTGACTTCGGAGCTGAGTGTGACACACCCTAAGGTAGGTACCATGGCTTTGAATTTGGCTAGTTTGAATGTGAGGGGCTTGAGATCACCGGGCCGGGTGGCTCGCCTCCGGCACGACCTCTTGTCCCTGGGAGTGGATGTGGCTGGGATTCAGGAGAAGCATTTCGTTTCCTCTGTGGACTGTCAGGTGCTGGCCAGAGATTTTGAGGTTTTCTCAGCATATGGCAGCCCGCGGGGGAAGGGAGTTTCCGTGTTGGTTAAAGTACCCTGTCGGCGACGGTCGAAGTTGTCCATAGAGATGCGGTGGGCAGGCTGGTTGTGGCCGATGTTGCCGTAAAAGATTCTGTGTTTCGGGTGATCGTGGTTCATGTGCCCAGCACTGCTCGTGAGAGGGTCTCATTCTTCAGTCAGCTTGACGCGTTTGTAGATTGTCGGAAGCGGGTAGTGCTAATAGGAGATTGGAACGCCATCTTAGACCCCGAGATAGATAAGGTAGGAGGCGATGCTAGAGGATCGGAGAGGTGCGAGTCCAGCCTGGCTGATCTGATGGCTAGATGCGGTCTGGTCGACAGGTTTCGGGTCGAGCATCCGGGGCGGGAGATGTGGACGTGGACCAATAGCGTTTCCTCCTATCCAAATACCTATTTGGACAGGATGTTAGTTAGGAGAGGCGAAGTAGACTTCTTATCTTGTCCCACGTTCACTTGGCTAGGCCAGACGGACCATAAATTAGTTATGGCCCGGCTGGAGCTACGAAATAAGCCTAAGTTAGCGGGGTACTGGAAGTTAAACACCTCCCTTCTGGAGATACAAGACTTCCAAGATCAGTTAAGAGAATTGATTAAAAAGGCACTAGTGGGGGCGGTTACCGGGAGTAAGTGGTGGTTAGGTCTCAAAACCAAGATCAGAAGCTTCTCCGTCAAGTATGCCCAGCGCCTCGCACTAGATAAGGCCAAGACGAAGAAGCAGCTAGAGCAAAAACTAGCCCAGGCTACGGGGGAGGGTGATAGGGTTAGTCAGGAACTAGCTAAGCAGGACCTTCTACGCGAGACTAGCGAGCGTTACGAAGGCCAAGTAGATAGAGCTAGGCTTAGAAAGATAGGCAACAAAGCAGTCAATTCTGATGCAAACGTGCGCCGTGAGGTTTCAAGGCGTGGCTCGGACAAATATATTGCGAAAGTCAAACATCCAGATGGACGCACCCTGGAATCAACTCGGGAGATCTGCGAGGGGTTTCGAGAACATTTCGAGAAGCGTTTTACGCAGCAGCCCGATCTTCCGGTCCTTGAGTTTAGCGACTATTTGGCCGACTCTCCCCGCCTCGAGGCGGCTAGAGCGGCTGGTTGCGAGGGCCGGGTGACAGAGCGGGAGGTCTTTACTGCGCTGAAGCAGGTCAGCTGTGACAGATCGCCAGGACTTGATGGTCTGCCATACGAACTGTACTTGAGGCTGTCGCCCATATTTCTGCCTCTTCTGACGGATATGTTCAACCATTGGTTTGCTCAGGGATCCATCCCAGGGCAGGTGACCAAGGGAGTGATCACATTGCTGAAGAAAGGTGACGGGCATGGAGGGGAAGAGTTAGACGACTACAGGCCCATAACTCTGCTAAACACAGAGTTGAAGATTTTGGCCAAGGTCCTGTCGAATCAGCTGCAGGTTGTTATCGACGAGTTGGTTGAACCGGAACAGAACAACGCTGTGAAGGGGAGATCGATTCAGAACAACTTGCACCTGATCCGCACGATCCTAGAGGGGGGAATTGATGACGACACGGAAGTCGCGCTGATCAGCTTAGATCAGTCCAAAGCTTTCGATAGGGTCGACCATCGTTTCCTGGCATCTGTCTTAGAGGCCACCGGTTTTAAACCAGACTTTTGCAAGTGGATCTCCATAATGTATCGACAGCCCATGGCTGTCGTGCAAATGAACGGAAAGCGCTCGAAACCCTCTGTTATCTCTCGGTCGGTTCGTAAGGGTTGTCCACTGTCGCCCCTGCTTTATGTCCTGGCTTTAGAGACTCTTCTCCGCAAGCTGAGACATGGGGAGGCAAATTCGGCCCTGCGCAGAATGGCTCTGCCTGGCGGCTCAGCTGCCAAGGTATCCGCGTTCGCCGATGATGTCACGGTCTTCGTGTCGGGCTTCAGAGACATTGAGGTCGTGTCGGAGGCACTCCCGCAGTACGAAAGAATCACGGGGGCCAAGATAAACTGCAACAAGTCGGTAGGACTGCGGTTGGGCGCATGGAGTGGCAACGCAAACCTCCCTGCACCCTTCAGCTGGACAGATGGCCCGGTCCGGATCCTCGGCGCGTGGTTCGGACCGGGTCTCCAGCTTGACAAGAATTAGTTGGAGGTACGGTCAAAGGTGGAGGCTTCAGTCAATTCGTGGCTTCCTAGGAAACTTTCCTTAAAGGGTAGAGCTGAGGCGTGCACCACTTATGTCTTTCCTCTTATCCTTTACCGATTGGCCGTACTTCCCCTGCCTGCACAACACCTAAAAGCTCTTGTCGAACTCTTGTCCTCGCTCTTTTGGGACAGAGGAAGACACTGGGTGAGCAGACAGGTCTGTATTCAACGTCCGTGTGAGGGAGGCTTGGGAAGTGTTATTGAGATGCTGAGAGGCTGGCCTATATGTTGGATGACCAACCGTGGCACCCCGTGGTTACTGCCGCCTTCCCCGACCTCGTTCTCGACCCTTCCATCGAGAGCCGTTGCAGGCCGCGGGGAGAATCTGCCTACATGAAAGAGTGCCGAGCCGCGCTAAAACGACTACCAAGGTCCAGTGACCTTGTGACTGCTACCCGTAGGGAACTCCATAGGGATCTAGTGAAGGGGGCCGCAGAGTGAGATCCGCTCCGCGTGGAGCTGGGCGCCAGGTTCGAGTCATCTGAACAATCCAGAGTTCTCTCTGACCTGGCGATTGGCCCGAAATGCACTTCCACTCAACAACATACAATGCAGTTCCGGGTTTTTGGAGTCGCCTGATTGTCCCCGTTGTGGGACAACTGCCGTAGAAACTACGGATCACGCTTTCTTCGATTGCCGCG
Source organism: Euprymna scolopes (assembly GCF_053919585.1). Lineage (NCBI taxonomy): Eukaryota > Metazoa > Mollusca > Cephalopoda > Sepiida > Sepiolidae > Euprymna > Euprymna scolopes. The sequence goes on from NC_136491.1 coordinate 49,343,140, forward strand.
AACTCCGCCAGTACTGGTCGTATGTCAGCGGAGTGACGGCTCGCATCGATCCTGAGCATCCTCGCCCAATTACTGTATCCAATGTTGTTGACAACGTGAGGCCGCCGTGGGACCGGGAAAGACAAATGGTCTACGTTACGATCCTGGCCTTGGCGAGAATGGTGATTTGGACGTCGCGTCTGCAAGGTTGCCGGGGGGTGTTGTCTTTTTCTGGTCAAGATCTGATCGCGTTCTTTAAACACCAACTACGGGTGAAGATCAGATGTGATAGAAGAAGGCTGCATCGCGCGGCATTTGACAGAAGATGGATACATGTGGCAAGTCTGTGTGTACGAAGAGGAGCCAAATTTGAATACATGTTCCCCGCCTAGGTGTGGAACGCGCAGTTCTGTAAAGCAAAATTAAACAAGTAGTCTCTCAGCTAGCTGAGTGTGTGTTCCATCCCTCCCCGATTAGGAAGCCTTCAAGATCCCCATCCCCTCTTACCTGCTATTTTTGTTTTCACCCCTTCCTCTAAATTTTACCCATCTTGGAGAAAAAGAAATACAAACTAACCTCCATCCCTTACCCACAAAAAAAATTTTCTTTTCTCCATTCACCCCCATCTAGAGGGCATCCCCACCTAGAGACTGACCCGCAGAAGCGAGGTTCCTTTTACAAACCTAGTGGAACGGGCAGTCTATCAACTAGACGGGGTTGGGAGGGTCCTACTAATCACCTTTTGTTTTTTCTTCCCCCGCCCTCGACACAAATGAATTATTGTACCATTTTATTGTTATCTTTTTTGTTTTTACACCTCAATAAAAAATGTTTTAAAAATTGGGAGTTACTAGGACGTCCCCCAATATGAAAGGGTGAATGCGGTATTATGGTGAAAGAAGATACTAGCTGGGAGAAACGTTTGACTTTGTTTAGTTCTGGCGTGACAAGGATGACCAACGACCCCCAAAATCCCCCCTTTTGAGTTGGCCATGTGCCTAAGTTTTTTGTTCATCGTTAATTTTGACTGTGTTTGTTAACATGAATAAAAGATTTAATATCTCAAAGTGTAGTATCTGGCTCGGCAGATACTGCAAGCAAAGACCATATGTGGAAGCGACCCCACATATAAGACCTTGGTCAATGTAAGGGCAACCCTTCATACCAATCGTCACTATCCAGCTCCCCTACTCCCCGGGGAGCTGGTCCCCATTTCCCCTTCACTTCTCACATTAAAAATCGGCCTTGTGCCTAATTTGCTCGACAGAGGAGCAAATATATACCCTGTTCTTACTACAAGCTGTACTTATTTTGATATAAAATGGGGGATCACTTTTGTGTATTAATTTAATTTAATAACTTTTCTGTATTAATTTAATTTCGTTTATTTTTCCATAATTTAGGACGTAAATAATACTGTCAGTAAGCTTACACGAGTGGTCGGTTTACAAAAATATATTTTTGTTTTTCATTTTTTTCTTCAATTATAGAATTTGTATAGTTTTTACCAGATGCTTCTTTAGTTTACTTAACTGCCTCCTAATGTAAACAGATTTTTTGTGAAATGTTAAACTGCATAGTCACAACTATACAAGCTGTATAATGAAAAAAGAACGAAAAACAAAACTATGCTTTTGTAAACTTACTAATAGCATAATTAGCGTCCTAAATTTTGAGATGAAAAAAATGAACGCATCCCTTAGTAAAAAAGCACCAATTTTCGGGGGTGCTGAAAACGAATATCGCAGTTAAATTTGTTTTATGATATGAATAAATTATTAGGAGGTTAGAAAGTGGGTGCCCATTTTACGTTAAATGTATATAGGAAAGTGATCCCCCACTTTTGGAAAAAGTAATTTTTCATATTGTGAAAACTACATATCTGCCCCAAATTTACATGTGATATTCGTTTTCAGCACCACCGAAAACCATTAAAAGTCGCCATTTTAAAGTTTTGAGGGAGTTTGAAAGAAACTTTACATTGACCCCAAAAATTAAGACCTGTTTTTTGTTGCCTAATACGTTTAAGCAGTCTTTATACATAATATGAAAGAAGACATTTTGAAAAAACAATTAACATTTTAGCGTAGGAGATAACTTTTCTATATAAATTTAACGTAAAATGAGCACCCACTATTTAGCCACAAAGCGTTCAACTAGACATGTCATCTCTAGCATTTTTTCAAGTTTGGCGATCGAGGGGGGTGGGTGGATAAAACATGACAAATACAATTTTTTTTAGTTTTTTTGTGGTGGTGGGGGGCGGAATTACATTTGAAACATAAAATAACGATAAATTTAATTATTTTTTATGAAACCATTCTGTACTTTCACCTAACAATTTTATAAGCAGAACGAACCCCAAAATATGGCAACATAAATTTTTTTCGGGGCGGGGGGGGGGAATTACATTAGAAATATTAAATGACGAAAAATGTCATTTAATTGTTTTTGGAATTACCTTTTGGCAGATCATTTTTTTTTTCTATTTTTGCGATCGCACGGGCATTCACTACTATTTTTATTGAAACAAAAGTTGTAATGATTTATTTTTGATTATCTTTTCTTTGCAGGGAGGGAGGGGGTCTTTCCAGTGCTCAATATCCAGAGAATAGTTTCTTCTGCCGAAAGCTCTGGTGGAGAGGGTATCACATATTTCTATTTTTGGGCGATTACATGTACATGTTTTCATCCGCTCTTTTATTTTGGTTTTGTTGCCCATGATGGAAATGATAAGTAAACCGGTGTATTTCAAACAGAACTTCATGTCAACCCAGGCAACGCTGGGTACACATGCTAGTTACTTGATATTCGTGCAGGCAAAATACTGGAACGAATTGACTGGAAAGCAGTTTTTATGTACCTTTGTCGATAAAGTAATTCTGAAATTTATTTATAATAAAGTAATAGATATGCACATAACTATATATATATTTTACCCTCAAATATATATATATATATATATATATATATATATATATATATATATATATAGATAGATAGATATATAGATAGATAGATAGATAGTGTAACCCGGATATAAGAGGCCCGAATATCATAACAACAGCAGATATAAAAGAGATTTTCCTTTGGTCCCAAATAAGAGTCTGTGTTAATGTACAGTGTAACATGGATATAAACACCCCGGATGTAAGTGTAACCCGGATATAAGGGAGGTTATAGACCAGAGAATAAGTTTCTAATACCCGTATATGTCAAGCAATAAATATTGTTTCAATTCTACATAATTTACCTCAGAATTTTCATTTATATTATTGCTCTCTCTCTCTCTCTCTGTATATTGAGCTTTTTTTTTATTAATACTAATACTTATTTGGACTTTATGGTTATAGTAATGTACAATCTGTAATCGTACGGCATTTACGTATTTCATTTTATATATAAATTTATATATATATATATATATATATATATATATATATATATATATATATACACACACACACATCATTTTGCTTGGAGCGTGATTACCAATTTTCGCACCATTTGTCATCGCGCCGTTGTCACCGGTACCTGACAAGACTGTCACTCACACTGCCAGTCGTCCATTCAGCCTACGAAGCAGCCTAATGTGTTTTACCCTCAGCCGTTTTCTCTTCTTCGTTCTATCTCCATCAAACTCAAAGTGGCCATTCCTCGTGGCCCTGCTGGCAATTACAAACCATGTCAAAAGCGACACTTGTTATTCTGGCTGCTTTTCAATATTCAACTGGTTCTCATCCAGAGTGGGCAGCAAATTTCTTTTCTTTCCATGGACGATGCGAAATTGAAAAGTCGACATGAATTGAAGTACTTTGTTTTGGGTTGTCCTCCGAAACCTGCTTTTGGCTTTAGGAACAATGAGAGTAGCCTCATAATATATATATATATATATATATATATATATATATATATATATATATATATATATATATATATATATATATATATATATATATATATATATAAATTATTACATTTTCACCCCAAATAAGGCACATTGCTACTTTGGTGTAGGGGGCTACTATCAGGAACATAAGCTACTAGGATACTATGTGGGGATTTGGGCAGTAAAATGTCTGTTCACGTTACACTTGATCTTCTGCACGTCAGTACAGTTGGGGAAGCAGGGACCTGGAATGGAATTCCTAAGTCTCGCGGTTCTGGGGAAGAAACTACTGGAGTAGAAAGATCTTTTACATCTAGAGATCTCTACTGGTTGGGGGTGAGATTTAGCTGACTGTCAGGTTTGTCGAGGGTGTTTACGTCGTGGGGGCACAAGTGCTTGCAGTTCGTCAGAGTATTCTCCATTAAAATACTTGTAGAACAGACAGAGGGAGGAAAAATTTCGTCGATGGGACAGAGGCTGAAGCTTGGATGCCAGTTCAGGGCCTATCAGATTGGCGACTCTCTTTTGAACCTTGTCTAGGAGCGAGAGACTAGTAGTAGATGCCCCAGCCCAAATATGACAACAATACTCCATACATGGGCGAATGGTGGCCTTAAAAAGGTATAGGATACTTTCTGGTGTTAGTAATTTTCTAGCACGGTAGAGAGAGCCTACCTTCTTTGCAGCGGCCCTGGCGATGCTTTCTATGTAATTGTTCCAACTCATGTTTACTGTGAACGTTAGGCCAAGGAGTTTGAAAGATGTACTCTCAGATAAAGTGTCGTTGGCTATTGCTATTGGTGGTAGAGAAGGTTTCTTGTAATTATTGAAAGAAACAAGTTTAGTCTTGGCGGCATTGAATGTGACCATCCATTTTCGTTCCCATTCCACTACAGATTGGAGGTCATCCTCAAGTGTTTCTGCCAATTCTTTAGATAGTGTTCATTTGTTTTCCTGTCGTGCTTGTTATAGAGTGTGGTGTCATCAGCATATATACCGATCTCAGAGGCAATTTTAAGGGTATTTGCAGCTTCTCTTCCAATTTTCGGATTTTAATCATGTCAAATCACACTTTATTTCCTTTTGACGGATTGATTATTGCTATTTCTTCTGATGAGTTAAGGGCATAATCGATTCACTGATTGATATAATAATTAAGTGCTTTATTTTCTGCTACGAAACAGATACAGTCAAGAATTGTAAATGTCAACTGAATTAAAGGAATAAATAATATGATGGCCAGCATTATGAATTTTGGAATATAGTTTTTGTCATTTATTCAGTATATTGCTCTGTAATTACATTGAGCTTCTTAAATAACGATTGGTATATATTGTATGAAAATATATTTCTACTGATATATATATATATATATATATATATATATATATGTCTATAAAAGTGAAAGTGTCTGTCCGTGTGTGTATCTTTGTGTCTGTGTGTGTACATTTCCCTATGCAAAAACTCTGTCAATTTTAAGTCTAAAGACTCGAAATTTGATATACAGGGTACTGAGATTTGGGAAAATCGATGTGATCGAATTTCGGCCAGAAATTTGGCGATTAAGGGGTCAAAGTTCAACGATTTGACTTTTGAGAACTCTACCAAACTCCTTCGACAATTTTGGGTCTAAACACTTGAAATTTTAGATATAGGTTCATTGGACATGGATCTAACTAAATAACATTGATTTGAGCCCAAAACAATAAATTTTAAGGAGTCATAATAGGGGTCAAAGTTAAAAAAAGTTGACCGCTTTTTTTTTTGCTCAACATACACCTCCAAATACCCGGTAAAGTTAAAGTGTCTGTGTGTGTGTGTGTGTGTGTGTGTGTGTGTACATTTCCCTACGCAATAACTCTGTCAATTTTGTGTGTGTGTCTGTGTGTCTGTGTGTCTGTTTGCCCTACGCAATAACTCTGTCAATTTTCAGTCTACAGACTCAAAATTTTATATTCAGGGTACTGAGATTTGAAAAATCTTTGTAATCCGTTTTCGGACAGAAATTTGGCGGTTAAGAGGTCAAAGTTCAACGATTTGACTTTTGAGAACTCTACCAAACTCCTCCGCCTATTATGGGTCTAAACAATTGAAATTTTTGATATAGGTTCATTGGACATGAATCTAACTTACTAACATTGATTTGATCCCAAAACAATAAATGTCAAGGGGTTATAATAGAGGTCAAAGTGAAAAAAATTGATCTCTGCGGTCTCTATCAAATTACTCAGACAATTTCTGGTCTAATCATTTGAAATTTTACATAAAAGCGTATTCAGAGATAGGGCAAGCTTTTTAATCGGTGTGGGTCGAAAATTTGAGCTTCCAATATATACATGTATGTATGTATGTTTGCATGTCTGCTTAAACTTTCGACCGAGGCAACGGATTTTCATAAGATCAGTATCATTTTTCAGCTTCGCCTTTCAGACGACAAATCTAAAAATATTGGCTAAAAACATTCATTTTCTCACCTTCAACTGGGTCGCTTTTTTCGACGATATTTTCGAAAGTAATCCCCTCTTCGATTGTCTAGCCTTAATTTAAACCTATGTCACTTCCGGTTTGGTGGTGGTCGAAACCGCAAAGACGTAACATTTTTTCTCATTCTTTTCTTCCTTTGCGGAACGGATTCGAGCGTGCCTTCCTACTACCATTTTTTTTTGCTCAACATACACCTCCAAACACCCGGGCAACACCGGGCTGAAATGCTAGTTTATATATATATATATATATATATATATATATATATATATATATATATTATTGAATATTTAAATGCTTATATATTTAGTTCTATAGGGCGAAACTACATGAAGATTTCTAGGCTTTTTGAATATTTTAATACTATTCTAGGGTTTCAATTTTATGACAATTGGTAAAAACAACAACTAGATTTTAAAACCCACAAAACAAAAAATATATATATATGAACTGTCTATTTATGGTTCCGGATTATTTTAAAGACAATTATGCATAGAAGGTATCGTTCCACAGTTTAAATAGTATAGTATTTTACTTACATTTTTAACGATGTCTTCTGTTTATTATTGTAGTGTAATATGGAACGTTTATTCTATTTTATTCAGTAATAAATATATTTTTTACATTTAACGTTATAAGTTCGTTTTTTTTACTGTGCCATTTTATCTTTTTTTTATTTTTATTTACTTTTGAGTGAGCCTTACATAACAAAAAAATGTTTAGAAATACATGTTACAAAAGTCAAGAATGACTTTATTAAATAAATCACCAAAGTCACCATTCGTAAATACACTGAGTAACACAGAGTCAAAACATATTTTACGTCTTGTTCTGTTTTGTTTTTGTTTTACGGCATATCAATCCTTTTTCGTGTTATTTAATGCCAAATCGAGTAATTTTGTAACATTTATACAGCTTCACGTTATAGTTATTACTTATGTTATGTTCGTTTTATTTTGTTTCTTTTACAGGCAGTCATCATATATATAATTGTTTAAGTAATTTGGTAGAGACCGCAGTTGTTGCGTAGGGAAATGTACACAGACACATAGACACAAACACCAACAGACAAACACGTTCAGTTCACTTATATATATATATATATATATAAAACATATATATATATATATATATATATATATATATAGAATTTGATCTATCCACAAATATATTAAAGTGGTATTTATTACGGATTCATTTTTAGTATTTACATCAACAGCGATCAATACGTGAGTACAGCTTATCTTAAACATGGAATGCTGTGTAGCTTTATTACTATATCTATTTTAATAACTTCATGTTTCAGGGTTGTTTTGTTTGTTTATTTGGGAGGGTACATGCACGATGTTAATGTGTGCATAGGTACCGAAAAACGTAAATAAAAAATACACATGAAGAGTGAAACGCCACGTTATAAAACAAAGCGAAACCAAAAAAATAAAATAAAAACAAAACAAAAAAATGAATGAATAGCGCCGTTGTCAGTTTCCTCAGTATAATCGTAAACGAAAAAGGAAAAAACAATGATATCCGTAAATTTTACGTATTTTGTTTCGCCGATTATTTTTATCTTTATTTTTGTAGGGGTAATTGCATGTAAGTGTGAGGTATAAGTACGTAACTTTATGATTATGAGCCTTTGAGTATTTTATATTTGGTTTAATATTCATAAAACCATTGCGTCGTACAGAGAAAGCGGTTATAGTTGTAAAGGTCTGACGTGTTCGTTTTTTTCTAAGAAGGTGTTTATTCTGGAGTAATAGATTATTATATTCTCAGCCAATGAGAATAACTGGAATATTAATTATTATTATATTTTTAATTGGGACATGGAAATATAATTGTATGCCTATGAGTTCATGATCCCGTTAAGAAGGGCTAGCGCAATATAGTTATCATATGTATATATCTTCCCGGCCTTGACTGGAGGTGGTGGGAGGACTTTAGATTTAGAGGGGAATATAGTAATTACTTCCTCTGAAGATATAGGTGATCGTGATAATCTTTCTCCTAGGATATACTTTAGGATTTTATTATAACGAATAAATGTGTATAAAACAGCGTTCTAAAGTTACACGATGTTGGATAATAGTATAGACATAATACATTTGTATTTGGCATCTGTTATTGCAAACCTACGGTAATTTGGTCTAGAAGAGAATTTCTGCCATTAAAATATTATATATGAAGATAATACTCAAATATTGCAGTTTATCTTAGGTATTTTACGCACATTGAAAAAATACAGGCTAAAAGACTAAAAATCAGCACATGAAAAGCATAATTATTGTTTATCAACACATGTACATAAGTTATTCACTCTGATGTATTTTTTATAATGAAACCCCAGTAAAAGATCAGTATCACTTGTTTACACATGCACACATATCATAAGGTCACCGTGGTATCTGGATTAGTTCAAAGCTTGTTACTGTTTATCCGATAGTCGGAGATTCTAACCATGATCTATGAACAGATCACGAGTAAATTAATTCTTAATTATCCACTCTAAAGACCACTATCTGTTTATTTGTACGCAAACACAAACTGTCTCTCTGTCTGTCTGTCTCTCTCTCTCTCTCACACATATATATATATATACTCTTTATTTTTTATATAAGCAGTAATATGTAGCTTCAGTCATGAGCATCGGACAGTTGCCAGTAACTAGATACCTCTTCAGACGATATAACTGATATATATATATATATATATATATATATATATATATATATATATATATATATATAATTCACACCCTACTGTGTTTGAATATATGGTTTAGTGCTAGCTTTACTCATTATGAGTTAAAACTGCTTTAAAGCTTCACCGTTCTCATTTTTCGACTTAATTTCAAACAATTATTACAGTTGATATGTCTCTTCTCAACTATAACTTGAAAGAAAATTCAATTTTCGTTCATGAAAACAAAATAATAATAAAATTACTGGTGTTCAAAAGTTCTCAGAATCTGTAAGGAACGTAGCGATGGATTCTTTCGATTGTGTGTTTTTACCATAGCAACCTTTTCAACATTGGCATTTAAGAGACGATTTCTTCTGATTGCCTGTTGGTTACCATAGCAACTTTTTCGTCATTGACACTTCATAAATCATAGCGAGAATGTCGCTCGCATGCCATCTTATTTGGGTAATAGAGAGAGAATCAACAAAAATAATGCTATTTGCCGTGCTAGGGCTGATATTATTTATCTCACAACGTCGCCAGTTAATTCTGTTTCTCTTTTTTAACACTTATTTCTGTTTATTTACGTTTTTTATTTGATTTTTTTATTTAGTCAATTTAAGAAGTTGGTAATAATTTGTTATGGATTGTTGAGAATGCATATGATATTGAACAAAAAAAAAAAGAAAATATTATTTAAAAGCAAAGCCTTGAAAAATCATGGATTAAATATGGTTACGATTAAGCTTCGAAAAGTAAAATAAGTTGTTGTTAAAACTGGAAAAGAAAGGCAATGCATGCTTGTAAAAATTATTAAAAAATTATAACTTAAAATATTGCAGCATTAAGAATTTATATATATTGTTAAATTGAATTGTGAAAAAAAAATTGAATGCTGAAATATTTTAAGTTATGAATTCATTATATTTTTTTTGCTAGAATATCTTAATGTTTTCTTTTTCAGTTTTAACAACTAGTCCTTTTACTTTTCTAAGTTTAATTTTAACCATATTACTTTTCATGCTTGCATACTTGTTTTTGATTTTGCGACATCAATTATTTACGAAAGTGCATTTTTACCTAAAATTTGGTACCTCCATATAGGGAGCAGAATATATATTGTTTTTTGTTCTAAATATAATTATCCACTGACACGTGTTTCGTCGTCTACGACTCATCAGAGTGTCTGAATCTAGCGAGACTCGAAATCGGGACCCCATGGTAAGAAGCCTTAACTCCTACCACTCGTCCACCTCGCACTACTGTTCTGATATATTGTGATTTATGTAGATGGTATGTGTTTATTTTTTGCGATACGTTTTGAACGAATTCAATTTATGAAAGTGCATTTTTACCTATATATATATATATATATATATATATATATATATATATATATATATATATATATATATATATATATATATATGATTGGGTTTAAACATAAAATAGTCCTGTGGCGATGTATCAGAAAACACGTTATGTTATATGCATATATATGTACGTGATGTTGCCAAGCTAATTAAAACCCTTGATTCCAGTAAAGCAACCTGGCCTGACGGTATTCCAATTATAGTAGTAAAAAAACTTCAACCAGACCTAGCGCCCATACTATTTTAATAGACAAATGTCCGAGGGAGTATCTGTACACAGATGATGTTACAGAGTCTTAGCTTTGTACGACAGCTAAGTCTCTCTCTCGATTCAAAATGTTGAGATCCAGCAACTAGCAAGAGCAAGATAGCCAGCAACAAGTTAAACTGCAGACCAGCTTAATGCGGATACCGGTCTCCCGTTTTATGTTTTTTTTTAATCAGAGATTTGCTTCTCCTAGAAAGGTTGCCTTCACCACGGCTTGCGGGAGTCCTCTCTCCCCAACACACACACACACACACACACACACACACACACACACACACACTATATATATATATATATATATATATATATATATATGCTTATCTCGTCAGCAAATAGGAAACAGTGGTGACGGTAACTAAGAAACAAATAAATAAATCCCCAATTCGAAATAAGAAAATTCAGTGTAAGTAGTTTTTTTGTCATCAGAAATGATAATACAATGTATAAATGAACAATTAAATTGCTGACATAAATCTGTAATCTTATATGCATATTTAGTAATACATTGAGATAATCTTGTATTTGCTGAGTCAATTTTGTTTTTCTTGATTCTTGCATTATTGAAAGGAAAGTCCTTGAGGAATTTTTAATTATGATTTCAAATGATGTATTTTCAGTGACATTTCACTTTAGAGCAGAAACTAAACTATGATACTAAACTTTACTTCAAGTGATTATGTACAAATGTTTTTTATAAAAACGTTGCCCTCGAAATGAATGTTTCGGTTTAAAACAAAATTGACTCATAATACTTTAGAGCTAATTTTATAAAATCAAGAGTAGATTCTTTAAAGTATAATGCAGACTACAAGCCATCGTTGATTAAGTCACTGCGGGGAGGCATGTAGAGTTTCTTCCGGGTGAACTGCGGAGGGTCCCTTACTAGAGCAGGTAATAAATCGATTGGATTAAAAAAAATGATATTATTTTGAAGGGCATTTTCACTTTATCTAATCGTATGAATTATAGATTTTTTGAAACAATTATGTTTGTTTTTCCAAACGTTGAATACAAGAAAAAAACAAAAAAACAAATTTGCACATTTTTTTAATCAAACTCGTAGTTCATCGTCTGCTTTTTTGCTTTCATGTCTTTTTATTTCACTTTTATTTTCTTCTTCTTCGTTTTCGTCTCTTCCTCTTTTTTTCGCTCATTCTTTCCTTGTTCTTTTACATCGGTGTATTCCTTTTTCTTCCTCCCCATCTTGATAATACAAGACATTTTCTTCAACTCCTTATTCCCCTCTTCTTTTTCTTCTTTCTTTCTGTCTTCTTGGACTGTTTCCCCATTTTATTCTTTCTCCCTGCCTCCTCTCTTTCTTTTTCTTTCCCCATCAATCATCAATATTTTCAATTTTTTCTATAAATGTTCGCCAGTTATGAGTACACAGATCATTCCGCATCAATCGATAATCCGTGAAATGTACCCGATCGACCCTACTTCCTGGCTTTTACCCAAGCAAGTCAATCGGCCACCATCGAATCATCCCATCGATTCACTACTTCTCTCACATGTTTCGATCAGTGTCGAATAAAAATCTAAACTTTTCTTTTTCGCATCCCGTCGGTTACAGATTGCTTCTTTGTCTTCTTTTAATTATATTCTTAATTTTCTTCTTTTTCTCCATCTGTCGTCTCTTTTTTTTTCAGTTTTCTTAATCTGTCTTTACTTTTTTCAGTTTTCTTCATCTGCCTTCCCTTTTTTTTCAGTTTTCTTCATCTGTCTTCTCTTTTTTCAGTTTTCTTCACCTGTCTTCTAGCTTTTTTCAGTTTTCTTCATCTAGGTTCTCTTTTTTTCAGTTTTCTCCACCTCTCTTCTTTTTTTTCAGTTTTCTTCATATGTCTTCTCTTTTTTTCAGTTTTCTGCATCGGTCTTCTCTTTTTTTTAGCTTTCTTAATCTGGCTTCTCTTTATTTTCAGTTTTCTTCATCTGTCTTATCTTGTTTTTCAGTTTTCTTCATTTGCCTTCTGTTTATTTTCAGTTTTCTGCATCTGTTTTCCCTTGTTTTTCAGTTTTCTTAATCTGGCTTCTCTTTATTTTAAATTTTCTTTTTGTTTCTGTTTTCTTCATTTGCCTTCTCTTGTTTTTCAGTTTTCTTCATTTGCCTTCTCTTGTTTTTCAGTTTTCTTCATTTGCCTTCTCTTGTTTTTCAGTTTTCTTCATTTGCCTTCTCTTGTTTTTCAGTTTTCTTCATTTGCCTTCTCTTGTTTTTCTGTTTTCTTCATTTGCCTTCTCTTGTTTTTCAGTTTTCTTCATTTGCTTCTCTTGTTTTTCAGTTTTCTTCATTTGCCTTCTCTTGTTTTTCTGTTTTCTTCATTTGCCTTCTCTTGTTTTTCAGTTTTCTTCATTTGCCTTCTCTTGTTTTTCAGTTTTCTTCATTTGCCTTCTCTTTATGTTCAGTTTTCTTCATTTGCCTTCTCTTGTTTTTCAGTTTTCTTCATTTGCCTTCTCTTGTTTTTCAGTTTTCTTCATTTGCCTTCTCTTGTTTTTCAGTTTTCTTCATTTGCCTTCTCTTGTTTTTCAGTTTTCTTCATTTGCCTTCTCTTGTTTTTCTGTTTTCTTCATTTGCCTTCTCTTTATGTTCAGTTTTCTTCATCTGTCTTCTCTTTTATTCTGTTTTCTTAATCTGTCCGCACTTTTTTTCAGTTTTCTTCATCTGTCTTGTCTTTTTTAGTTTCTTAATGTGTCTTGTCTTTGTTTTAGTTTTCTTAATCTATCCTCTTTTTTCAGTTTTCTTTATGTGTCTTCTTTTTGTTTCAATTTTCTTAATCTGTCTTCTCTTTATTTTTGAGTTTTCTCATCTGTCTCCTCTTTTTTTCAGTTTGCTTTATCTGTTTTCTCTTTTTTTCAGTTTTCTTCATCTATCTTCTCTTTTTTCAGCTTTCCTCATCTGTCTTCTCTTTTTTCAGTTTTCTTAATCTGTATTCTCTTTATTTTCAGTTTTCTTCATCTGTATTTTTGTTTTATTGTCAGTTTTCTGCATCTGTCTTCCTTGGTTTTTCAGTTTTCGTCATCTGTCTTCTCTTTATTTTCAGTTTTCTCCATCTGTCTTCATTTTGTTTCAGATTTATTCGTCTGCTTTCTCTTGTTTTTAAGTTTTCTTCATCTGTCTTCTCTTTAATTTCAGTTTTCTTCATCTGTCTGCTCTTTAATTTCAATTTTCTTCATCTCTCTTCACTTTAATTTCAGTTTTTTTTAATCTGTATTTTCTTTTTGTTAGTTTACTTCATCTGTCTTCTCTTTTTTCAGTTTTCTTCTCGCCCAGCTCTTCAATCTTCTGGTTCTTATTTCTACTCATAATTTTCCCGGTCCTTCTTCTTCTTCTTCTTCTTCTTCTTCTTCTTCTTCTTCTTCTTCTTCTTCTTCTTCTTCCCCTCCTTTTCGACTTCTCCTCCTTTTCTTGTTGTTGTTGTTGTTGTTGTTGTTCTTCTTCTTCTTCTTCTTCTTCTTCTTCTTCTCTCCCTTTTCTTCTTCTTCTTCTTCTTCTTCTTCTTCTTCTTCTTCTCTCCCTTTTCTTCTTCTTCTTCTTCTTCTTCTAGCTCTTTCTTCTTCTTCTTCTTCTTCTTCTTCTTCTAGCCCTTTCTTCTTCTTCTTCTTCTTCTTCTTCTTCTTCTTCCCCTCCTTTTCGACTTATCCTCCTTTTCTTGTTGTTGTTGTTGTTGTTGTTGTTCTTCTTCTTCTTCTTCTTCTTCTTCTTCTTTTCTTGTTCGTCTTCTCTCCCTTTTCTTCTTCTTCTTCTTCTTCTTCTTCTTCTTCTTCTTATTCTTGTCCTCCTCCTTTTCGACTACTTCTTCTTCTTTTCTTGTTCTTCTTCTCTCCCTTTTCTTCTTCTTCTTCTTCTTCTTCTTCTTCTTCTTCTTCTTCTTCTTCTTCTTCTAGCTCTTTCTTCTTTTTCTTCTTTTTCTTCTTCTTCTTCTTCTTCTTCTTCTTTTTCTTCATCTTCTTCTTCTAGCTCTTTCTTCTTCCACTTTTTTCCTCGTTTTCCCTTTCTGTCTCCCACTCTTTCGCTTTCTCTTGTTTCGCTTTTTTCAGATTCTTCAATTCTTTTCCATTTCTTCTTTTCTACACCCTCTTCCTCCCTTTTCGTGCTTTCATTTTGCTCCCCCCTCTTTGTCTGTCTCATACTCTTGTTATTCTATTCTTTATTTGTTTAATGCACATACTCCTACGGTTCCCCTGTTCTTATTCATCCTTGCATTATTGTTGGATTTTTTACCATTTTGTTTTGAATTCTATTTTCTCACGATACTTATAATATATATATATATATATATATATATATATATATATATATATATATATATATATATATACTAGCAGCGAGACAGGACGTTATTCGGAATTTAATATATATCAGCAATTGTTCAACTGTTCTATACTTTTATTATCATTGATTCATTGACATTTTTCATTGTTTTTTTATAAAATCGATTGCAAATTCCCAGCAGATTACTGGGAGGAAACTTCATATGCCTCCTCGCAGTGACTCAGTCAACAATACATTATACTGTAGAGAATGTACTGTTGCTTTTATAAAAATTATCTGTAAATAATAGCTTCAGATGAAGCTTAAAATCCAAAAGTTAAGTATCATGACCCAATTATGTTCTAAACAGAAGCATACATTTCAAGTGCGCCCCTATCTTATCAAAGAACTAACTGTTGATTTCATCAAATTATTTTTACATACTCACGTGAAGGAAAAGTAAACATACAAAATTCAAGTATCATAGTTCAATTGTGCATCTATTTCGAACGCATCGCTGGCTTATAAAAGATTCTAAAATTGAGTTTATTTACTGGGCTTATGGTGTTAGGTTGTATACATGTGTTAACTTTAGTCCAAACCGGGGTTTCTTTCTTTTATCGGATTTTTTTTTGATTATCGATTTCCGATACTTGTCAGATGCATTCCGATAAAACACCTACGCAAGAACACATCCAGACCGATCAAGTATCTTGTAAAATTTTAAAAATAATCGCTCCAACCGTTTCTGAATCCACGGGGACGGAGTTAAACACACACACACACAAAGTTCCTTTAATTTTATCTGTTATATAAATCTCACCTGTCTGTTTAAATGTATGTATGTATTTATGTATGTCTAACAGTTTCGACAGAGGTGACGGATTTTCACGAGATCGGTATCGTTTTGAAGCTCGGATGAAAAATATCGAAAAATTGGCTAAAAACATGAATGCCTTCACCCTCAACTGGGCACTTTTCTACAAGGAGTGGTCGCTTATTTCTCCGATATTTTCGAAAAACATCCCCTCTTTTCGACTGACTAGCCTTAATTTAAATCTTCGTCACTTCCGGTTTGGCGATGGACGCAACGGCAAATAAGTCATGTTTTTTTTTCACGTTCTTTTCCTCCTTCGGGTTCGAGCCTGTCTGCTTGCCTACTACCATTTTTTTTGCTCAATACACACCTCCAAACACCCGGGAAACGCCGGGCACCCAGGCTTGTATTATATATATATATATATATATATATATATATATATATATATATATATATATATATATATATAATGCTCCCTATCTTGGGTTGAGCATATTGGAAAGTGATATACAAATTGCCATTAGCGTATTAAGCAACGATCGTTGTGTAAACGAATCGAGCGGAGGCGTTTGGACGATGTTAAAACATTGTTAATTCATTACCCACAGAGCAGCAGCCGCATAGCGCAATGATATAGCTATCCTGGTTTGAGGCAGTTGCCGTCTAGCCGCACTGATGAGCTGTGAAACAGCGAAACAGTACTGTATGTGGATGACTATATATATATATATATATATATATATATATTGTTTTAACAAAAAGCAAGACATCAAACAATGAGTTGATAGCAACAAGTAGTGTATTTCATCGTTAGTTAGAATTTAAGTTAAGTAAAATTTAATTAAAAAATCAATGAATAGTATTAATAAAACTTATTTAATGACATAGGTAATTAGTGGTAACATTGCATGATAATTTGTTTGAAATTTTTTTTAAATGGAGATACGAAAATAGGTAAATATATAAATCGTTAAAAAATATTTACGAAATAAGGTAAAATATTTTCGCTTGTTTCCTTTTGCATAATTTTTAATTGTTAAAGTGTTTTTTTATCCAATAAGTCTTAAGAAAGTCTGTTCTTGTGAAAATTTTCAAACGACATAATGTTTGAATTTGTCCGAATAGTCTTGAAACAATTGTAACTTACGATGAAATACACTATTTGTTGCTATCAACACATTCTTTGATGTCTTGGTTTTTGTTAAAACAATATATGAATGCTCAATTATGAAATATACTAATTTTGTAGCTTACAGTTTAAGTCATCTCCTTTTGGCTTTAAATTTTTTAAATGAACGATTACTGAATTTTATAAACCCAGTAAAATTCGGAATACTACAAATAAGACTATATATATATATATATATATATATATATATATATATATATATATATAGAGAGAGAGAGAGAGAGAGAGAGAGAGAGACAGACAGACAGACAGACAGACAGACAAACAGCATGTTTAGTTTACTTCAGGGGCCATTTTTTTAAGAAATATATGGTTTATGATTTGCGAAAATGCATTAATCATCTCACCTTTAAAATAAATCATTTTTTATAAATTAAGTATATTGTAAAAAATAATCTTGTACATTTTTGCTGTTTTTCCGATCAGTGCGTGGACATTCGATTTTTAACTGGATCAATTAAACGATGGTCCGTGGGAGAGATCTACATAGACACATTAATAGGTCTTAGTGAAAACTAAACAAACTTGTTCCGTTGAAATTCAAGTATATTTCCCCCCATGATATAAATATATTATACCGGGTTCTTGGCTTAGTAGTAGAAATGTTGACCTGATTCCCTGAGTTCCCGATGAAACAAGTCTTCATGCATAATTCTATTTTATAAATATATACGCTCGAACATGCTATCGAAACAACTTGTGATACATATGGAACATTTACTAATCTTTTTTTAAATCTTAAAATATTAGAAAAATTGCAAAAATAAGAAAGTGTATAATTAAGCAGAAACATTCTATCTTGTTCAAAAATGTTATATGAATAAAAATATGATGCTAAAGCACACACACATACACACACACACATACACACACACATATATCATTCAACCACGGTTTTATAATTTACATAAAAATTAATAATTTTATTATATCATAATTAGGATCATTTAATTCATTTTTATGTAAATTATAAAATTATCAATTCCATCTACTAACTAACTAATGAATTAATTTTATTCAAACAATTTTCACTACATGAATATATGCAAATAATAGGGGGGGAAATAAGTTCAATCCAGCGACTGACACCCTTTCTAACTCAACAATAAACAACAACATATGCAAATAATAAATAAAATATTTATCAATATTCTAATTTTATTTTTAGCTGTAATATTTTAAGTCTAAAAAATTCTTATTTTTTACTTTACTAGAATATCTTGTTCTTTACTTTTCCAGGTTGAATTTCTTGTCCTTTACTTTTCCAGGTTTAATAAAATCTTAAGAATATTACTTTTCATGCGCGCATTTTTCCATATAATATATATATATGCATATAATGGGCTATGCAGTCAACGGATAAGGGTCAGGCAACTACGTAGCCAGAAATCAACACATGATTTGTTCGTAGTAGTCAAGGCTTTTTGTAGAACTACCGCTTCCTTTTGGAATCACTCATAAACTCATTCGGCTCAAATGATTACAACAAGGCAGAGCAAACAGTAAGTCTCATGTTTTCATCTCAGATATTTTCTTCTCCAAGATGTATATATTTACGAGGACTGAAGGAGCACATTTCCCGGTGGTTTTAAACAAGGCCAGTATTCTCAAATAATCACCTATCTGGCACTGGTCAGGCTCATTGTTGCTCCACTTCGGTGATTATGCTCTCTCTCTCTCTCTCTCTCTCTCTCTCTCTCTCTCTCTCTCTCTCTCTCTCTCTCTCTCACACACACACACACACACACACACACACATACACACACACATAATGCTCCCTATATTGGGTTGAGAATATTGGTAAGTTATATACAAACTGCCATTAGTGTATGAAGCGATGCACTTCGCGTAAACAAATCGAGCTTAGGCATTTGGACGATGTCAAAAAATTGTTAATTTACTGCCCGCACAGCAGCAGCCGAATAACGTAGTGGTGAGAGGCCTTGATTGTCGTTTGGACGCACTGATAAATTGTGATACAGCGAAACAGTACTGTATGCAAATGATATATATATATATATATATATATATATATATATATATATATATAAATATATATATACAGAAATAGAGGAATTGAGGTAAGACACGGTTTGAGGAAAGAGAGGTTGAGAAGTAAGACGAAGGTAGGGGAGAGAGAATTTGGGAGAGAAGGATTGGGAAGAAGGAGAAAGAAGGATTGGTTAAGGAGAAAGTGAAAGTGAGATAGGAGTTTTGGAGAGATAAACAGAAAGAGGGAGAGATACAGCGAGAAAAGAGAGAGAAAAGATTGGCGAAAGAAGCAGAAAACGAGAGACGTTAGGGAGAGAAACAGAAAAAGACAGGGTCTGAGGAAAAAGTAGTTGATAAATGAGAGGGAGGTTTGGGAGAGAGAGAGAGTTGTGGAAAAAAGGATTGGGAAGAGTGAAAGGTCAAGTAGAGAGTGAAAGTGAGATAGGAGTTGGGGAGACATAGACAGAAAACGAGAAAAACAGACAGGATTGGGGAAAGAAACAAAAGGCAAGAGACGCTACGGAGAGAAACAAAGAGAAAGGGTCGACGAGAAAGACAGAATGAAAGAGAGTGAGAGAGAAAGAGAGAGGAGGAGAGAGAAAGAGAGAGGACGAAAGGTAGATATATATATATATATATATATATATATATAGAGAGAGAGAGAGAGAGAGAGAGGGGGGATATGGAGAGAAATTAATGTGATCTTCAGTACATTTGTGTGTTGTCACCGTTTTTGAGAGGTTAATGTTATTCCAATGGTTTTAACGTGCTTGACACTTCGTCCTTGAACGGTCTGCTTCACTACAATCTCGTCGATAAGCACAACGCGCGTGTCCTTTCTTCATTAAACGAGTAAACACTATCTTCCATGATTCGCATCCATGTGCAGTCGGTTGGACGTAGGACAATTCTTTCCAGATGAACAGTAAGCTCCGTCGGGAGATGACGTCGATCGACTGGTGACGTCCGTCATTCGATCTGTAATTCTGTCGAATACGTCCGTATGGTGTTGGGCTTGAAACCTACATTCAGTTGCGTGTCCAACGTGTCTGCGGGGAGATGTTTAAATTTTATTTTTAGATATCTCCGAGGATGTTTATCCATTATGTTGGTCGATGAGAAAATAAGTGATGCTGTAAAACACCCGGCTTTAATAGCATTTTCATCGTTAACCGCACAGATAAATGGATGTATCTTATTCTAGTTGCGTTTCTATAAAAGGATTTGTCAAACTGTACGTTTATCACGCTTGAGTTAAAAATAACATGTCTCTTCCTCTGCCATGCTTTCATTTGGGATAGCATTTTCGCTAGTCTGTAACACATACGTTTGGAATATCATTTGTTACTCTGTGAAGCTTAATCTTATATATATATATATATATATATATATATGTGTGTGTGTGTGTGTGTGTGTGTACTAATAGGAAGACACGACGTTGCACAGGATTAAATGATGATAAACGAATATTTCACACACCTATGTTTTTATTGTCATCGAAATTCGTTAAATCGCCAGGTAGGAAACTTCACATGCCTTCATAGAGTAACTTAGTCCAAAATATATGTTATTCTACATTGCACTCATACTGTTTCTTTTATAAAATTATCTCTTATATAAACTTCTTTCAGTAAACGAAAGAAAAGACATTTAGGTGCGGGGTTTGAACATACAGACCACGACATGCCAAAAAATATAAAAAAGCAAAAAACAAAAAACAAAAAAACAAAACAAAAACAACAACAAAAAAGCAACCAACCAAACAAACAAAGAACACGTACATTTTCAATTTTTATAAAATTATTTGTAGTTAATGAATAAAAGAATTAAGAAATTTTCATAGAGAGTTTGAACCTATAGACTACGTCATGCAAAAAACAAACAACTCCCCCCCCCCCCCAAAAAAAAAGAACACGCTATCAACTTACCCACAGTAGAATTTTCAGGGACCGTTGTTCTATCATTGTTGCTAAGCAACGACATGAAAAAAATGGCTTTACCGATGATAGATAAATTAAAATAACGATTTCGATTATCGATTATCGGTAATTATCGGGGTTATACTGAGATAAAAGATCACTGCCAGACTTATACACTAAAGTTTCTGTAAAGTTTACAGAAAATTTGTGCAGCCGTTTCTGAGTCTATACGGAACAATCTCACACTCACAGACAAAGTTGCATTTATATATATATATATATACATATCTTTATATTTATATATATATATATATAAAGATATGTATATATATATATATATATATATATTACTTGTGCGTGTGCGTGTTTATGGAAAATATGCATATTCAATCATATTTCACTCTTTATTTATACCAATCTTTTATTATGAACCCTGATGTATGTTAAATATAACTACATACAAGTACATGGCAAAATGTCTATAATCCAAATTTGAAGATGATGTGTATCTTACTGTTTATTTCTTTCAGCATGTTTAAGATGTTCAATTCTTGAGAGCAATTGTTTCGTAGCGCAGAATCATTCATGCAATTACTATTATGTCAATTTTGAATATTTTCTGTTCCTATTCACCAGAAGAATAAAAACGCAGTAGAAATTTAAGAGAAAATAAAAAGAATATGAGCATGATTACATAATTTCTAAAAACTCATAAGAATAGTGTTTTATGATATTTACTCGATCTTTGAGATATATATATATATATATATATATATATATATATATATATATATATATAAGAGAAAGAAAATTAAAACTGTAAATTGAACTTTACAATAAAAAAACGCTATTCTTATTATTCTTCTCATCAGAAGACATGAAGAAATCAGCAAATTATATTTGTAGCAATGCAAGAATTTGCTAGTTAAGGCTTGAAGTGAATCGGCAATTTATAGTAGTTATAAATTGCCAAATAAAAAAAGAAGTGACAAAATGTTGGATATATAAAGAAAATATATATAAAAACAAACAGCGCATAATATTTCAGCTTGCATAAACATCCTCTCAAGTTGATCCGAAATGCAAAATAGTTGTTTAGAGAGAATAGAGTCCAAAATAAGTCTAGCATGACGATGCATATATTCCCATTGAAAAGCCTTCAAAACAGCTGAAATAATGAAAATTGTTTTTTTTTTCGGACAGTGCAGTAGCCCAAAGAGTAGTCGGTCCCCAGTCAAATGGGACCGAGCAATTAAAGGAGGGACAACCAGTATGAGAACCTTCATCATCAGCTTAATTAGAAAAATTTCAAAATATTTCATTTTAAATTACAATAATATCAGAGCGTCTCATTTACGCTGCACATCTACAGAATGCCAACATCAATGTATTACATATGAATGAGTTCTCTGTGGAATTTCCACGGTTTCCGTTAGTTAATATAAAATCTACCATGGTCATATTCTGTGATTTTTTAATGGTCAATTCTTAGGTGAGGGAGTATTGTAGCATATGTTCTGTTGTCATGAGACTAATCACTAAGTATTGCATCCTCTTTTTTAGTAGAATAGTATCTGTTCAATTTTTCCTGAGACAATTCTCCCAGGTTTTATCTCCTCTTTGGAGTATACGTTACGTTCTCAGGAAAATCTTGTAGTCGGCTGTTCATTAACAAACTCAACACCTGCGTATATATACTAGCAAAGGATATGCGATTGGAAGGAGCAGATTCTTACTAGTATAAGTAATATCAGAAGTTTCTTATATTTAAGCAGTATAGATTCGTAACCAAAAGCTGTATATAGAGTTCTGTTTCATGTGCGATTTAGTCACTTATTGGTATATGCCCCAAGAAAAAATATCTTGCTTCGTATTTGACGATTTTTATATTTTATCTGATCAACCGTTTGCTTTGTTTAATTGTAATAATGTAAACAGTTATATTGAGGATGTACCTTAATAAGAACATCGAAACCACAGTACAACTCTAATTAGGTTTACTTTTTAGTATTGCGCAATATTTCCTCTTAGTTTGCATTAATCTCTGTTATTTGTCTGAAGAAATGGAGAAACGAGTAATGAAACGGAAAATAGATTTAAATAAAAGTTATAAAGAATTAAGAATCATTATAATTTACGTTTCCAATACATGAGCTGATAAGAAAGATCAACATTGGAGGATTCTGTCGTGTGAAAATCGAATAACTAAGTACGAAACGAGGGATAAGCTGCAACAATGTTTGAAGATAACGTAAGTGTTATTAAAAAACGAATAAATTTACATATATTTAATATATTTATAAAAATAAATAGGCTAATATTTATTATAAAACTCACATTTTGTTTATCTACAACCAGAAACTTTCTGTTTATTAATGTATGTTTATTAATTTCGTGAGCGGCACTTGCTGATCAACCCATTAACAGTAAATGTCTCCATTTTAGACACCTTTATAGCCGGAATAAGTATTTTTAAAAGAAATTAAGTATAATGTATTATTTTCTTGAAAATTACGTGGTAGAAGATAAATTGGCAAGGCAGAATGAAATATAGATTTGTCAGTTAGAATTCCATGTAGTCTAAAGTAAGTAAATATAAGATTCATTTTTATATATTGAACGTATATATATATATATATATATATATATATATATATATATATATATATATATATATATATAGAAAAGAGTAAAAGCAATTATATATATATATACATGTATATATATATATATATATATATATATATATAGTAAGTTGTAAAATATATATGTCGATTAAGCTACACTGAATATTCGCGTTTCATCCGCTCTGTGTTGATGAAACGCGGAATATGCAGTGTAGTTTAATCGCCATATATATTTTATAACTTACTAACTAGCTCTACCTACGTATTGAGCAATTTTGAAGTAAATACTTAAAGTTTACGCATAAATTTATACTTTCGTATATTAATTTTATGTGAGAAAATTAAGTAGTTATATATATATATATATATATATATATATATATAGAGAGAGAGAGAGAGAGAGAGAAAAGAGTAAAAGCAATTATATATATATATATACATGTGTATATATATATATATGTATGTATAAAAAATAAAAATAAAAATATCAGCGGAGGTTTACGTTATGTTTTGAGAAAAATAGAAAAACCGAATGAAATTATTAAAATAATCAACGTTTCGTCCTTATTTCAGAGGACATCTTCAGGATAAAAAATGCAAGAAAAGAAAAAGTCATAGATCATACGAAAAAGAGAATAGTTTTTGAATCCTACCCATGTCGGAAAGGACACATGTGTGCGTATGGGAAGGTTAGGTTGTTCAATGTCTATATATACACTTTTAAAAATGCGTTAAGTAAATATGTACATTTTTTTTTTTTGTAAACTTATTCATTTAGTTGAAATATTTGAGGAAAAACGGTCAGCCAGGATCTATCTAACGTTGATTATTTTAATAATTTTATTCGGTTTTTCTATTTTTCTCAAAACATATATATATATATATATGTATATATATATATATATATATATATATATATATATATATATATATATATATATATACACGTATGTGTGGAGATGCGTTTCAAGTATAATTTCAGCTGGACTTTTTATGTTATCAATTTTATCTTATTTCCTTGTAGCACGAATAATTCTTCAGGGATCGACGACTTGTCAGCCCAGCTGATACATTTCTAGTTTTGCCTACATAGACTGTCGCCATCAATTTGCTGTCGTTCATTCTATGGCGTGTCGGATGACAGACCTCACATCTCCTTCTCACCATCTTATATCTACTTGGACGCCATGTTGGAATTAGCAAATTAGTAAAAAGAAATTATAAAAAGTAATTGGAAAAAAACACACGTCATCACCCCTTTCTTTCCTTTTATACGTCTGCCATTCAGAGGCGCTGCTCGTCTGTTCCATTCGTTCAATCTGAAACACGTTTTGCATAAAAAACTTGCATTAATATTAAAGTTCAAGGCCCGAGGTAAAAGGTTTCAAAACCATGTTTCCCCCATAAATTTCACTCTTTTAAATATTAGAGTTAAATTTATAGGAAAAACAGCGTCTAAACTTTATTGATACGTTAATAAGTTTGCCGTCGGGTTATTTATATGTTTAAGTCTGTTAACCTATCTGTCTCTTTCTGCACTTTCTCACTAATTTTTCTTTCTTAAGCGATATCAAACTATGATATCAATCTGAAGTTGACAAAAAAACATTCTTGCAGTTTTTAACTTTCAAATTCAGGTGACTGCATCTCCCCCCCCCAAAATATTGATCGAAATAAACACCATCAGAATCAACACACTTCTACTAACACAAAACAAGTGTTGTATTCATACAAGCAACTTAAAAATCTTGCGTTCTGGTAGCAATAGAGCCGCCGAAGGCGTTTTTGATATCGCATAGGTTCTTGAAGCATTTCTCACGCAGACATATGCAGAGATGCTTGAAAATATAGTAGTCAGTAGATGTTAGTCTGGAGAGTCTCGTAGTCCAATTCGTTCAACTACTGCTGAGTCGGTTTTGCAGCGTGCAATCTGGCATTATCGTGGAAGAGAACCGGGCCTCTTCTGTTGACTAATGCTGGGTGTTGTTGTCGAAGTTTCTGATCCATTTGTTTACAGGACATTTCGTCGTAATGATGTAACCTGCATTCAAAAATCTTTAATAGATGAGACTGATCGTAGAGCACAAAACAGTCAGCATGACCTTCTTTTGGTGCAGCTTTGGCTTCGGGATATGTCGTAGAGCTTCGTCAGCGTCTAACCAGTGAGCTGAGCCTCTTCAGATTTTGTAAAGAACTGCTATTCATCGAAGTCATAACCCGATCGAGAAACGGGTAGGTCTTGTGTATAAAAGAAGGGAAGATGCCATTTCATAACGGCGTTTCATTTTGGTTGTCGTCCAATTCGTGAGGAACCCATTTATCAAATTTTTCGTCTTTCCCATCATGCTTAAGTGGTTGGAAACCATCGTATACATTACGTCTAATTAAAAATCAAGTTCTAAAACATCCGATGTCTGACCACTACGCTCATTATCTTGAAAACGCTTGTCACCGCCACGGAATTCCTTAAAACACCATTGTGTTATGCGGTTAGTAGGGGTTCCTGTACCAAAAGCTTCGCTAAGATCGCTTTTTGGCCGAGCTTTAACCAAAATGAGACGATTGAGCGTATTTTTTTTCCATCTTGTATTAAACGTTCAAGGAAACATAATTGTTTTTAAACGATTGTAATTTAAACGATTAGATGGAGCGAAAAACGTTTTTTTTTTAATGATGTATAATGTACAGGTATTATAACGAAAACTTATCTGAAAATACATCATTAAAATTCCGCAAGAACTTTCCTGTTAATCTTATATATATATATATATATATATATATATATATATATATATATATATATATATATATATATATATATATATATATAAATTAAGAATGTGACGATTATTCGTGGTACAAGAAAATAAGGTAAACTTGATAACAAAAATTCCAGCCGAAATTATAGTTGAAACCCCACCTATATATATATATATATATATATATATATATATATATATATATTGATTTTAAATATATTTATCTACTGACACGTGTTTCGTCGTCTTCGACTCATGAGTTGAGGCTGAATATATATATATATATATATATATATATATATAAATTTTATTTACTCCTTTTACTTACATCTCTCTTTCTCTCTCTCTCTCTCTCTCTCTCCCTCTCAGATATGCGTAAAAGGGTTAAATCAAATTAATAAACAAACATAAAATCATTTACATATGGATTATTTATGTATTGTGTTCATTTGCTTCAATGCATCTGTCTGTACCCACGTATCCAGAATGATGTTGTGATTGTCTTGGTCATATACTTCCTTTGGTTTGTGCTTCTGCTATTTGTTTGCATGTTCAAAGTTCAGACACATGCATAGTTTGCTATGAACTATTTTTTTCTTACGTAGTTATTTTTGTGTTCTTATGGACAAGTTTACGCATAAACTTGTTACGCGAATTACCGTTTCGTCTCTTTTCCCACGTCTACATTTACTACTTCTTTTAGTTTTTGTTTTTTTGAATTGTTGCTTTGATAGACTTACTTCTGATCCAGTTGCGTGCGACTGTCAGCAAGCATTCAATTTCTGGTCAGCCTTGTAAACCGGCCAAGCGGATGTTTATCACATTTTCTTTTTACGCGTTCGTTGCTGTCGGTTCTGTTAAATTTGGCA
Source organism: Euprymna scolopes (assembly GCF_053919585.1). Classification (NCBI taxonomy): domain Eukaryota; kingdom Metazoa; phylum Mollusca; class Cephalopoda; order Sepiida; family Sepiolidae; genus Euprymna; species Euprymna scolopes. The sequence goes on from NC_136491.1 coordinate 49,370,239, forward strand.
GATCTACTTGTTGCGATGAGCAGTCTTTCTGCTGATTATGGATTTTGCGAATTCTTTCTTGCCATTGCCACAGTTCTCTATACTTTAAAGTTCTCGCTCTCTTCTTTTACGTAGAAACCGCAAGTTCCATCCTTTAGTGCAGCATATTGCGCTGCTCATTAGTTTCTGTATATTCTGGTCCAGATGCTTTTTGCTCTTAGGTCCAATGTATGAAGAGTGTAAAATATACTAGTAGAGACACTGCCCATGTATTTATTTCGTTTATTAGTGTTTTACTATATAATTTAATTAATAAGTGTTTTATTGTATCTTATAGTTTTCTTTTCCAATCTCTTTAATTTCTATTTATTTGATTACGTCTACTTCCAAAATTCTCATATCAAATATTGTTTTTGCCAAATGCTATTATCTCTTCTTGGTTTGATAGTTCCATGGCGTCTGATGTTTAAATTCCCTTCGTTTCTTTCACATTTTGAATTTAATTCGGGTTGTATGTATTAGCTCTGTATTTACCCCCTTTTCGCAAATAGTTTCTAGTCGTCCAGTTCTTTATTACTTCTGCTGTATTTATTAACGTGTATGCGGTACTGCACTTTCTGAGTATGTCGTCACTCATTTAATAGTCATAAATTACTTTCTTTTTGTATTGTCTTTTAGTATACCATTCTGTATTTTACACACTTTATGTTGTTTTTCTTTTTCTTTTTGTTCCTCTTGTTCTTCTTCTATTGTTGTTGTTGTTGTTGTTCTGCTTCTTCTTCTTCTTCTTCTTCTTCTTCTTATTATTATTATTATTAAAAAAATAATTAGATATTATTTAGATACTTAATAATAATATGGTTTGGACTTCCACCATTTATGTATTCCACTTTTTTCTAAAATCTCTCCATCAACTCTCTCTTTCTCTTTCTCACTATACGTTATATCGAACAAAGAACAATTGAACAAGGTAACTTAAACGAGACTAATAACACTAAACAAGACATTTACTTTAATAAATGCTTAGTATGGAATCGCATTCCCTTTTGATTTCTTTAAAAGATCAATCCTTTTAGACATGTTCTCAACCTAAGTGGAACACTGTGAAGAGGAGATGCTATTCCATTCGCTTTGCACAGCCTTCTACAGTTTGTCATTGTTCTCAAAAGTTCTTCCGACCAATGCTCGAGATATTATGAACCAAATATTCTTACGGGTTTAAATCGGGGCTTTGACCTGGCCAAAATATCACATCAATTGAATTATCATACAATCATTTTTTGTGACTTGAGCTGTGTGTGAATGGACATTATCATGTTGAAAAATAATGTTCTGGGATATTCCCAGCTTCTGGATACTTAGTAACAGTCTTGTTTCTAATATTTGAATGTATTCCTTTGACTTCTCACATATATTGTATCGGAATCAGCAATAATATTGGAGTCGTCCCATCACTAATATATATATATATATATGCATATATATATATATATATATATATATATATATATATATGTGTGTGTGTGTGTGTGTGTGTGTGTGTGTTCCAGTCTTCGTAATCTTCTTCTCACGAGATCTACCCACACATAAAACGCCGACATTTAAGTGAAATGCAAGTCCATTCTTTTGATGTCTCAACTGTATCAAATATCTCGCAACGCCACTCTTCTGTCGGTTGCCCACTGCGCACACGCGAGCACACCGCTACAGGTGAGCGTATACGCTGTACTGACGGGTAACATCGTCGTCATGTTTGCTTGAGAGCCGTTCATTTTTTTTTTAAATATCCACATGCAGTTGATCATTACTGAAAAACGTAGCATTTAAATTAAAAACCAAAAGCAAGTAGAAAACATTTTGTTTCATAGTACTACTAGTAGTACTAGTTGTAGTAGTAGTACTATAATCCATCTATCAATCTATATATGTTTATGTACTATATAAAAGCTCGGTTAGTGTTTATCTATTCGTATAGAAATAGAAACGTGATTGTTTGGCAAGAAGATAATAGGCAGAGTGCGCATTACTAAGGCAGTAACTTTTACGATTCCAATACCCGATTTTGAGTCGCCCGTATATCTAAATATTTGTTCTAACAGAATGTATGTAATTCCATAATAAAGCAATTTCATGAATATAGTTTGTTTTAATAAGCCATAAAAGATATTTCGTTCGAAATGAGTTTCGCTAAAAACATAATTTATGGTTCTATTATTAAAAAAATCTGTATATTAATACGTTAGCGTGTGTGTTATTTTGTGTGTCACGCTTATATCTGTTTTCTTCCGAGTGACTGTCGTTTAATTACTATGTAATTTCTTGTAATACATAATTTTACCAAGAAGTCTTTATTAGTTTTGGTTTTGATTTCGATTATAGCTGAAGGAACGCTCTTCTCAGATGAGTATTGGCTGAAGAGAGTTTGATATGAGTATTTAAAACAGTCCTAATTATCGGACTTGAAACTCACGGTACCAATGAATTGTCTCATTTAACAACTTTCTGTACACAATATATATATATATATATATATATATATATATATATATATATATATATATATATATATATATATTTCATTTTTTATTTTTTACTACTCGCCTGAGGATGACCAATGGAGGTCGAAAACGTTCGCGATTATGGAAAATTTCTTTTTTCACTCGGAAAAAACGTTCGGAAAATGGTCCGACAAAGAGAAAAGGAGGATTACAAGAAAAACAAGCATTTAATGAAACCTGCATATATATATATATATATATATATATATATATATATATATATATATATATATATATATATATATATGATAGACTCTCCCCTCGATTTCGACGTATGAGCTTCCGCCACAACCACAAACTTACTCGGAAATCCACACAGATGATGCGTTTATAGTGAAGAAGGCTTCGTGTAGAACCATCTACACTTTTTTGTATTACTTCTAACCTTTGTCGGTGCAGACGACTGCCACGAGACAGAGTATACAGTAAACCGCAGTTTTTTTACATCAGAGTTTCCTCCACCTAGATACATGTCTTGATGAAGACTTGGGGTGCATCTCTCCCAGTAAATTACCCCCCCCCTTTCAGATACCAACCTGGAAATTTCTACGACTCGACGTGGTTCATACAGCGCCTAGACTTCCCAAATGGTTACCCATCTCGTACTGGCCAGGCTGAACATTGCTTACCTTCGGTCATCTGGTGAAAACCGCTGTCAACACGATTATGACGTATATATATATATATATATATATATATATATATATATATATATATATATATATAGATAGATAGATAGATAGATAGATAAATAGATAATTGTTTTTTTTTACTATAATAATTAAATACCTACAGACACTAGTGTTCATCCTTTCGGGAATCTTCAGTGCAGGGTTTCACGATTAATAGCAGTCGAACGATTCGAACCCCGTATCACGAGACATCTCTAGCTCGATTAGCAAATACCATATATATATATATATATATATATATATATATATATATATATATATATATATATATACACGTATATATATATATATATATATATATATATATATATATATATATATATACATGCAAAACACTAGCTGGGAGCCTGGCCTATGTATTAGTATAGAATAAATTCTCTATTGAATATTATATATTACAATGAATAATTTGCCCCGTGTACTAATTCGCAATAAGTAAATAAATGAAATTCCGTCTGTGTTTGTTTACAATATCACGTCATATCACGTCAGCTGATATTTTGGCTTGACGATGAATTCTCTGGAAAATTCACAAGTGATTGATGTTTAGTCTTAAAATATGCAAAAGAAAAATGATTTGCGGCGATTTTGAATGGCATCTTCATTGTAAATTGAACTCATTAATAAGATAAATATTAAAATAAATAGTGAGGTACACCCGGGCTTGAATAGGGGATGTTTCGGTCCGTAGTCGAATGCTCTACGACTAACCTATAACTATTGACGTCAATAATTCTGTTTTTTTTCTTTTCCTTTTTTCTTTTAAAGAAGAAATGCTTTCCTAAGATTTTATTAGTACAGTTGCCGGTGTAACGTATAAAAACTCCTTTATGAAAAATCTTTTTTATCTTTAAGAAAATAACTGTTTTTGTGATCGATTTTATTGATTTTCTATACATATTGGATGAATTTTTGTGCAAAACATATTGAAGAACACCACCAGGCATATAAATTAGGTTTGTGTGAAATTTGTAAAAGATAGGCTCAGCCGTTTGGAAATCTATGAGGTAGGAACTCACACATGCAACGTGACTTTCATATAATAATAGAGATAGACATATATATATATATATATATATATATATATATATATATATAATTTAAAGGAGATTAGAACAATAGTCTAAAGAGCTGAGTGTATTTCAATGTAACAGTGAAATTACTAGTTTAATTAAAATACAGGAAAGAGAAAGTGCTCGTTGTAATTTAGATATATAATAAGCTCGATAGGTAAATATCCTAGAGCTAATTCAATATTAAGTAATGTGATTGATAATTTAAAATTTAAAAATCAAATTATATTTAAATTAAAAATCCGTTTCATAAGAAGGAACAACAACAAAATCAATTATCTGTACGATCGTTTCGGAAAACAATGCTTTTTATTGTGGTAGACATCAAGTTACCCACAATAATTACATATAGTTTTTTAATAAGCAAGGTCTCCTCGTCAGCAAATTTTGAAGGGTTTTTATTAAATTTAAAAGACACCATAAATAAACCTAGCATTAAAAGTAAGGCAGATGTATCTGAAAAAAAAATGAAATAAAAGGTCTGGATTTAAAATTTATAAGAAAATTAATATGGGTTAGAGATAGAAAAGAAATAGAGTAAAATATAGATTTGAATTTAAATTATAAGTTTGCTTTAAGTACCACATTACAAATATATACATGCATATATATGAAAAAATAGACACACATATATACATATACATAGATGTACAGGTATATACATAAAAATATAGAGAGAAATTTACCTTTTAATTTTTCGCCTTTTGAAATCAGGAACTATGGTTAAAATACTCATTTAGATGTTTGCTATAGCTTTTTACCTTATTGAATGATTAATTTTAAAAGGGGGGGGGGACGCCCGTGCAATAAATTATTTCCGTTAGCGTACTTTTGATTTAAAGACGCTACGGTTTATATTTCGAATGTTGTTTGTGTAATTACATGTTGTAAGGGGAGATAATTTTCATATTTTCTTTACTTTTTTATTTAAAGGGTGTAAGGGGGATAATTAGTCTAACTTAATTTATTAAAAAAAAAATGTAATCTATTTTTACTAATAAGTAATTTTTAATGATTTAAGGTGGTTTATATTTATTAAATTTAAACCAACGTTTATGACTGCATGTAAATATTAGTTCCTGTCTTGAATTCAATAGTGTGGTTGCATTTTTTATATCTTCATATTTTAAAATTTTTAGGGTCTCTTTTGTACATAGTGCACAAAATTTATCTCCTGGTTTATATGATTTGCAAGTCTCAATTATTCGCCATTTTAAGTTGAAAGAAATATTGCTATTATTTAGTTGCCAAATATAGTTGGATAGAGTAGTTTGGTTTGACAGAGAGTTATTTTTAAAAGAATGTTTGTGCGTTGAAATTCTATGCTTTATTAGGCCAGATGTGGAACCAAAATATATTACCTCTTGCTTATTGCGATTATTTTCCGTTAGGTCTGGTGCTGGATTATTATATGGTGGGTTGATTTGTAATTGATCGGTAGATTGGTTTAAGTTGGTGTTATTATTTAATCTGGTAGTTGAGATATGGCTGTTAATAGGTTCATGTAGATTTGGAGTTTTTGATACTGTGCAGCTATAGATAACATTTTTAATTTTACATGAGCCTTGTAGGGGACATTTATTTTTTTCTTCTACAGCTACAGTCCGATATATTTTGTATAGTTGTATTTTGTAGCTTATTAATTTTCTTATTATTAGAGCTAAATATATATATATATATATATATATATATATATATATATATATATATATATATATATAAGTTATGAAAATATACATGGCAATTAAACTTACCGTTTAAAACGTCCCTTTGTGCATTGTTGAAGTAAATATTGAAAAATTTACGCATAAATTATATCTTCGTATATTAATTTATGTGATTAAATGAAGTAATCATATATATATATATATATACATACACACACACACACACACATATATATATATATATATATATATATATATATATATATATATATTAAGCGGTTCTGTAAAAGTCTGAGGAAGCTACAGACGGCCAAAAGAACGGCCGGGTAGCTGAATGAAACAATAATGTAACTTAACAGAAAGATACGGTAATAAAAAGTAAAACGTGTGTATATATATATATATATATATATATATATATATATATATATATATATATATATATATATATATATATATAATCTATACTAGGATGCCCGGTCGTACAATACACTTAAACATGATATTTTTATTGTTGCAGATTGCGTATATATTATTATAGAATCAATCCTCTGTTGTATAATATATATATTACGATGAATAATTTGCCCGGTAGACTAATTCGCAAATTTATATAAAAAAATGAAATAAAAAAAAAAAAATAATGATAATATCGTTCATCAAATTCGGTTTGTGTTTCTTTGCAATATCACCTTAGCTGATATCTAGACTTGATGATTTTAAAACTAGTCTTTCTTCTCTTATAGACTAAAATGAAGAATTTTTACAGTTTGATGGTACACCGGTAAAAGTTTTGCCTATAAAAATTATGTTTTATCTATAAGAGAATTAGGATATTTTCGATAATTAACGAACAAATTTCTCTACAAAATATGTCTAAGAACACTGCCAGACATATAAATTACATTTACTCAGCCGTTTCGGAACCTAAGAGGAAGAAGCTCACACACATGCGCACACAAAGTGACTTTTATATAATACTAGACTACCCGTAACCCGTTGGGTCAGTATGTTATATTAACTATGGAATTAATGTGATGCTTATGACGTGAGGAAAATAGTTTTTTTGTGACATAACAAAAAATTCTATGAAAGTATATTAAAATGAAAAAAGAATATAGATAGATTTCAATGAGTCAGAAGGACTCATACAAATCTATTTATATTCTTTTTTCTGTTTATAATTGATTATTTTTGAGAAAAACAAACTTACAGACATTGAATTATAAATGGTTTGTCATACTTATAGGTAAATTTGTTCTGAACAGATACCATAATACTTAAAGTTAAATTCAAATTTTTATATATCTTTTAATTTAAACGCGAAAAAAAAAAAACAATTAGGACGCTGAAAACGTACACAGTAAAACAATACGTTTTTTGTAGCGTTATTTCTTTATTTGTAACGCAAATCCAAATACATATTTCCGGGGTTATTTATTTATGTTGGTAGTGTAGAAGAAAATGTATGAATGTTTTTCAAGAAAGATGTATTAAGGATGGAGAATAAAAAAAATGAAGGTGGTGGGTAAATCGCGGTTATAAAATGCTCTTGTGATTGTCAACGGGTTAAAGTAGATTTATTTGTAAGAAAATTGCGTTAAAATAATTTAAACGTAATACAGAAATGAACGATGTAAAAAATTCAGAAAGTATTAACAATTCAATTCGGATAATTTAAACCCCCCAAATAAAAAAAAAACAACTGGGATGCTGAAAACGTATACAGTAAAACAATACGTTTTATTGTCGAGTTGATTATTTGTTTATGTACGCATGCGCAACCGGAAGTCGTAAACCGAATGTTGGGCTACGACACCCGTTACAAGATCATTTGAGTTTATATATATATATATATATATATATATATATATATATATATATATACAACCTGGATATTTCATTCGAAATTACTAAAAAGAGATATTTCAAATTATAAAAAGAAAGAAAATATAATTGCTGCATCTTAACTTTTTTCTAAAACAGTTGTTTAATTTATTCAACACACACAAACACACACTTACAAAGCTCATTCAATAAGTTTTCAGATGGGCACTTTTATTGATAGTACACACATAAAGTCTATTCCCCCTTGTAAGTAATATCTTCTAGTCGCAATGCACCCGTACAGTTCAAACAACTTCTGGAAAGCTTCACGGAATTCCTTTTGTGTGGACATGACAATAATCCTCGTCACAACCTTTTTTATCTCTGCAATTGTCTCGTAACGACAGACCCTAAGGGTATCCTTGAGCTTAGAGAATAGCCAAAACTAACAGCACGCAAAGGTCTGAACTATAGGGAGGGTTAGGAACTGTCTTTATGCCCATATTGGTGAAATAGTCTGCGGTAAGGATGGAGTTGTGGACAGGCATCCACGTAAAACTTCCGCATCTTCAGTTCCTCGCGAATAATTGTGTGCACTGTTCCCACTCAGCATCAGACTGTGCACGCATTATCTTTATAGGCTGTGCCAGTTGGCACAGTTTAATATTCAAATTTAAAATCGTTAAATACAATTTAGGCGCGCAGTACAATTGATTGTTTCGGCGCGTTAAAAAAAATGAAAAATGACACCCACGCAAATTCCGGCGTGACCTTTATATACCAAAGGTGCGGACCTAGTTGAAAGCACCCCATGTGATGTCTTCCGTCGAATGGAATTCCTCCTAGGACTCATTTTAAAACTGATTTTCTAGAGCTCGTTTGGAGCCGATTAAATCAAATATAAACATGCACAAACACAAAATCTATCTCTTTAGTCTCTTAGCCTTTCGAGCATTCTTTCGTCTCTTTAAACTCTTCCGACTCATTCAACGCTTTCTCATATGGACTTACCACGCGTGCAAACATCAATTATTTCATTTCCACTGCTCCGCGCATTAATACTCTCTTTTAACAGACGAACATTAATATTGTCAATGTTACAAATTTGAACATTCAAAGAACACAAAAAAGAGACTCTCCATCTTTCATATGAACTCAAAAAAAGGAACTCTGAAATATTGAGAACTATGTTTTAACTTGTTATTGTTTGTTATTTCTATTCCAGAAATAAACCTCCGTTTGTGTTGCACATAAGATTTCTTATTTTCATTTTTATTATTTGTGGAGGAAGTCAGTTCCCAAAAAAAGGCCAGGCGACCCCCACAAGGCACATGACGGCCATTTTGCATGAAATTCTTTATTTGGCCAATTAACTCTTGTTTTCTGACGGCCTTTCTTCTCCCACACCTCTCATCATCTCCCACAAACTGCATGCCTTCCTTGAATCCCTTATGCTACCCCAAAACTGATGCTTAGTTCATGCAAGGTTGTCCAAAAGCAATTTCGCGAAGTGTCGTGGAGCTTCCTCGGCATCTAACCACAGGGCTGAACGTTGCCGGTTATCGTAAAGAACTCACTATTCATCGCAAGTCACAAGCAACTCGAGAAACGGGTCGTTCTTGTTGCGTTAGAGAAAAGAAGATTACACTTCATAACGGTGTTTCTTTTGTTTGTCGTTCAACTCGTGAATTCCATTCGTTTCTGTGGCATTTTTTCCAAGTTTAAAAAAGAATTTTGTTACATATCGTTCTTCTAAAATGTCCTCGCGTCCACGATCATATTTTAGAAATTCACCAACTGTGACAATCAGGCTTTAGTAGAGTGTATTCCAATTCCTGCTGTAACTGTTTATTTGAACCAGAACTCATAAATATTGATCAGTCATTTCATAAGGTGTATAGCAATAACATACTAAATTTTAAAGAGTCTACGACAATTTTAAATGCTTTAAAAAGTCTGGAAACTTATTGAAGGCACGCATTCATATATATATATATATATATATATATATATATATATATATATATATATATATATATATACTAGACTACCCGTGACCCGTTGGGTCAGTATGTTACATTAGCTATGGAATTCATGTATGAGCTTGACCCTTGTGACGTAAAGAATATATATATATATATTTTTTTTTTTTACATAACAGAAACATTTCTATTTATATTAAAATGAAAAATCACGGATGGATCACTCAAACATGAAAAAAATCCTCCCTATTCGTGTAAAGTTTCCTATTTTCCCGAATAATCGCTCAAAAATCGAAAATTAAACATGATTTTCCTACGAATCGAACGCTGACGAAAGTCATTTAGCAGCAAAAACGCACATGAACCTACCGATGAGAAATATAAGAATGAAAAACCCATATTGGAATCATTTAACCAAGTTATAGAAATTTAAAATCTAAAAAAAAAAAAACATTAATAAAACCTGAAGCAAAAAATAAAACCTAAATAAATAAAATAAAATAAAACTAATATTGAAACAGATTAGTAAATGTGTCAACAAATTCACCGTTCTCACACAACTATTTTGTATCTAGAAATGTAAACAAAAAATAAAAAAAGAAGGAAGGAAGGAAAAGGGACGGATAGAGAGTAGTAGTAGTGGTAGTAGTAGTGGTAGTAGTAGTGGTAGTAGTAGTAGTAGTGGTAGTAGCAGTAGTATCTTGGCTTTACTACAATTGTTCTTGTATTTGTCAACGAGTTAATGTTGTTTAGTTGTAAGAAAATAACGACAGTATAGTTGTAATAAAGAATAGTTGCAAAACACCCCCACTCTTCCCATGTTAAATAATAATTTCGAAATAATAACGTTAATATTTCAGTGCGCAGGTCAAAATGTGCAAAAGAAGCGATTTGTGTTTATTTGTTTACGTTGTTATAGGTTAATGTTTATACGTGCATACGTAACCGGATGTCGTCAACCGGAAAGTGGGTTACATCACTCGTTACAAGGTCATTTGAGTTTTATAATTATATATGTATATAATATATATATGTATATATGCATACATTTATACATATTTTAAGATGTGTGTGCGCGTGTGTGTATCTCGCATTTAGTCATTAAGATTCAGAGAATTATTACATCTTTCTAGAGAATAGAGAACGCTTTTAAAGATGGACGATTTTAATGAGAATATTGTTATTAGTGATTTCTGCGAGAATCGCGTCGAAAGGAATTAATAAAGCTCACCTCCTAACAAGCAAGCAACATGTCGTCAGTGAATACTACACCCCTGCCTCAGATTCCCAACGCAAAATCATAAATGTACAGAACATCGGCCACAAATCACACTGGGGACAGAATGTCTCGTTGCGTCGCGTCGCTGAAAAACGTTTTCCTCCCCTGTCAACTCTTCTGTAGCCATTCGAAGCAAAATCTCACGTAATAGAAGGAAAAGATCCAGATTCCTGTCTCTCGAGAACAAATGATGAACACGAAAGTCGATTATTATTACATTGCCAGTCCTTCATATTAACACACGTTTTTCGGATGGTGAAAACATTTTCAACGCTGATTTTGGATGTGAAACTTTTCAGAAATCACATCTTTATTCTTTATATCAAATAATCTATCTATCTATCTATCTATCTATCTATCTATCTATCTATCTATCTATCTATCTATCTTTCTTTCTATCTATCTTTCTATATATCTAGCTAGCTAGCTAGCTAGCTAGCTAGCTGGCTATCTTTCTATTTATCTATCTATACATCTATCTATCTATCTAAATAAAATATTTGATTTATTATTTGATAATACAAGAAGTGTTTTCTTTTTTTGTTTCGTAATACCACAAGAAGTGTTAAAAACTAAAGTAATTTTAAAAAATAAATATATGGTTTCGTTTTTCGTGTCTTCCGTTCGGTTTCATTATATAATCAACAGTATCCACTTCCGGCATCTATCCATATCTAAATATTATTGGCCTCCTCCAGGTAGGTTATATCTTCGGTCGAGTTAGTTTTTTATGACAAACCAAGTGCATACATCACGTAAGCAATCATTACAAAACTTGGTCAATATAATCGCCGAACTTAGAACTGATTTTATTCGGAAATATCGAGGTTTTATATGAAGGTCAAAGAAAAGGTGAATTCCACATTTTCGTCGATAATTTCGATTTCGTACAGCATAATTAATTGCTAGTTGACCTATATTCTATCCAATGCAGTTACACATCTTATTTAGCCAATGCATGCATGTTATATGAACTTGAAATTACATGTGTCTTTCACCAAGAAATTCCTCATGATCGAAAGCTTGAAAAAAAGTTCAATTTCTGATTCATAACAGGAACTGCTATGCAAATTTTAAGACTGACCATGCACATTTTTTTTTATGTTATCAATGTTTCCTAGAGCAAAATTTCAGCAATAATTCGCACAATCGGGAAAAGTAATGCTCGGAAAAGACTTTAGCATATCCTTACGCTGTCAGATGGAGCCATGCCGTGTCAGGATTGACTTATGTTATTGTTCTCTCAGGTTGACACGAAAGTCATTGCGGTTTTAAAGTTTCAAATATGGATGAACATCTCAGCTCAGGCAAAAATTTATTGATCGAAATACGCACCACTAGAATCAACACACATTTGCCAACGCACAGGCGTGATTTATGCCAATAACGTAAAAATCTTGCGTTGCAGTGACGATGAAGTCGCTGAAGGCGATTTTGATATCGCTCAGGTTTTTAAAGCATTTCACACGCAAAAAGTTGTCAAGATGCTTGAAAAAGTGGTAGTCGGTAGATGAGAAGTCTAGAGAGAATAATGGATGATGCAGTTTTGTAGCCAAATTTGTCCAAATTATGCAGGGTTGGTTTAGCAACGAGCGGTTAGCCATTGTCGTGTAGGAGATTTGGGCTTTTCTGTTGACTAATGCTAGATGTTGTTGTCGAAGTTTCTGACGCATTTCATCAATTCGTTGACAGTACTTCATCGCCGTAATGATTTCGGCTGCATTAAAAAACACTGTAACGGATGAGATCGGTTGCAGATCAACCAACAGTCAGCATGCCCTTCGTTTGGTGCAACTCTGGCTTCGGCAAGTGTCGTGGCGTTCGTCGGCGTCTAGCCACTAACCTGGGCGTCGCCAGTTGTCATAAAGAACCAACTATTCATCGCTAATCACAACCCAGTCGAGAAACAGGTTGTTCTTGCTGCGTAAAAGAAGGAAAAATGACACTTCATAACGGCGTTTCTCTTTGGTTGTCGTTCAATTCGTGAGGCACCCATTTATCTAGATTCTTTTTCTTTCCGATTATTCTCAAGTCGTATACGTTATGTCTATTCCAGAAGCAAGTTCTCGAGCAGTTGTACGTGGATTGGCTTTGACTAAGGCTCTTAATTGATCGTTGTCAACCTCCGATGTCAGACCACTACACACACCATCTTCAAGACTCTCGTCGCTGCCACAGAATTCCTTAAATCACCATTGTGCTGTGCGTTCAGTAGTGGTTCCTAGACTAAAAGCTTCGTTGATATCGCAATCTGTTTCAGCAGCTTTTTGACCTAGCCTGAACTGAAATAAGAACATTGTGCGAATTTGCTTTTTTTTCATCTCATATTCAACGTTCTGAAAAGAAGACAGAATTGTTTGCAAACGATTGTAATTTAAATGATTAGATAGAATGAAAAATGTACTTTAAAATGATATACAAATTAAAGGTATTATAACGAAAACTTGATAAAAAAATCGAAAAAATTGTGACAAAAGAAATAAGTTCGATTTTGACCAAAGTTAACACTTTTATACAACATAACTCCACACGTGCATTTGAGAAGTTTTAACACCACACAAGGAAGAAAGTCTAGCTTATAAAACATGCTGTAGATTCTTTTATAAGACAAGAGCGCGTTCGAAATACCTCTTTCTTTTTAGAGCACAATTTAACCATAATACTTGACTATTGCATTTTAAACTGAAGTGAAGCTATTATTTACAGATAATTTTATGGAATAAGTAGCAGCTTCTCTACAAGTGCAGTTTAGACTACAATATATAACTGCAGGGATTCATGTGAATCTTTCTCCCGGTACACTGCGGGGAGGGAGTCCGTATCTAGAACAGGCAATCAATTTGATTGAAATAATGGGCAATTTCACCAATTACGATGACAATAAATGTATCGGAAGATGGAACAATTGTCGATCCTCATTCAATCCCTGACAACGTCGGATGTCGTTGTTAGTTTATATATATATATATATATATATATATATATATATATATATATATATATATATATATATTCGGAAGTAAGAATAATTTTATTTAATTGATGGAATGAAATTATATTGTAATTAAAAGACTAAAAATTATAAAGATTTCATTTTATCTCTCTATATATATTAAAGGGAGAAAGAGAGAAAGGGAGAGAGATAAAATGAAATCTTTATAATTTTTAGTCTTTTAATTACAATATAATTTCATTCCATCAATTAAATAAAATTAGTCTTACTTTCGAATACTTTAACATCGGAATTACATACTAATAAATATCTGACTTACTTTCTGGCTTCGGTATGCAAAGTTTAGTCAAATGTAACCCAACTAAATTTCCGTACTAAATGCAAAATGAATACTTTCTCTTATAAAATGATTTTTATTGATTTAAAATTTGTTATTAATTCATCTTATCCTGATTAATATGAATGCCAGTAAGCTTCTAGTTAAATGATTCGAACCAGCCTGCCCATTAAGGCCGAAATAAACAATACATCCATTCCGGAATGCGAATGTAAAGTCTTGGCCGACCTTATAGACTATTCAGACTCGACGTTTGGCTAGTACGCGATCAACAATTTTTCCTTGTATTATTAATTAAAACAATAACTGCTCTTTATAATTCATTGAATATATTTTGTGAATCGTTTGAAGTTCATAAAAATCGTTTCTATTTCTTTCAGAATATGGTCTTCATGAAAGCCTCATTGGATAACAAATGAAATTTGTAACGTTAATCCATGTATTTCTTTAAGTCGTGTTCTTTTAAAATATCTCCGTAAAGTTATAAAATAAAATTCACTAATAGTTATTGATTTTAATCGACACAGGCTCTCCTCATTAATTTGTTCTTCGTTTTGCAATAAATTTGTTTAGCAGTCAACACATTTCTTTTGAAGACATGCTTGATGAAAGACTTTTAAAGGCGAAAGTCGCTCATTATTTAAACATTACTAGCACAGAAACAATGTTAAATCGATCCCACTTGCGAATTGAAGCTGGATGTTTTATTTAACGTTCATAATTTGTAGCTTGCATTTGATTACATCGGGGACACCAAAGTAATTATCCACACACGTTTTGAACCAACTACGGTTAACTAATAATATTAATGTAATCATTATTATCAGTAAAAATATATAATCAGAGGAAGAATATTTTACTAGTATATATTATAAACTACCATATACAATACTGCCTCTTATAGAAAGCGGAATGCCCGAGAAGATGTTATCATAAAAACAAGCATATACTATCTAACCACCTCTAAAAGAAGGAAGTACTTTTTGGGAAGATAGTTTTATGATTACAGGACAGATACTACACTACCCTAGTACTGCATCGCAAGATGACATAATAACAAAAAATAAATACTCAATTGAGCATTGAAAATACCATATTAATCTATAATATAAATCTCACCTGTCTGTTTAAATGTATGTATATGTATGTATGTAGGTTTGTATGTCTGCCTAAAACTTTCGACAGAGGCGTCGGATTTTCATGAGATTGGCATTGTCTTGAAGCACGCCGTGTCGGACGGCAAATATCGCAAAATTGGCCAAAAACATTAATTATTTCACCCTCAACGGGACAGTTTTAGACAAGGTCGATTTTTTTTGCGAGCTATTTTTACAAATCATCATAGTGGTTGGATTGACTTGCCTAATTTTAACATTCCGAACTTCCGGTTGCATCATGGAGTAGCGGTAGGACATCAGATTTTCTTTCACTTTCTTTTCCGCCTTTGCGTCACAGGTTCGAGCCTGCCTAATACCATTTTTTTTCTCAACACATACCGTCAAACACCCAGGCAATCAGAATAATCATAAATAATAAAGTGAATTGGGCATTAAAATATGGTAATAATATAGTTTCAACGTCATATACAGATATGATAACTCTATTATTAAGACATTTTAATGGAATATTAATAATAATAATAATAATAATAATAATAATAATTATTATTATTATTATTATTATTTAGGTTCTAATCAGAATCTTTATATTTTTAGTTAATTTTTGTAAAACACGATCACTTCATTAACCATACCTTAACATTTTTACCAATCATAATAGTCATGCGTTTTACAAGATTGAAAAAGAAATGTCTTCGTCTAACTGATTAAGTCATTTATGGTGGCTTTTAGTTATTTTTCCAAGCGTTTCAATTGCGACAGTAACAATCTTGACTTCTTTATATTTTCATGGTTAAGTTCCAATGTTTGATCTTAATATTACTTTTCTTTTTCTTCTATAAGGCCATCATTCGCCAATGTATGGAGTATTGTTGTCATATTTGGGCTAATGCATCTGCTACTAGTGTCTGGCTCCTAGATAAAGTTCAGAAGACAATCGCCAACCTGATAGGTCCTGAACTGTCATCTAAGCTTCAATCTCTGTCCAATCGACGAAATGTTGAATCCCTCTGCCTGTTCTATAAGTATTTTAATGGCGTATGCTCCGACGAACTGCAAGCACTTGTACCCCCTCGACGTAAATACATCTGACAAAGCTGACAAGCAGGTAAATCCCTCCCCTACACAGTAGAGATCCCTAGATGTAAGAGAGCTTTCTACTCCAATAGTTTCTTCCACAGAACTGCTAGATTTCGGAATTCCCTTCCAGGTCACTGCTTCTCCAACTGTACTGACATGCAGAAGTTCAAGCGTAATGTGAACCGACATCTTGTAAGTAAGAAAAACATTAGATAGACCGAGATTCGAACTTTGTATGCAAGGTTCAAAAATATATTCAGAAAGGAATTTGGCATTGTTCAGTTTCACATGAAATAGTTTAGAGATGTTGTTGTACTGTAATTGTGGTACCCTTTGCCAGGAAATCTGTCATCATTACTCCGTCCTGGTCCCAGAAGACTGTGAGCATGACCTTGCCAGTAGATGGTTGCACCCTTGTCTTCTTTGGAGGTGGTGAGTTCAAGTGCTTCCACTGCAGTGACTGGGCTTTGGTCTCTGGATCATAGTGATGGACCCAGATTTCATCCTGTGTAATCAGTCTTTTGAAAAACTTTGACTCATCTTCTTGACACATCTCCAAATTCATCCTCGAGCACTCGAAGCGTTCTCGCTTCTGGAATGGTGTGAGCAACCTGTGAATCCATCTGGCAGACACCTTATGCATATGCAAATGGTCATGAATGATAGTCTCCACAGAGCCTGTACTAATCTTGACATCTTGGGCTATTTGGCGAATAGTAATGCGCCGATCAAACGGGACCGAATCAAACGTTCGATTCCCTAGGACGGCAGCATTTTGTTTTATAGATAAGTCACTTATTGCAGACAATAATGCATTGTTGAACCTATCTGTGCTTTCTTACCATTAACGTATAGTAATATAATAATTACATATTAATAATATTAATAATGTGAAGCTCTTGTGTAGGATGATTTCTGAATATGATGTAAAAGAATAGAATTATAGTTACAATAGTATAATGACTTAGCAATTCCTGCTTTGCACGTATACTGGCGGGTCAGGGTGGATAAACATAAAAGTTATAAAATTTATTGCTCTGTTCAAATTGAAATTTCATTGAATTTCGTTTAAAAATAATGGGCAAGAGAACTTTTGTTTATATTTGAATCATTACTTTCGTGTCAACCTTTTATTGGTTGATTTCAGGCTCGTGGTGGTTTTTATATTGTAAATATTTGCGGACGATTTGAGCATTTTAGCGGATTTTCGTCAGATGAGCTTTTGATAGTGAATACACTTGTTTTGTTTTTGTTTTAGTTGTTACTGTTATGAAAATTGTAATCACGGAAATTAAATATTCTCCTTGTGTGATATGTCGATATGAAGTGTTGAAGATTACTGAACGCATTTATTTTATCATATCTTTAAAATATAAAGTACATGTGGCAATTAATCTGTTAAGCTATGAAATTTTTACTTAAAATTTATATTGGAGAAAAACGAAATCCAAATGTTTCATGAGTTTGTTGAAATATCGTATTTTAGAGAAGACCAAATATTTAAAAATTGTCATTTAAATTAATATTTGTTTATTTAATCGATACATAAATTAACAAGCAAGATAGGTATGTCTTCGTATATTTAATTTAACGTCTGCAGCCCATGTATGCTTATTTCTTTAAAGTAAAAAATTAAGAAAGAAGTGAATTCTTTAAAGAAAAAGGGAGAAGTTATTTAAGCTAAATGTAAAATTAATTAGAGAACAGAAAATTATCTGAATGGAAAAGGGGAAATCATGAAAAAATAACAGATTATTAAAGATAAGAAAGACAGATATTTTGAATTTCAGAATCTTGAGCAATATTTACGTATTATTTTAAAAAAAAGCAAGAAAAGAAAAGAAACGCAAGAACCTGATATTAACCAAGCGTTATGTGACTCGTTGTTTATGAGTTTATTTGTTAAATATTTACACACACATACGCCACTGATCAAAAATTTGAGGATCATTTGAAAATCTTTAAAAACAAACCCTTTTTTAAAGGATAGATTTTCAACTCCTTTCATTTAAGGTCATCAATACTACAACCTAAAAGGTTATGGAAGATAAGCTGCACTCCAAACATTTAATTAAGAAATTTACATATTTATAAAATGATGCATTTTACATTTGATCAAAATTATAAGACCAGGGGTATAAATTCTATAAAATTGTACAGAAAGTGTATAAAAACTTTCAACAACCAAATTTAATAATGAGTTCTACCTCCACTGCTTTTGATGACTTCAAAAATTGTTTCGGGCACGCTAGAAACAAGCATTTCCATAAAGGTGATGGGGATTTTGCTCCAGCTTCTGAAGATGGCTGCACGAAATTCATTATTTTTGTTGAATATTGTTTGTCATTTCGATGAAGGTTTCTTGTCATCCATCCCCAAACATTTTACATTGAGTTCAAGTCCGATGAGCATGCAGGATTTTCCAAGAGATGGATTCCATTTTCTTGCAGAAATGTCAAGGTTCGTCGTGCAGCGTGGGTTGCAGCATTATCCTGTTGGAATAACGATCTATCCTTACACAAATGATTGGGCTCCGTTATCACCGATGCTTTTTGTAGCATGCTAACATAATCAGCCGCTGTCTGACGACCCTGCACCACCTGGACCTCCATCGTCCCTCTATAAAAAAAGGCACCTCATACCATTATGATGTGTGTAGAAAATTACAGAAGGCATGTTTTCGTTATGTCAATATCATTGGAAGCCACTAGGACCATCTAGACTGAATTTTTACTCATCAGAAAACAGGATCTTCTTCCACTTCTCTTCGTCCCATGTTTGGAATTCACGACCAAACCTTAAGCGGTCCACCTTGTAACGTGGAAGCAGGTGAGGAATTTGTTTACGCTTTTCATTTACCATTTTTCATTTTTGTTGTGTCATCTGATGGTTACTGGACTGCAATCATCATATGTAACCACTTTAATTTGATTAGAGGAAAATCCCGTCTTTTATAACAACTCATCTGATTCTTCTCTCTCAATGCAAGAGAATTTGGGGGTGGGCACCCAGTGGATTTTGCTTTTCATAATTCTCACTGTTCTTTAGAAAACTGCAAAGCATGGGTTTACTGATAGATCGTTATTTCAACAAAATAAATGCAACAGAATGTGGCTTTTTTCCCCATAACATTTAGGTTGTAGGATTGTAAACTCAAGTGGGAGAAGTTTAAAATCTATCCTAAAAAAAGGGTTCTTTTAAATAGATTTTTAAGTGATCTTAAATTTTGGATCAGGAGTGAACATCTACTGTTTTATTTACCAGTTATCTATTTCAAGTTCGAATTTATTATTTGCTCATTTGAAGTTCTAAATAGATTTTATAGCAAAATAGAAAAATCCAAACAATGTTCCGCGTTAATTACTTATTTAATGAGATGACTTTGCATAGTTGGTTGGCTTCTGTTTGTTTAGAAATATTAAGATTAAATTAAGGACTGGGAGTAATTAATTAACCGAAGCCGACAAACTAACAACATATTAGAAATGAACATTTGATATTCTGAAGTTAACATCTTCGCATGTAAGTGAGACACGAGCAATGGCAAACACAGATAATGTCACATCAGTGCAGTCAAGATCTATCAATGATATAAAAGGAACTTTGGGTGTGTGTATTTGTGTGTAAGTTCGTTCCCTATGAACTCGAAAACGGCTGGGTCGATTTTTTTGAAATTTTACACGAAGGTACTTAATGTGTCTGGGAGTGTTGTAACGTAGATTTTGTATCGGGATGTGTCTAATAAGTATCGAAAATCGATAATCAAAAAAATCCAATTAATAAAGGAAATCCAATTTTGGCCAAAGTTAACACTTTTATACAACCTAACATCACCCTTGGATTTGAAAAGTTTTATCATTGCACAAGCCGAAAGGCCCAGCCTTTGATATCAACGGTAGATTTTGATCAAGTGTAAAATGCCTAATTTTATTAAGACAGAAGCGTGATTCAAACGAATGTTTCTTTTTAGAGCACAATTGACCCATGATATTTGCCCTTTATATGCTTAACTTTAATTCAAGTGATTATGTAAAAATAATTTCATAAATACAACAGTCAGTTCTTTGATAAGACAGGGGCACGCTCGAAATGAATATTTCTGTTTAATGCACAGATTTTGCATTTTAAAATTTAAGTAAAGTCATTATCTACAGATAACTTTATAAAATCAAAACTAAATTCTCTACAATGCAATGTAGACAACAATGTATTTCGGATTAAGTCACTGCAAGGAGGTATGTGAAGCGTCCTCCCGATACACAGCGGGTGAAAGTTTCTACCGAACACAAGTAATCCATCGATTGGATTGAAAACGGTCGATTACATCGATTTCGATTACAATAAAGTGTGAGAGGGTGGAACATTCATCCAATCCCAAACAACGTTAAGTCTTCCTGCAAGTATACACACACACACACACACACACACACACACACACACACACACACACACACACACACACACATATATATATATGCAAGCACACACGCACACACACATGCCCACGCATATATACACACAAACACATATATATGTACATATATTGTATGTGTACTTAGGCAGCATGCTCCAAGTCAAACACACAGTACTATACATAATAGAATTGATTTGCTTGATAAGTCTTTTTCATATTTTCACGAAATAATAGACGTTCCATACGTATTACGAGCACTTTCGATACTTCATCGAATCATCTTCGGGTGATAAAACACCAGGTGGAAAACAGAAAATTCTAGATAAAATTAATTTTTAAAAAATATCAGTCGATAATGCCATATGTGAAATCGTTAAATGTAAATAAATAACAAATCGGTGCAGTTCCAGAAGGTTTAAAATTTAAATTTAAATTCAAAATGTTTGAAGTAAATAAAACTGCCATGTAGCACTAATTCTAGTGTCACGGAATTTAATATTTAATATTTAATGTTATATATTTATTTTCTGTTTTATTTAATGATAGCGTTTTTCTCGTCATAAATGTTTATTATAACTACCAAGTTGATTGCAAATATAGATTATGAAATTGTATTCACTTTTAGTTCGTGAGAAGTGAATCTATCATCATGCTTTCCCTTCAAAACACGCCAGTTGAACTTTTATTAAGTACAATACTTAATAATTTTTTTTTAATGGAGAGTAAAGAGCGCTTTGTGGATGCGTTATCGGCAGCTCCCGTTACTCTCGCTTCTCGTTATTTGTCCCTCAGTCATCATTTTTCTAATGAGTGTTTTTTTCTGACAAATGGGAGAAGAAAAGGCTGTATTGTAGGTTGGCAGTATTTTGCGTGAACAGTCGGCAGAGATGGCGGAAATTTTCTGTTTCTATGTCTATCCTTGTAGCCATGCCACTAGTAAGGGTGCTGGAGGAAAACGTTTTATCTGGGCTGACATTATCCGCCTGATAGTCAGAGACCCGAAGCTTGGATTAACCACTTAGGAGGCTGTCCTATCAGCAGGTGCAAAGTACTGGGGCTGCTGTATTGCCGTTTGGTGAATGGATTCTGGACCATGCAGTAGCTTCTGGTGGGGCCTCTCGATGCCGTATTAGTGGGTAATTGTTACGGCTTTACCTTATCATGTTCTACAAAAAAAAATTCTTCCTTTCTTTTTCTCTCTTAGTTTCCCCTCTTTGTCCTGCTCTAAGCAAGTCTGACGATCTAGTCCACAAATTCCAAAATTCCATCATGACAAGTTTCAGGAAAAAATGCACGTATAAACCCGGAACTCCAACATCCAACGTAAACGCCTACTACCATGTGTCCTTCTCCAACATCAGGGGTCTACGTTCTAACCTTCTAGAGGTTGAAGCCCAATTACAGGAGACTAAACCAGACCTTTTATTTTAAAGCGAAACTGGCATTGGATAGAATATTTCGCTAAATGAGTTCGTAATTAAAGGATACTCTAACTTAACTTCTAAATCTGACCCCCAAGATCGCCATAGGCATGGAATATATGCCTATATTAAAGATGGCTTTCCATGTGGGAGCGAAATCTCAAGAGAAGATTCTAACTTACCCTATATGTGCTTCCGGGTTGCACTAGCTCGCAGTACTACATTTATATTTACTCTCTATCGTCCCCATAAGAGGGGAATTACTATCTTTAAAAGCATATCTGAGAAAATTGACCAAGTTCTATCAGCTTATCCCTCAGCTAACATTCACGTATGTGAAGACTTCAATGTTCACAATGTGGAATGGTTGACCCACTCAAAAAAGACCAATGATGAGGGAAGGTTCTATCATGATTTTTCCATTGCTTATGACCTCACTCAGAGGTTCACGAACCCACCCGTGTGCCCAATACTGACGGTCAGTATGCAAGTCTCCTAGTCCTTTTTCTCACAACTTGCCCTGAACTGTGTTCAGCTACCGTTCTGTCTCCGCTTGGATCTTCTGACCACTCTGTTGATAATAAATGTTAAGGGGTCATAATAGGGTTCAAAGTTTAAAAAAAATGACCGTTTTTTTGTTTGTTTGTTTTTTCTTTTTTTGCTCAGCATACACCTCCAAACACCCGGGCAACGCCGGCCACCCATGCTAATATATATATAAAAGTGAACGTGTCTGTGTGTCTGTCTGTCTGTGTGTCTGTGTACATTTACCTACGCAATAACTCTGTCAATTTTTAGTGTACAGACACGAAAATTTATATACAGGGTACTGAGATTTGAGAAAATCTATGTGATCGGTTTTCGGCCAGAAATTGTGCTGTTAAGGGGTCAAAGTTTTAACGATTTAACCTTTGAGAACTCTACCAAACTCCTCCGACAATTTGGGGTCTAAACCTTTGAAATCTTAGATATAGGTTCCTTGGACATGGATCTAACTTAATAACTCAATTTGAAGCCAAATTAATAAATTTTAAGGGGTCATAATAGGGGTCAAAGGTTAAAAAAATTGACCATTATTTTATTTTTATTTATTTATTTTTTTGCTCAACATACACCTCCAAACACCCGGGCGACGACGGGCACCCATGCTTGTATATATATATATATATATATATATATATATATATATATATATATATATATATATATATATATATATAAGGTTCTGTTAAAACTTCCGTATAGAATTGAGAGTTTGAAAAAAATATTCCTGTGCTCGAAAAGATGTGTATGAAAACGGTGTAAGGTTCTATGCTAAATGAGAATAGTTTTTAGAATAACCAAATGAATATGTTATTTCTAATTTCAGTCTAAGAGAGAGAGAGAGAGAGAGGGGGGAGAGAGATAGCGACAGAAAAACAGACAGGAGGACATAGGCTATTATAAAGATATATTATATCTCATAAAAATCTCCGACCAAACCTACCAACAAATACTCGTATCTAAGAAGAAAATAACTTTGCTTGAAATTAATTTTTTTTTTAATTTCTTCTTGACGAGCCTTATTAGTTATGACAACGCCGATCGAATGGGGACGACGTGCGACCGACAATTTGATTACTGCACAGGAATTTTCTTAATCCAATGACTAAACTGACGAGAATGGATCTTCGAAGCCAGGAATTCGCACGCTTAATGCTATGGCTTCCATGATTAACGTTGTTTTTAACGTTGCGCATGAGAAAAGCCAAATGGTCTTGTGACATAATTAAGGATTATTCATTATTAATTCGCTCAGCAAACACGGCTCTGCTTTCTGAGAAAACACAATGAAATTACGTAGGCTGAGTGATAAAACGTCAAGGGTTACAATGAGTGTATCAGTTTTAAAACTCGCGAGGCAACATACACACGCTTTATAAAGTATAAATTAGGTAATCTAAAACATCACTCAATAAGTCTTCAGTCTGTCGTACAGATGACCCTACTGATAAATATCCATCCTTTGTAGTACCTGCTTTTTATGTAATCAAACGTTGAGCGTAACCGGATGGTTAGTTTACAAATTGTAGTTCTCTTATTAAAGCAAACCGACGTTTGAAAGATTTCAAATAAATAGAATATTCTTAATTGCATGGGCAATAAAGAATTGGTTGCTGAGGTAAAATATTGTTGAAGCAAAGTAAAGCTTGCTAAGTGTTATTCCGACTCTGCTCCGTCGACGGGAATTGTTAAGATCTGGCACACTTTCATTGGATGCGACCATAAATACACAAATGCTGCGCTGATCACCAAAATATGGCAAGTGTCCCGGAAAATTTGTTTTGTCTAAAAAATGGTTTTGACATATTGTAAATTGAAGTTATGGGATAGCAGGGGAATTGATAATATCATTATTTGGCACGAATAGTTGTTAATCTCTTAAAAATGCGCTGAAGAAGAGACTGGATGGCGGTTACACACGAATGCTCAGGATGGCCCTCAATACATCATGGTGGAGTCACGCAGCAAACCAACAGCTTTTTGGTGACCTACCACCAGTATCACTGAAAGTATAGAAGAATGAGAATAATCCATCACTGCATGAGACACAGCGAAGAGGAAGCAAGCAAGCTAGTTCTATGGATATCAATAGATGGACAGCCAAACTGTGGTAGAAGAAAAATGACCTACATTGAGAAGCTGCTACAGGACACAGGATTGGAAAATGTTCGAGATCTGCAAACTGTCATGCGAGATTAAGAGAACTGGAAAGTCGTGTAGATTCGGTGGTGAAGCGTCCTGAAAGACGTCGGAGATGAGAGATGAGAGTTATTAATCAGAAAGCTACAAATTGGATGCAGCGTTTGTTCACAATTGATAAAGAAATTACGGTTGACGATTCAGAATGTTGCTTGCAAGTGTTTCAACGCAACACAAAGGGATTTTTGTATCAATATCTGACAAATAAATCACTAAGGTGTCAAATCGGTAATCAGCTGAATGGAGAGCAGCAGCTGAAATCAGTCCAAAAGGATTAAAGACGTTACATCAGGATAGCTTTTAGCATGCATGTTTTGAGATGTGCAAGATATTAGTTATTCGATTCTCTTTAGCAATGAGGAACCGGTTCTCGAATGAATTTTCCGGGAAAAAGAGATTTGTAAAAGAATGAAATACTATTGAAAACTAAGGCGAATTTTGAAGTCAACTATAAATCGTTCTAGAAAATCGGCATCGAACTGTTAGTGTAGCGTTGAAATCAATATATCACCATCGTAGCAGACTATTGGCGAATAAATGTGAATTTTGGCCTTATTGAGTTATGTGTTTAGTAAAGATATTTACTGATGTTGTTCCGTAGTTTTCTAATTTTATATAAATAGAAAGTAAGCGAAATTAAAAAAACAAACAAACGACAATAACAAGGTGGAATGTTAAGCTTTATGAGTTTTAACTTAAAAAATTGTCAGCTTTTTATAGCTTTCTAACATGCTAGAGCGAATATAACCAAATATTTAAAGAATAGAGAAAGTTTTCTAATCTTTTAATAAATTGGTCGTGGAAAAATGTTTTATTTGTGATCCGATGTGAATTCATCAAGAATATAGAATGGCGATAAGCAGCAGAAATTCATTAGCAGGAAATTAACAGCCGGAATGAACGCTTCACTTGCTTCTTGCATTTCTATATCAAATGTTGTTACTATAATCATTGAATTTCTGATTTATATTAGGCATAGTTGCAAGAGATAAACGTTACTGGAATCACTGACCAGACGCTTTTCATTGGAAAATGTAAGACCGACATTCCTCATGCGATTTGAACTCTAAAGATCGCCAGTGTCAACATTAACCTAGAATTTATTTTTTATTGCGGACTATTATCCTCATCTTTTTTAGACGTTGTTTGACGACGTTTCGGCCAACTATTCCTTTGATCTTCGTCAGGCGGTAACCGTGCCGAAACGTCGTGAAACAACATCCAAGAAAGATGAGGATAATAGTCCGCAATAAAAAAAAAAAATAAAGAATACTCATCTCAATAATGAATTCCAATTAAATAATATACACTGCGTGTCAAATTATTAACGATGTAACATTTTTTTACCAATTTCAGAAACTTACCGATAGGTTCGTATCAAAAGCTTCGGAAACGACAATGGAATGAACCAACACCGTTTGAACAAGGGATGTGATCATCGCGACTAGTTATAACTCAAGTCGATGTCTTATATATATATATATATATATATATATATGCATATATATACATATATATATTTATACATATATACATATATACATATATATATATATATATATATATATATATATTTATATATATATAAAGATTGATACCATCCACACGCACACTCAGATACACACACAAAGAAAGATAGATAAATGGATATATATATATATATATATATATATATATATATATATATATAGAGAGAGAGAGAGAGAGAGAGAGATAGAGAGAGAGAGAGAGAGAGAGAGGAAGAGACAGAGAAAGAAGGAGAGGAAGAGAAGCGGAGAGAAAGAAAAAGGGAGATGAATAGGAACGCATTGCGTGTTCGGACTAAAAAACTTCAAAATGATTCTAAAATATGGAAGATTGGCCAAACAATACAGTTCTATTTTAGTAGCGTCTCTTAAGATATAACAGATAGAGCATAAAACTTAAACTAAAAAAAAAGATGTATAAATATATTCTTTAACTTTTGAAATGTTACGCTGAATATTTTATCACCTTTTTTATACACCTTTTCCTCAGCCACTATTCTTATGACGAAAGAATGTCTATTGTATCCAATCATCTACATCTAACTGTGAACTGAAGAATTCAAGAATGTCTCGGTGGCACGGTGCTTTTACACCACTCGTGTTGCTTAACAAACAAACAATAAAATAGAATCCATTCAAACATTGACACGCACCTGAAATTAGGTAGACAAAAATCATCGTCTCATATATTATATAAACAAAAGATGTTTACACCTCTGATAATAGCACCAGTTCTTTTATAGCTAAAATGTTATATTTTCATGTGCCTTCGTTCTTGAGTGGATCTGTGCGCTAAATGAACTCAACGATTACCATAAAGGCTCAGACAAATATCTTTCCAAGCACAAATGGCGCACTCTCCGGTACTGTCACTGTTTATATGAACATTGATAGTCTCTGAAAGAGATAGTAATTATACCGGTTGTGATTGGAGCAACTGGCCTAGTGAAAAAGAATCTTAGAAAGTACGTGGAAACACTATCTAGTAAACCAAGCTGTAATGGAATACAGATTGTAGCCATAAACGACATCTATTCTAAAAAGAGCCCTCGTAATGAAATCAAGTGTAATCTTCGGGAGGAGTTAGCTCCCTTTATATCTTAAAAAATTAGTCATTAAAATAAATAAGTAGATAAAACGAATGAGCAGAAGCACGACTATCAACTAGGCTGTCGAGGTTAAATTCGAGCAAGAAGCAGTTACCTGTCTAATCACAAGAAAGATCTGTGATGCCACGAAAAAGTTTGTTAAGTACTCTCCCTACATTTCTCTTCCTGCCTCTCTCTTTCTTTATATATATATATATATATATATATATAAATATATATATATATATATATATATATATATATATATATATATATATATAGCGACTACAGCCAGGTCAACGTCTCCCTGGACAAGCCCAATAAAAGCGCAATAAAAATTCAGCATACCAATGAATAATAAACACTTACAAGCCTCCACCCCTTGGAAAAACTTCAAATTAACTACGAAAATCGCCATTTTTACATCCCCAACACATTTGAAAATAATTTCTGAGGAGGACGCATCACAGACCGTCTGAAACGCGCGTAAACGATTTCAATGACTTAAAAACATTATTACAATGATCCAAACATAATTCTCAATGAAAAACCAAGACACGGAATAATAAAATAATGTTAAAAAATACACATTGTTGGTGACTACTCCCTTATTTAAATATACATCTTCTTTCGTTGGAATTTCTTAACCCATTTTATATAAATATATATATATATAAATATATATATATATATATGTATATATATATAACTATATATATATATATATATATATATATATATATATATATATATATAGTAAATTAGAAAATATATATTTTATAACTTACTACCTAGCTCTACATACGTATTGAGCACTGTTGAAGCAAATAAATTTATACTTTCGTATATTAATTTATGTGAGTAAACGAAGTAATTATGTATATATATATACTTCAGAATAATTTTATTTAACAATCATTTGGTATGGAAACCTGTGATTATATGATTTACGAACTATTACTCTCAGTAATATTCTATAAGTATTATCTCATTTAAACAAGAATTGCTCGATATGCAAGATAGAGCAAATAAATTAATTGTAGTGATTCAATGAATTTCAAAAACCCCTTATTGAAATGAGGTGTTTGAGTTTCATAGCAAATATTATTATTAATCTAAGCAAGACAAAGAATACTTTAGAAATTTAATCTCCTTAACCTATAAGGTTTCGATGTCTACCATCTCATCATAGGAGAGAAAATATTAGCAAATATTTATAAAGGTGTGTACCCTATTTGCTAAAGTCAGTGAGACATGTAAAGTCAAAGTCAAAATAATTAATTAATCAGAAGTCCTGTAGCAAGAGGATTTGAAGAAAAGGGTATGAAAATTGCAGATTCAGATTGCGTGGTAAAATCCATGGTGAACGTTTTTTAAAGCAGTTGGGTAATAAGATCCAAGTTGTATATTGGGTAATCCGCATAGCTGATTAGATATCCAGGTCGGGCATGTTCTTTTATAAATTTCTTTATGGATCCAGCGAAAATATTTTAAAGTCTGATGGAAGCCTTATCATTAGAAGTCTAAATTATTATTAGTGGGGTGCGATGTTAGTTGTAAGGAGAAGAGTGATAGGTTACAAGTGGGGTGAACACATGTGTGTATATATATATATGTATATATATATACATACACCCGCACACACACACACACACACACACACACACACACACACACACACACACACACACACACACACATATATATATATGCATGAAAATGCGCCATCCCACTCAGCCAAAGACATTAGTGAAGAGAATTTGATGACATGACCACCTTGTTCTCCAGATTCATATCAATTAAATAACTCTGGTTATTGAACGCTTCTTTCATAAACTTCCATCTTTATTATTATAAAGATGGAAGTTTATGAAAGAAGCGTTCAATTCTCGTCGAAGGATGCACTTTGGAGGAAGATTTTGGAAGTTTCCTATAGCATCACATGATTTCAAATCCGCCGACTGACATCATCAGTTGACAAGAGGCTATTCAAATTGATTTTGAAACATGGGAGTTATGTTAATAAATAAATATTTCCTTGAACAAATAAGGTGAAATTCGTTCTTGATTTTGGTTAATATTGTTACTTGATATGTTCTTTATTTCATACAAATGAAAATATAAAGTTAGAATATTGTTTTCATTACCGAATATTGTTTCATTACAATAAAGCGACAAACATTAACAGAAAATAGAAAAATTAGCAAAATTTTCAATATACGTGTTCAAATTCCACAAGAATCAGGGTAATACGGCACCTGGTTATACCCTTCCAGTGTACCAAATTTCACTTCTCTGCGTTTCATAGTAATTTTAAAATTAAAAAAAAGTAATATCCTGCAATAAAGCGATACACAGGGTTTATATATATATATATATATATATATATATATATTCTAGCGGGGAAGGCGTGTACGGGCATCAAATACGCTTAAATATGATATTTTAATTTCTCTAGATTCCTTATATATTATTAGAAAGTCGCGATTTTAAAAGTAAAAAAAAAGTATTGGAGTGGCTTAAGTCAGAATCGAAACTGAAAGCAAAACTGTAAAATACAAAGCTGGTGACGTTACCACTGTACCAACGTGACATGAATATGAACTCATTAAAAATTAAAATATAAAAATAAACTAAGATAAATGTACAAAATGTATAATGATTTTTTTTTTTTTAAATTTTGACCTATTTTTGGCTCCTTAAAATGATTTCAACCGGCTAACAACCCATGAAAGAATGTAAAAAATCTCAATCACTTGAGGACCCTAGCGCAACTCTGTGACTTTTAGTTTCGGAAAACATAGAGTTTTAAAATATGGAGACAGGCAGACAGACAGACATATAATTATAACTGGCATTGCTCGGGCGTAAAATACGCTTAAATATGAAATTTTAATTTGTCCAGATTTCGTATTATAGAGTCGTGATTTGAAAAATAATAAAAAAAGTACTTGAGCGCGATCAGCTAGAATCGAAACTAAAAGCGAAGCTGTAATATTAAAATCTGATGACGTTACCAACATGACACGCATAAGTACTGCTTATAAAAATAAAAAAATAAAAAATTAAAGATGAATGACAAAATCTATCACGATTTTTTCTTTTTGACCTATTTTTGACCCATTAAAAACTATGTTAACCGGCTAAAGACCAATAAAAGAACCTTCCATATAATGGAAAAGCCTGAGTCATGTCAGTTGGCCTAGCATAAACGATTGACTAATCATCTTTCAGCGAGAATCAATATGGCATGATTAAATAGGTAGCTGGAAAGGAAATCATACCCTATCCCATAATACACTGCGTATAAATTGCAGAATACAACTATTTTTATTCAGTTCGTCTGTGAGATCGATTGAGTTCACTTCGAGAATTCGGGAAATGAGTACGATTTATATATATATATATATATATATATATATATATATATATATATATATATATATATATATATATATACTAGCATTTCAGCCCGGTGTTGCCCGGGTGTTTGGATGTGTCTATTGAGTAAAAGAAAAAAAAGTGGTAGTAGGAAGGCAAGCTCGAACACGTACCGCGAAGGAGGAAAGAACGGGGGAAAGCCTGAGGTCTTTGCTGTTACGACCACCGCCAAAACGGAAGTGGCTTATGTTTAAATTAAGGCTAGATAATCGAAAGGAGAGGATTACTTTAAATATCGGTAAAAAAAGCGGTTCCCCCTGTATAAAATACCCAGGTGAATGTGAAGATATTAGTGTTTTTAGCCAATTTTTCGATATTTGTCATCTGAAAGGTCGAACTTAAAAACGATATTTATCTTGATAAAATCCGTCGCCTCTGTCGAAAGTTTTAGGCAGACATGCAAACATACATACATACATTTATATATTGGTAACTAAAACGTTTCGACCCCAACCGATTAAAAAGCTTGCCCTATCTCTGAATACCCTTTATGTCAAATTTCAAATGTTTAGACCAGAAAATAACCCTTATCCCTGAGTGTCTTCCCGGCCTTGATAAGTGGTGATCACTGTGTAAAAAAAAAATCGTCTGAGTAATTTGATAGAGATCGCAGAGGTAATTTTTTTTAAAAACTTTTACCCGTATTATGACCCCTTAAAATATATTGCTTTGGGCTCAAATCAAGTTATTACCTTAGATCCATGTCCAAGGAACATATATCTAAAATTTCAATTGTTTATACCCAAAATTGTTGGAGGAGTTTGGTAGAGTTCTCAAATGTCAAATCGTGGAACTTTGACCCCTTAACAGCCAAATTCATGGCCGAAAACCGATCACAAATATTTTCCCAAATATCAGTACCCTGTATATATAATTTCGAGTCTGTAGACTAAAAATGGACAGTGCGCCCCAACACCACCCCGCCCCCGCCTCCTCACCCACTGTAAACAGTAAAATGCCCCCAAAATGTTAAATGGTGTTCTAATCGGTAAATGTCAGCGCGTTACTTAGGGAAAAACGGTTAATTAAACTGCAGAATCACCTGTTAAGCCACACAAGTTCTATAAAAAAAATCTCCCCTCGAAGTACTATAATGTATTTTTTTAAATTTTGTTTTACACAAATTTTTCCTCGAATTTTAAATTATCCGCCATTGAAAAAAAAAGAATAATTAATTTTGTTATGAAAAAAAAAAAAAAGAAGTCTTTTTGACATTACCCCCCCCCCCCTTAAAAAAAAAAGAAAGATTCGTACGCCATTTGAAAAGACAGTGTGCTACGTGAAGACACACTTAACTGTCGTTGTTTATGTCGCTCGCGCGTAGCGTAAATGTAAGCTGTAAAATGGCGGAAAGTAGTTCGTGGGCTCAGGGTTTAATACCATGCAAACGGTAAATTTGCTCCGGGTTTGATTATCAGATTCGTTGTCAGCGACCTCGATTACCCCCCAAAAAGACAAACAAATTAGAGTGGTCGGTGTTCTGTTGTAAAGTATCTGAATATTTACCGAAATAACTAAGCCCATCATTTGCGCCCCCCATTTAGCCCCAAAAGTCCCCAGAGAACATCAAATTCTAGTGAAGATGAACGAACGGTGCAATTTTAGGCTTTAACATATGTAAATTTGAGTTCTGCACCATGCAAAAAAAAGAAGAAGAAATAACTAAGTTCATCATTTGCCCCATCCCATTTAGCCCTAAAAGTCCTACAGGCCTTAACATATTTAAATTTGAGTTCAGCACCATGCACAACTGCTAAATAGACATACACAGAAAATTTTGGACGAATATGGTAAAATAGTCCCAAAAATTGAGTGTTTTTATTAGCCTTAAAAGAACCCCTGAGGCACACCCAAGAGAAACAAAATTGTATAGAAATCAGTTAGATACAAGTTAAAAATCCAAGGCATCAATTTTTTTTTTTAAATAATCACAAAAGTCAATTTTTTCCGTTTTAACCTGAAAGCCACCCCAAGAGGGTGGAGAAAGGGGGGTTCACGAGAAATACATTTAGTTACTTTTTTACTCATATCATGTTTAATGTTTGTGCAAAATTTCCAAAAATGCCAAGGCGTTGTTATTGAGAAAAGTAAGGACAGAGGAACGGATTAACGGACGAACGGACAAGGGTAAGTTTACAGGTCCACCCTCCTTTTGTCGGGGAACCAAAAAAATTATCTAGTAAATTATATATAAATAGCCTACAGCAAAATAAACAGAAAAATGTATTCTAGATTTAACTGTGGAGAAACAGTTTTCGCCTATAAAATCAATCTAGACTGAATTCTATCTCACCATTCATACACAGTTTTACAGTCAAATAACTGATTTCTTCTTTGGCCATTGATACAAATGTTAGATTTTCGTTCCGGGTTTATATGCTTTCTATGTTAAAAAATTATAACATCTCGTCGACAGATGGCTGATCATTGAATGTTATCGGAAACGTTCTCCCATTCTTAAGTACAAAATACTGTTATATTTATGTTTGCAGCGAACTTACATGTTCATCAATTGAGTCACAGATTACAAAACATATCTATTTCTTCGTTTTCCCTTAAAGATTTGAACTTTAACCGTTACATTTTATTTATTATCAGGCAGTTCGAAGGGAATTTTCAAATATATTCCATGCATGTTATGCAAATTATAATAGTTCCACTCTCAAATGATAGTTTGTTACGCGTGAATAATACACACACACACACACACACACACACACACACACACACACACA
Source organism: Euprymna scolopes (assembly GCF_053919585.1). Taxonomy (NCBI): domain Eukaryota; kingdom Metazoa; phylum Mollusca; class Cephalopoda; order Sepiida; family Sepiolidae; genus Euprymna; species Euprymna scolopes. The sequence continues at coordinate 49,404,151 of NC_136491.1, forward strand.
CACACACACACACACAAACGCACACACGCGCACACACACAGAGTAAGTTATAAAAATATATATGGCAATTAAGCTACATAGAATATTCCGCTTTTCATTCTCGTGAGAATTTGCCAATTTCTGTGTAGCTAAATTCCCATATATATTTTATAACTTATTAACAAACTCTACCTATGTATTGAGCACTGTTGAAGTATATACTTAAAATTTACGCATACATTTATATTTTCTTATATTAATTTATGTGTTTATATGAAGTAGTCTTATATATATATATATATATATATATATATATATATATATATTAGTGTTGCGACGATTAATCGGAATCGGATTCTTGAATAAAAAAAATCGGAAGATTTGAGGGTATCGGAATCCGTATCGGAATCGGAAAAATTGATGCCTATTTTTTCGATGTCAAAACGATTCTTTTAATTGTCTTTTCTTATTAGATTTTGTTTAAATGCTGGTAATAATGATAAAATAATAAATATTTATTGATTTTAAATTACCAGTAAAGCTTAAATTGCTAGATTATCATACACAAGTATATTTTGACGTTTAGGAAAATATCTGCATAATTAACATGTGTTTCTTTAGGAAAATTAGGGGAAATAACAATCTTATAGTTTAATAATTACAGATTTATAAAGAATCGGAATCGGAATCGGTAATTGTATCGAAATCGGGAAAACTATTGAGATCGTCCCATCACTAATATATATATATATGTACATATATATATATATATATATATGTATATATATGTACATATATATATATATATATATATATATATATATATATTCTCTTTTCCCATTTTTTTGGTTTTATTTTACCTCTGTATGTATAACATTAAAAAATCGCGTGCACCATCCCTACATATATATTCGGCTTAAAATTTACGCATAAATTTATATTTCCGTATATTAATTTATGTGATTATATGAAGTAGTCATATATATATATATATATATATATATATATATATATATATATATATATATAGATATAGATATATATATATATATATATATATATTCTCTTTTCCCATTTTTTTGGTTTTATTTTACCTCTGTATGTATAACATTAGAAAATCGCGTGCACCATCCCTACATATATATTCGGTATAAATCTTATAAATCTTGAAGAACATTTAAACAGACGCCGAATACATTAAGACATTCGTTTACATAATTACTATGTAGGATAGCAGGACATTGATTAAATTTTTAAAGATTTTTTTCTTCAAACTTGGTTCATCACTCTTTCATAATTTAGGTCATCATAGACCTTAGCTCGATTTTTGTGTTACATCTGCTAACACCAAAAAGTGTGAAATATCTCTACCAAATATATAGAGGTTCAAAATGGACTATCTCTATAATAATACCCTTAAACAATTTCATGTTTGTATATAATTTATCACCCTCTGCGCTCTATGGTACGATCATTGAAGGTGTAATTAAAAAAAAATAATTTTAAAAATGTGATTTCAATTCAGTTTTGAACGGACATTATACTTATATAAATGTGCACAAGCTTTTGGGTAATAATCAAAGTGTAATGTTTGATTTGTCCAGAGATTCTACAATAATATCGTGGGGTCTGTGTTCGTTCCAGATATTCATAGACTAGAAATATGCCATACATTCTTACAATGTGTTTAGTGATAGAATGCTTAACCAGATGTATTCTGGAACTTCACTAAAAGAGCAAAGTATATTTCAGTTTTAGCAATAGAAGTGCAATAATATTGTGGAATTGGCGGACGACCATAGAATGAAAGTACTTTTAGGCAGCAGTAATGCAAAAATAAATAAATAAATAAATAAATTAATAAATAAATAAGATAAAACTGTGGAATTTCCACGGGTCTCGTCAGTAAAGGTAATCAATTATTCTGAAAAAAAAAAAAAAGAAATTTTATTACCGTGACTATGACGTCAAAACCGACAAAATGTGCGCGCGTTTGTGTGTATGCGCGTGCGTGTGTGTGTGTGGCTGGAAACCATTATAAATAAGCTTAAAATTTGCCTCAAACTTTTCCCTAATGTATCGTTCGTTCACTTCCGCCAGACTTTCTTTTTTTCCTCATTTCATTATGTAATTACATTATTTCCTTCCAGCTCTCGCCGTGGATGGTTCCTAATCTTGGACGAGAGGCGCCTCAACTGACGTCACATCACTGGAAGCTGATCATCAGGTGAAGCCGTACAGAAGCGCGAATACCTTTTCAATTGATTTCATCTTTGTTGCGTCCGTTTTCTTTAGTTTTAGTTCATATATTTATCAATTTTGCTATGCTATGAGGATGATAGCAATCCAAAAATTTAATGTAATAAAATGAAGACGTTGCGCGCTCCCGGGGTAAAACTTTAATGTCATTTAAATATTTGATTTTATTAATGGGAAATATCTACGGATGTTGTTTCGGAATGCATGACAAATGAGAAAGAAACTTCGGTAAAAAACACCTGACCAGACGTAATTTCATATAGACTTCATGGTGACTACCTTTTCCTTTAGATTCATATGTGATTCATCAGATGAAAGTAATATTAGCAACCAATTTAATAAACTATATTCGCATTAGAACACTGGCTCCGTGCTTAACGTCTCGAAGTGCCAATTTGGGTGTGCCAAGTTCGAGTCCAGTTCATTCCACACAAAACGTCTTTCAAACCTACACTTGACCTTGTGTCCAACCTGTTTGAGCGAAGATTTTTAAAATATGAAAGCTTTTTCAGAATCTCTCAAACCAAGATGAAACGCATTAATTTTTGCTAACATCGAAAATGACACCAATACCTATTTTGAAATGAGATAACTCTGAAATTGCCTCAATCAACCAATATAAATTCTTGGATATAATATTCGATAATAAACTAAAATTTATTTCTGTTATCAAATAGCTAAAAAAAAAACCCAGATATAATAAGAGTACAAAGAAAAACAATATTCAAACTTGCTTTGCCATCTTCCAGGAGTAAATCCTCCTTACCCAACAAAATAACCCAGAACATGTACACATTTATACGGATGGGTTCAAAATAGATATTTTATTACATCCAAACTTGACAATAGATCAGTCATTTATGGTGCAGCAGTCAAATCCTATTTTAATCAGCTTGTACCTATACATCACCAAGCTCTGTGATTAGCCTTAAGAGCCTTCACTATATCACCAGTATATATAGAGGATCACAAAACTCCTTTGTCGTTGAGACGTCAAAATCTTGCAAATATGACACTAAATTTGCCAAGTACTAAACAAACTGTTTTCAATCAAGTCATGCTTCCACAACACTAAGATCTCTTTTAAAAAACACAAACCCTATTGAAGCATTTTAGCTTACGCATTAAAAAATGAATCTCTGAAGTTCAAATAAACTCTTCTCTAATCCAATATAATACCAATCGGAAATTCATCGTTGACAACCATATTACGCGATTGTATTACGCAACTGTATTACGCGAAGTAGCAAACAATCCCAAAATCCAAAACAAACTCTGCCTTCTTCCAGGAGGAAATCCTCCTTACCCAACAAAATATCCCAGAACGTGTACACATTTATTCGGACGGATCCAAAATAGGTGGCACCGTATAATACGCTGCATCACAACAAAACCAAATCCAACAAAGCCACAGCAACCGATTTAACCCAGTTAATTCATAAGTGCAGAAAATGGATTAAAAAATATATCATTTTTCAGACTTTAAACCCACACTTTTATCATAAAAAATGAAATAATAAACAATCCACTTATAAACAGACTATTAAATATGTTATCAAGAAGTACACACCTTAAATTTATTGGACTCTTAACCACACTGGTATTAGAGGAAATATAAGCTAAGGAAGTCATTTAAATGAATCAATCTGACATGAAGATTTCATACACAAATTGCCAACAAACCATTAACAAATACATTTCCATAAATGGCAGGAAGCATGGGACAACTGTCCTAATAACAATTGACACCACATATTCCATACCGTCAAAGAATGGCAACTGGAGTATAGAAAGAAGAAAAGGGAAGAACTATTTCTAGCCAGACCATGTAAAACTTATAACTTCATTACACACTCTCACCTCCTAAAAGGAAAAGAATCATCTTTATGCATACCATGTCAAAGACTTATGTCCATTAAACACATACTAATTGAATGTAAAGACTTAAGAACAATAAGATCTCAGGCCTTCCAAGTAAACAACCCCCAAAAACTTTTCAGCACTGTACAAACAGAAGATATATAATAAATTTCCTAAAAACAATTGGACTGTACTGAGAAAATCTAGGAATAGAATAATAACAACCCTTATTCTCCAAGACAAAAGGGTTTAACGAACTAGAAACGCATATACAACCTTCTCCTCTTGTATTTGTCTCAGAATAAAAATAGCACCAGGGATCCGTCGCCCTGTCATAAAACCAAACTGCATTTCATACATACGAGGGCCGTGCAAGAAGTAATGCCCCCTGACCCACTTCCCATAGAAGTACAGCAACGAAACTTAGAAGAGTTATTAGTCTTTGTCTACATAGGAACCACCCAGAGTTATGCATTTCTCCCATCGTTTGATGCAAATCTGGAGACCTTTTTTGTAGAACACCTCTGGTTGGTCCTCCAACCACGACGTGACTTCAGAAATCAAGGCTGCATCATCTGGGAAACGCTTTCTTTTCAAAAACAACTTCATAGCTGGGAAGAGGTGAAGGTCAGAGAGTGCAAGATCAGAAGAGTAGGGAGGATGGGGAAGGATTTCATAACCACACGCCCGTGCTTCCGAAAGCTGGCGAAATGCGAGTTGTGGACCGAAGCGTTGTCCTGCAGGAGGAGGGTACCTTTGCTGATCTTGCTCCGGCTCTTCATTTTGATAGCTTCCCTTAATTTCCTCAAAAGTGAAGCATAATAGGCTCCTGTAATTGTGGTACCCTTTGCCAGGAAATCTGTCATCACTACTCCGTCCTGGTCACAGAAGACTGTGAGCATGATCTTGCCTTCTTTGGAGGTGGTGAGTCCAAGTGCTTCCACTGCATTGACTGGGCTTTGGTCTCTGGATCATAGTGATGGACCCAGGTTTCATCCTGTATAATCAGTCTTTGAAAAACTTTGACTAATCTTCTTGGCTTATCTCCAAATTCATCCTCGAGCACTCGACGCGTTCATGCTTCTGCAATGGTGTGAGCAACCTGGGAATCCATCTGGCAGACATATGAATGATAGTTTCCACAGAGCCTGTACTAATCTTGACATCTTGGGCTATTTGGCGAATACTAATGCGCCAATCTTTCAAAATGGCAATCTCAACTTGATGGACAGATGCCCCATCAATGGCAGAAGGGGGCGACCAGGGCTGGGAGCTGTTTCCACAGACTTCCGGCTATGTTTGAATTCACGATGCCAGCGTTTTACAAGGTCATATGATGGGACATTATCACCATACGTTTCTTTCATTTCATCAAAAGTCTCCTGTGGGGTGCATGGGTTCAAATACAAAAACCGGATCACTGCTCGACATTCAACAGGCTCCATTTCACACCTGACTCAGTTCAAACACCTGTAAAAGAGAAATCACAATGATTTTAGAGCTGTAATTTGCCACATAACCCGTAGAGATATACATAATGATGCATATGCAAAATTTCAGCTAGATTAAACAACTGGAAGTGGATTAGGGGCATTACTTATTGCACGCCCCTCGTACTGATTTAAAATAAAACTGTTATTATTACCGTAGAGTGAATTATGACACCATTAAACACCAAACAAACGAAACAAACAGAAATATCTAGCAGACACCGCCATTATTGTCCAGAAATAAAGAACAACTCTGCACGCATTCTCTCAGTCCTGAAATCGGTTTTATGGTAAATTTGTACACGTAGAACATATACAAATTATCCTCCTCGCCTAGCCACAAAAGAGATAATAGTTCTAGTAATCGGCTACATATAAGTCCCCAGAAAACTCAAGCACAACGTATACAAACCAAATAAAACACTTTAGAATTTAAAGTAAACGTAAATTGAGTACTCATATTATGGCTTGAAGTTTCTAACCGAATAGCGTTTTAAAACCATGCAACCAAAATGATTTAAATGAATATTGAACGCATGCGCAAGAAATCAAAATCTCTAACGCATGAACATAATCATGTTCAAATAAAAGCAAAAGTGCACGAATTCTAAAAAAAAAAAAAAAAATTAAAAACTTGAAGAAAAAAAATATATTTATGTTCTTAACTCATCGCCAACCTCAAAGTCCATATTTTTTAAAATTTTCCACCCGCAGTTTTCAGCATATTACACCTGTTCGATAAAAGTAGAGTCTAATTACGGATACGCTTTTTGTAGTAGCAATATCGCCTGAAGCGTTCTCTAGTTCGTTGTAACTGGCTGATCAAAACACGTTTATGAATATATAGCGATATGTAAATGCTTATGTAACACAAGTAAAACTAACTAACTAACTATATATATATATATATATATATATATATATATATAATTATTTTTTTACTATTATAATTAAATACCTACATACACTAATGTTTCATGCTTTCGGGAATCTTCAGTGCAGGGTGTCAGGATTAATACCAGTCGAATGATTCGAACCCCGCAACACGAGACATTTCTAGCTTGATTAGCGAAGACCTAATCAATTCGGCTACCATTAACCGCGAGAAATAACGTTGAATTTAAGCATTTTAATTTTAAATGTTCATTTACGTCAGTCAGACAGTGATCTAATCGTTATACGATGATCTATGCATAAGAGCTAAATTGACCGACTTTTAATTCAACTGAAAGTGCTCAACCATAAGAAACGAATTTCTTAAAGGGGCTGTCATAATTATTTTTTTACTATAATAATTAAATACCTACAGACACTAGTGTTTCATCCTTTCGGGAATCCTTCCGTGCATATATATATATATACTCCAAAATTTTTCCCCAAGCAAAATATGATGAAAGTAAAGATAATTTTCGCGAAAATATATTTTTTATCTCAACTTTGTTTCCATTCATAGCCAAGAGTTACCAACAAAATGATGTTTCCTTACAAAGAGAAAATGTTATATATATAATGATATAAATATACAAGAAATAAATGTTACTATAGTCAATAAAAGTTACTTTTATGGTAGAAAAGTTCATTGGTTTGTATTTTTAAGTAGTTTGTAAAAAAGAAAATTTTTTAATTCACGAACCGGTTTTAAAAACACCAAAATGGCAGCGACTTTGAAATGGAGAGCCCCGTTATCAATTTGAAGGAGGGGCACCTAAGCATTCTGTCTTAACAATTTAAGAGAGTTCCGTCAACGTAAGGAATATTTATAAACATATTTTAATGTTTTCCGTTATTTTGTGCTTGTGGAATATTCGATTATGGCATGTGTAATTTATATAAAAATTCATTTAAATAGTTATCGCCTCAAATTTCGTTATAATTTCGGTTCGCTGAAATTATTTCAAGTAAAGAGCATTAAAAACTATTTCAAAGCAAAAAAAAAACATGAGCTGAACTTTTATTGAATATGGTAACATTTATTTCTTGTATATTTATTTTTTTCGGGTAGTCGTTTGTTGGCTTTTCTGCTAAACACTCTTACTAAATAATATAGACGAAAGATCGAAAAACAAAGAAACAAAAACAGTTTGAAAAATAATGAAGCTTTTCTTACGTTAGCAAAATAATCCGAAATAACAAAATGGGATATTAAAAAAGTAAACACGTAATTACTTTAGTTTTTTAAAACAAATAATCGATATAAATATGAATGAGAAGAAAAGAGCGCCCTTCTCAAGCAGAACAGCTTCGTTTCAGTTTTACAGTATTGAATGGTGTAGTATTGCGCTGTCGGATTCAGGGTTGTACTAATGTAAAGAACACGCAGAAAGGGTTGTAATTAACTAAATTCCTTCTAGTATACTGACAAAAAAAAAGCTTAAACAGATACATAAATAAAGATAAAAAAGGTTATGTAAATGTTTTTAAAAAGACACGTAATCACGTGAGCAGGATTTTTCCTTCTTTTGACACGATAACAAGTAACGTTCTTATTTTTTTTTATTATTTATCTATTTATCTATTTTCGAAAGAGTACCACGTGCAAGTGGAGAAGGAAAAAGCAGAGTTATGCAAAATTTGGGTCGAGAATTGTCTAAAGTCCCGACTTTTTGGGGGGGGGTTTCATTTTAATAAGAACGTGGACTTATGAGGTGAATTTATTCGACACAATATGATTCAACTAAAAAAAATAAATAAAAGCTAACGTGAATTAAGATTAAAGTCAAGGTGTTATTGTGGACCATCACCCCTTTTAAAAAACTGTCTTAAACTTTGTGACATATTTACATTCTATGGAGGTCAGGCGCAAACGAACCCCCAATAATTTTATTATACCATATTTCTTCAAATTGAAACATAATTATCAAAGTATACTTACACAAATAGATATGAAAAATCTTTGTTAAAGTTTGTGTCATATTTTCATGGAGTACAGGCGTGAACGCAGACCCAACAATTTTATTATACCATCCCTATTTAAGTTGAAACATGCTTATCAAAGTATTATTATGTACATCTATATCAAAAACACTTGTAAACGTTTTTTTTTAATTTTTTATTGGTATACTTTAGGGGCCAGGCGCGAACGCAGACCCCACAATTTTTATGAAACACTGTTCTGCCAGATCAAACATACACATTCCTGATCCTCGATACATCTTCTATCATTATATGTAATCAGTTTTTTATAATAGTCAACCATATAGGAGCCTATTCGTGACGACACACACACACACACACACACACACACACACACACACACATTCAGCTTTATATTATAGATTTAATTTATTTGGAATTATTATTTCCAACATCGACTTTTTAAAAAATTGGTTTAGAGTTATTTGCTCCTAGAAACGTTTAAACATAAAAACAAACTCCCACCAAATGAAATAATTTGGTAATCTCAATAAGTTTCTAGCCTGAAAAAATAGTTCCGTAGAGACTAAAAAAATATTTGGCTTTTATTGTTTTTTTATTAAATATTCAAAAACAAAAACACTTACAAAGAAACTCAAAAGATTTTATTTATTTGTTTTTATTATACTTTAAACGTCTACACAGAATCGGTAAATTTTTACAACGTGACCCAACGCAGTTTTACACGTAAAAAAATGAAGATCTATTCCCCCTCCCTCTAAATTCCACAATTTACACTTTCAAGTTAATCTCATCGATTACAAACTTAACTTTCTGGTTAACAAAAACGGTAAATTATTACGACGTGACCTAGCATCGTTTACACCTCCGCCAAAAAATGAAGATCTACTTTTTTTGGTCTAATACGTTTAAACAAACTTTATAAATAATACTAGACTACACGTGACCCGTTGGGTCAGTACGTTATATTAGCAATGGAATTAATGTTTGAGCGTGACACTTGTGACGTAAAGAAAATAGTTTTTGTGACACAACAGAAACATTTCTATGATAGTATATTAAAATGAAAAAAGAATATAATAGATTTCTATGAGTCGTTCTGTTTATAATTATTTATTTTTGAAAAAAAAAACAACAACTTAGCCATTGAATTATAAGTGGTTTGCGATACTTATAGGTAAATGTGCACTGAACAGATACCATAATACTGAAAGTTAAATTCAAATTTTGATATATCTTTTAATTTAAACGCGAAAAAAAATATTGGGACGCTGAAAACGTACAGTAAATCAATACGTTTTATTGTCGCGTTGATTATTTATTTGTAACGCAAATAAAAATATTTTCGGGGTTATATATTTATTTAGTGTAGAAGAAAATGTATGAATGATTTTTAAGGAAGGTGTATTAAAAATGGAGAATAAAAAAAAAATGAAGGCGGTGGGTAAATCGCTGTTGTAAAATGCTCTTATGGTTGTCAACAGGTTAAAGTAGATTTATTTGTAAGAAATTGCGTTAAAATAACTTAAACGTAATACGGAAATGAACGATCTAAAAAATGCAGAAAGTATTAACAATTGTTTATTTAGATAATTTAAACACACAAAAAACAATTAGGACGCTGAAAACGTACACAGTAAAACAATGCGTTTTATTATCGCGTTAATTATTTGTTTATGTACGCATGCGCAACCGGAAGTTGTATACCGGATGTTGGGTTACAACACTCGTTATAATGTCATTTGAGTTTTATAAATATATAGATTCAATTTTTTTTAGTGGTTAAAGGAAGCTGGGTCACGTCGTAAAAATTTACTACAGAATCTTTAACTGCTTCGAATTTAAACTTAAGTTTGAATTCGAAGAACACAAAAAGGCTCCCTCCCTCTAAAAACAAAGCAAACCGAAAAAGTTTCGCCTAAAAAAAATACAAATCAAAAATTTCTTTTATTTACAAAAGAAAAGAAGCCAGTGAAAAAAGTACCCTTACAAAAAGCAAAACAAAAAGAAACAAACGCACGCGTTAATGTTTATAAACGTTATTTTTTTCAGATTCAGGATATCATGAGTTTTCTTAGGACAAGTTCTAAGTTACCTTTTTTCCTTTCATTCGCGTTCAGGTTCGATCCTGCCTACTTGGCTAATTTTTTTTTTTTTTTTTTGCGGTCGTACGGGCATTCACTGCTATTTTTTTATTGAAACTAAAGTTGTTTTGATTTATTTTTATTTATTTATTTATTTTCTTATGGGGGGGGGTCCAGTGTACGAGCAACAAAAATGCTCAATATCCGGAGAATAGTTTCTTCTCTTTGTATCCCTTCAGCCGAAATATCTGGTGGAGAGAGTATCGCGTACTCTTTTTTTTGTGGGGGGGGGCAATCACATTTACATGTTTTTATCCGTTCTTTTATTTTTGAAATTGTTGTGGGGTTATCGACGTTACCCATGATGAATACGATTAGTATAGCAGATGTGTTCCAAACGGAACTTTATGTCAACCCAGGCAACGTCGCGTACCCATGCTAGTATATATATAATTCAGTAAAAAAAAACTTATACACAGATTTTTACTGGCAAGAATCGTTACACTATACTGATTACTTGGAACCCCATTTTTTGTACGTTAATATGTGATTACCTTATATCTGTTTTGATTCATTTGCTTCATATTGATAAAATAACAAAAAACATAACGAATGTGAAATCCCCCACCCCCACGGAAAAAAATTACATCTAGAAAAAAACAAAACAAAAAAACAAACAAGGAAAAACTTTGTCATGGTTATAGGGCTTTTACTATAGTTGCTTCATTGCCTATTATTCAAAAACATGGTAAAGGCATCAGTCGGAGTTTTTGGCTTGTTTTTGGTTTTAACCCTCAATTTCCTTTGATAGTTGTCTGGAACTTAGGAGACGTATTGCTAAAAATTGCAATAGGTAAGAGAGATCGATGAGAAAGGGAGAGAGGAGGTGACGAAGAACGCCATAGTTGAAGTATGGTGTGCATGAGAGAATCAGATAGCTCTTGAGCGACAGAGAGATTTGACCGACAAATTGCACTTGTGAGATGTTGCATTTTTTTAACATGCTTGTTGGGAGATACAGAGATAGAGGTAAACTGACAGACAGACAAGCATGCAGGTTGACAGAGGCAGAATGGGAAAGAGAAAGGGCACGTCAAAAGAGAAAGATAGAGACAAAGAAGAAAACCGAAAGAAGTGAGAATGCAACATAAAGACATGTAACGTGTCCACGCGTGCGAGAGAGAGAGAGAGAGAGAAGGAGAGAGAGAGAGAGAGAGAGAGAGAGAGACAGACAGACAGTGAGAGAGAGGTGGGGAGGGGGGCAGAGATAAATATTTAGAGAGAAAGTCACCATTTGCTCATGCATAGAGTATTTTTGCAACTTCCGGGTTGATGCATCTACCGCTAGTCTCTTCCGCTTAGACTCGCTCCAAAATAGAGGTTCAAATCTAATCTGTCGTACAAGCACCAACCACTGTCCCATCGTCGCAAGTTTCACAAGTACTTTAATGGAATGTGCTCTGATAAATTCGTAGCTCTTGTGCCGACTCAGCGCATATGCTCCCGATAAACCCGACAGGAAGCAAAATCCCTCTCCTTTACTGTTGAGGTCTCTAGATGTTGGAAAGCGTTCTATTCAAATAGTTTCTTCTCTCGGACTGTTAGACTTCGCTTTCTCTCTCCTGCTTCCCTGACGGTACTAAAATGTAGAAGTTTAAATGTTATATGAACAAACATTTCACAACTTAAGTCCCTACAGTTCCCTGGTAAACACGGTTCCAAACAACAGCCCCTTACGTTCAAGTGGCAATATGCCTTGTTGAGGATTATATATATAAAAAAAAAATCCGGTAAAAATGGGAGAGAAAAACTGAGTAGAAATTTGTAAAGCTTTTTTACCAAGTAAATATGACAGCAAAAACGTCATATGGCATCAGGAAAAAAAAAGACTGAGGGAGAGAGAAAGGCTGGCAGAGAGAAAGAGAAAGAAGACAAAATGTATGTGTATCTGAGAGTGTGCGTGTGTATGTGAAGAGATGGAGAGAGAGAGAGAGAGAAGAGAGAGAAAGAGAGGGAGAAAGGCTAACATAGCGAAAGAGAGAAGAAAGAGTATATGAGTGTGTGTGTGTGTGTTTGTGTGTGTGTGAAGCGAGGAGAGAGAGAGAGAAAGAAAGAAAGAGAAGCTAACAGAGCGAAAGGGAGAAGAGTATATGTGTGTGTGTATGTGTGTGAGTGTGTGTGAAGAGATAGATAAATAGATAGATAGATAGATAGATAGATGAAAAGAAAGAGAGAGAGAGCGAAAGAAAAGGATGGAGAGATAGAGAATAGGAGATATTACAAATGTGTGTATGTGTGGTATGGTAAGTGGGAGAAGAGATAGCGGTTCTAAAGATTCATATTGAATGGAGGTTGTTGAGTTGGCGCCAAAAGTTGAGTAAGTGTACAATGAACGAATCAATTCCAATGAAAATCCGAAAACTACAAAGAAAAATATCATTAGACGCGTTCATCTCTTTCTTCTTTTTATCTGATCGTTATATTTTTACTGATTTCTTTTTCCATTTCCTATAAACATCCTCGGTGTCTTTCCTTTGCCTTCCCCTTCTTTAAAGTTCCTTATTCTGCTCCTGTTCCTCTTTTTTCCCCCCTCTTTCTCCTTTTCTCCTGTTCGGAATTTTTTTTTTCTACTTGTACCGCCCTTTTTTTCTAATTCGTTTCTATTTTTTGCATTTTCCTTATTTCTGCTTTTACTTCCTTCATCCTTTCTCTTTTATTTTCTTTCTCTTCTTTTTCTCTTCTTTTTTTCTATTTACGCAGTTTTTCCCTTTTCGTTTTCTTTCTTTTCTCACATTTTCTTTGTTCTTTTTTTTTCACATTCATTTCGTCCTGCTTCTTTCTCTTCTTTTTTGTTATTTTCTTCTCTAGCTTCTTCTTTTCCATCTTCGTCCTCTTCTTCATCCTTATCTTCTTCTTCTCATTCTTCTTTTTCTACTTCTTCTTTTTCTACTTCTTCTTTTTCGATGTCTTCTTATTCTTTCTTATCTTCTTTTTCTATGTTTTGTTCTCCCTTTCATTTGTTCTTCTGTTTTTAAAATTTTACGTGTAGGCAGCATTATTTTCTTTCTCATTCTTTCATTCGTTTATACATAGACCTCCATTTACTTCTCACTTTTCTCCCAACGACTTAAACCCATGTCGTTCGCATTCACGCAGTTCTATCAATTACCTCATGTGAATGCCATATTTATCCTTGAAATATCGTCTCTTGAATATTAATAATATTTTAATAAGGTGAACAGCCTTTTCTGATTAATTTCAAAATCATTAAAGCGTGTGCATGTATATTTATATATCTAATTTTAAATAAATAAGAATGTAAATATACAAACTACTAACTATAGTGGGGGTGATAAGTAGTTAAATGGATTAATCCAAATCTTATAAATACAAGAATGATAAATTAAAAAATTAAAAAATGTATCCATTTTAAATGTGGAAATTGATGAATCGCACAGGTAAGAAATTCATTTTTATACTATGAAAAGGTTAGTAATTACAATTAAGAATAGGAAATTGGGGAAAAAAAAAAAAAAAAAAAAAAAAAATTGTAACTTGTCTTCTTCCTAAGATTAAGGGTGGTGGTGTTTGATCAACACTGCTGGGGAGCCATGATGTAATACACTGTTTTGTTTTTAAATCCCCGAAACAGTGTTTCATGGTAAACAACTGATGATCCCTTAAAAAATATAAAAATTGGTATTATAGTAAATTTGAGAGTTGATGCAGTGATTGCAGGTGATTAAATGACTTACTGACTAGATGTTTTTTTTATGAATGATAAAAAATAATTTTTTGTGTGGTTTCAAATGTTAAAAACTTCAAAGACTATATATATATATATATATATATATATGTATATATATATGTGTGTGTATATATATGTATATATATATACCAACAAATATATATATATATATATATATATATATATATATATATATATATATATATATATATATATAGAGAGAGAGAGAGAGAGAAAATAAAAAGGAACAAACCGTATTATGTGTTCATCAACGTTTCGTCTTTATTTCGAGACTTCCTCTGGATGAATGAGATTAAGAAACCAAAAAATATACCAGTATAAAATATTTGAAAATGTTTCACGTGCACAGTGTGACGCAGTTCTATTTCAGAGAAACGGAAAATTGATGTTGGAAATTCAAAAAGGAGGGGGGGGGGCTGGCGCTGGCGCTGTTAAAGAGAAGGAAATTTTAGTGACGTCATATAGTCGTTAATTTTTATATATATATATATATATATATATATATATATATATATAAAGAGAGAGAGAGGGGGGAAAGAAAGAAAGAGTGAGCGAGAGAAGGGTGAGAGTGAGAGAAAGTGAGAGAGATTATCGCTATAAATCATGTCAAATCCAGTTTCAGAAATAATCAATTTTTCAATTAATTTTAATAAAAGTTTAAATGAACGGGGTTTTCTTATTACGGCAAGTTATGAGGTTTAGTTCTCATAAGTTTTGTTTCAGCAAGCATTTATCCATGAGTTTACGACATCGATTTCAGGATTTTACCTCCGACACTGAGAGCAGCAATGCTCATATAGAAAATTGTGCCTAAATAATGGCGTAGATACAACCTAACCACGCACACACACAATTGATTTTACGATTCCGTGCCCTACTCGTATCGAGTTGTCAGACGCATAGACAGAGACAATCAGAGACCGACAGATTCTGATGCCGTCTCACATTTTATTTATAATCAAAGACTTTTTAGCAAATCTTCAACCCTAATATCTCCTGGTATATAATCTGTCCTCGATTGGTGATTGTGACAGAAACCGTATTTCTAGACAGCATAAACCTGATACATTCACAATGTCGTTGCTTCTATCATTGTGAGGAGTAGTTGGGTTTCAGGAGGGAGGGTTACTTCTTTTGATTATGTTTTGCATGTCGTTGTTGTTGAACTTCATTGGTTCATTTCGTATGAATCAGATGATGATTGCTGGCATCCGTTTCCTTGATATCTTTCTAATTAGAATTCGTTCTAGGAAGACATCGGGTACTTACAGGAAGGACCACGTGTAGGTTGCCAAATTACCTAAAGTATTTCTCTGGAATTAACTGGATTCGAACCTCTCTATCTATATAAAAGCCAAGTACGTCCAAGGATGGAATACTGCTGCCATATCTGGGCAGGAGCTGCTAAAAACAGCCTATCCTGCTTTGACATAGTACAAAATAGACTTCGTGGCTTAGTGGGGGATGCCCTTTTCTCTTCCCTGCAACCTCTCTCCCATAGAAGAGACGTTGCGGGCCTGTCTTTGTTTTACCGTTATTTTCATGGCAAGTGCTCGCCTGATCTCCAATCACTGCCCCCCGCGCCAATCTTTCACGAAAAACACCCGTCTAGCTGAAGCCACTGTCAAAAATTTTCCCCACTCTCTATCTGTGCCTAAATCAAAACGTAGATTCCATGAACAAAGCTTCTTTCTTAGAACAGCACGCCAGTGGAACTCTGTTCCGTCTGCCTGTTTCCACCCTGACTACAACTTGTATGTCTTCAAATCCAACGTAAACAAATTCCTGATGAACCGCCCCCTTTAGTAGACACTTTATGAAATCTCAACACTAACGTACAACCTACTGTACATGCAATAACCCTTATCCCTGAGTGGCTTCCGGGCCTTTATAAGTGGTGACCTCCCTGTAAAAAAAAGACAAAAAAACTCGCCCGCGCAGGTTGTCAGTCCGTGTAGTTTAACACTTAGCAACTGTTACCCCTCCCCCCTCCCACTGACTCTTGATGATAGATGAGAAATAATAACACTGAGCCGTAAACACTTAACGTTTATATTATCGGTATTAATTTTTAATATATTATTATTTTTACTTTAATTCAATCCAAACAACCAAAACGCTACTGCGAATTAGGGGGTCATACCTACAGTAGCATGCTAAGTGAGAAGTTATACAGCGATCTGTTTGTTCACATTACATTTTATTTTCTGCCTATTGGTACAGTAAAGAGAAACATAGAGCCATAAGAGAATTCGAATAATTAGCAAATCGAGGGATGAAGTAATTATAGTATAGACAGCCTTGTAACATCTGATGACTTCTACAATAGGAGATGTGTCGATAGACTTTTGCTGAACGTCGAAGCACATTCCATCAAAGTACTTACAAAACAAACACGTAGATGTGACATTGCGGCGATGGGACACGGGCTAGAACTTGTTATATAGTATGAGACCTATTAGAAATAAACTTCTCATTTTTTTTGTGCATGTTTTAGTAGTAGTCGATAAACTTGCCCAGATGTGACCCCAATACTCTGTGCACGGAATAATGGTTGATTTTTTAATATAAATAGTACTGGCTGGTGTGAGAAATTTTCTAGTATGGTAGAGTGTCACCTTCCTTGCAGCAGCTGTTGCAATATCTTCTATTTTTTTTTCCAAATCCATGTTGCCGTGTAAATGTAGGACCGGAGAGTTTAGACGATGGCCTCTCTGGTACGGTCCTACATATTTAGTTCTATCCCACCGCAAAAACTGTGACACTAGGGTCGGAAAATGGGATTGAAAAAGTCAGTGCTCCAGAGGGGGGGAGGCTTCTGAGATTGTAAATGATGCCTAGGTAGCTTTGTCGGCATTCCCAGCAGGGCATTTCAGGCGATTAGCAATAAGTTACCTTTTCTTAAAACGAGAAGGGAAAGTCTGGGAAGGTGGACCTCTTGAACTGCATAGAACCAGCATCACACGGGAATCAACAATGGCCTTCTTATTACAAGAATGTTGATTGTGGGGGCTGATAATAAAACTCTCAAGCAAGGTGTTATCAGCTAAAGCAGTTAGTGATTGAAAACGTAAAACTTCTAGTAACATTAAGTATTAAATCGTTTATGCCTTCATTCTATTACAGAATGGGATCACTTTCTAATGATTCAGCCAGTCATTGCCGTAGAGATGTTTATATCGTTTTGCCTACATATCAAGATGAGAACATGCTGTTATCAGCCAATATACAATGATCTAAGCATCGCTCCTGGAGGATACTCGCATAAATATTAATTTGTTCACGTGTACTGCCATCTAAGACAATCTGCATCACTATTTTTCTTTTCTTTTTTTTGCATAAAGTAAAATCTGATTTTGTTAAATATTTGTGCAGCAATACTGTACGAATTTATTTTCATGAGAAAACTTTCATACCAGATCCTGTCCAAGGTTTTGGATATATATAAAAAGCTGATTACCGATGCAAATTTTGAAAGAAAAGCAGAAGTCTGAGAATTTTTGAACACTGGTACCACAGAGGCAATTCTCCCGCTATCAGAGAAGAAAACGTCAGCAAGGCATATGTTGTTAAGTGTGGAGTGGAGAGAAGCCAACACAGCAGAGCATTCTATCCACTACTATAGACATGGATAAGATCAGGCCTACATAGTTTGGAAATGAAAATTTTTTTGTATCTCAGATGGGGGAAGGGTTATTATCAGATTGTAAAGTGTGTTTTCAATCAGTAGTGAGAAATTTGGAAGAGAGAAATTTGTACAGTTCGAAATGGAATTCAAGCCAGAACACTGGACAAGCAAGTTGCCTTATCAATTGTCGTGGTGATTGGATACCGGAATAATTATTGATTGCTAATTGTTTTCTACACTATTATATATTTTTAATAAATTGCGAGTTCCTAATTTCTCAAACTCAATGCATTTTCCGGTCATCTCTAAATTTAGTTTTGGCTATTACACGCTTACATTAATTTCATGAAGTTATTAAATTTTGTCTAATTCTATTTGACTTATGCCAATAATTTCTGTACAGTTTGATGTGTCTATGAAATTCCCGTACAAAGACATGTTCTTCTATGCCTCCTTTGGCACATTTAAAAAAAATCTCATTTGTGTACTGTTCAGCAAGACTAGAAACAAGAGCATATCTGATATATTCCAAAATCAAACCGTTTGTAATATCTTGTTATAAGTCACGCCGTTTTAGTTTAACGTCAAACGTTAGATCCAAATCAACCACTATCACACGGCAATCGGCGTTCCAGTTAGCTATAGACACTCGTCATATAAACTTGAACTGAATGGTTAAGATTAGATCGAGAATTAAGGCATGCTGATCCTCATTATCTGGGAGGAAGACTAGGAAAAAAAAAAATATTGTGAAAATTAATGTTAAATAAAAAAGCTTCGTTTGTAAAGCTCCAGAAATTTGACCAATTGCGGTGATCATCACAAATATCCTTGAATACATGAATTTGGGCGCTCGGATATAAAGAGAGTATTTCTTAAATACTATCAGACATATAGTAGAGTACAAATACAGTCCTGGGTCGACGAATAACGGCGTAAGAAATATAAGTAACGATGTGTTGTAAGATACATCTAAAGAACATATAAAACTGATCCCTAATTGGAGATTATGTTCTTTAGTAAACTGAAAGATGTTACGAATATTGATTCCGTGTTCGTGCGTTTCTTTGTCTGAATTCTTAGAGCAGAGTAAAGAGTACCCAGTCATGTCAAATTTATTACAAGAAATTGAGAAATGTAGGTTAGTTTTATGTAGTGTGAGGGTATCCAAGAGGTTTACGCGTAGAAGTGGTTCTACACCATCGAAGTTGCCCCTTTGCCCTCGAATATTTATGAAAGAGAGCCTCAAGAGAGGATTCGATTTGATTGGTTTTTGTGGGCTTTTGGTTTAATCATTTTTGTTTTTTATGGTCATTGATAGCTAATAGATATAGTCTTATATACGGCATGATCATAGATATAGTGCTAGGTACGGCATAATCACGTGGACACACTGGTTCCCGTCAGTAATCGAAGTTAAGCAACATTGAGCCTGGTTATTACTAAAAGGGTGATCAATGTTTGGAATTCCAGGCGCTGTATTTAGGAGGACGTCGACACCTTCCTGCAAGAGTTGCAAAAACCAAACGTTGTCATCTCTCCTGACGGGGATTTACATGCAACTCTGAAGCGCTTGTGAATATCATACTACCATGAAACTTCCTCCTTCAGAGGAAGCCGGTTAAACCTGAATAGGCTTAGTGCCAAAGAAGAATAGATATAGTGGTTTGAGCAAAAGTTGCTGCGTGCTTAATTCCACAAAACATAGCTTACAAAAGTCGTCTATTAGCTGAGTCTTATTTCTATAGTTGTGTGGCCTCAGTAAAGCCTACGTGTGTATGCTCCCATTCCATAGGTGGTATTATAAAACTGTTGATAGAACATTCACTCTTAGTGCTACAAAAAGTAAGGGCTATCAGTCCGAAATAGCAACCACCTTTCTGACTGTCACACCTTTACCCTCAACATGTCAGACAGGAGAAGACCGAGATATTAATCTATGACATAGATCTCAAACGTCGGGTTGTTTGTGTTTTTGTGTGTTTGAGTGTTCGTATGTCGGCTAAAAACTTTCGTCATCTGAATCGGACCGGTCGAAACCGGAACAATCTTAAGGAGCGATCCCTCGGACGCCTAATATCTGAAAATTAGAAAAAAAAAGAAAGATAAATTTTGTGGTGTTCAACTGCACCGTTTCTTGCAAGGGAGTCACTTTTATCGTCGAGATTTTCGCAATTCACGCACGATTAGAAAACTGAATGTATATTTAAAAACGCTAATTTGAAGAGCTCTGGCGTCATAAGTCGTGATGGTCCGGTAGCCAAAAGCCTCCCTACCGCAGTTATTTATTTTTTTGTTGTCGCACAGGCACTCACTGCTATTTTGATTAAAAGAAAAGTTGTTTTGATTGATTTATTTTTAAGAGGAGAAGTTCCAGCGCACGCGCTGCCAAAATATCTGGTGAGGAAGTTGTCATCTGATTATGTATGTATATGCTGGCAAAACAAAACAAACAACAACAAAAAAAAAACAAGTAGGAATAACTACATTTAAAAAATTTTTTCGGACATTACAATTATTTCGACCAATTTTAAATTTCATATCATTTAAAAATTTTCATAGTTACATCTCAGCAGGTATGTTGGAAAAAAAAATACAAAGGTTGTACGTATCTTGACACATTTTCATTCTGTTAAAACTACAAAACTACATCCACCCGTAAATACCACCCCTCGTGCTTTAAAATATATATATATATATATATATATATATATATATATATATATATATATATATACATATATATATATATATATATATATATATATATATATATATAGAGAGAGAGAGAGAGAGAGAGAGAGAGAGATAGAGAGAGAGAGAGCGATAAAGCGAGACAGACAGACAGGCAGACAGATAGATAGATAGATATTGTGGCAAATTGGGGACTTTCTCTCTTTCTCCCTCTCTCTCTCTATATATATACATATATATATACACACACACACAGATAGAGATAGATAGATAGATAGATAGAGAGAGAGAGAGAGAGAGAGAAAGCGAGACAGACAGATAGATAGATAGATAGATAGATAGATAGATAGATAGATATTGTGGCAAACTGGGGTCTTTCTCTCTTTCTCTCTCTCTATATATACATATATATATTTATATATATATATGTACAGAGAGAGAGAGAGAGAGAGAGAGAGAGAGAGAGAGAGAGAGAGAGAGAGAGAGAGAGATCGTAGAACGGCATACTTCCTCATTGTCAGGAAACAAACTAAATACTTTATTTGTTGAGGTATTTCTGTGATGGTACGTCTGAGCCAGATAAATTTACAAACGAGTTCAAAGGACAGCCAATAAGCAGGGCATATTTACCTCTTAAGCAAATTTAGGTTTGCGAATCGGCTATTTTCTTCGAGTCTTCAGCTCTAAAAAAATATCCCTAGTGATTCAGTGCGAGAAAGCATACAAATGTTGTGTAGATGTTATATACAAAACTTTCTTTTTCTAGATGGATGACCTGACAAGATCTACACCATTACACGGAGAGAGATAATGCCGCGTCCGGGTACAATGCCAAGAATTTCTGCGCCTGCCTTCATAGTTAAGAAATATTCAATTTTTAGAGTTTCTTTCCTAGTGTCAGTGATTATTTAAAGTTATTATTTTGTTCAAATTTTTAGTTTATAAAAAGAAAAGCTTTTACATACGAAACAAATGGCTGTATAGATTCAGTGTGCAAATTCTATGCTAAACCATGTATGTAATCTGATGACATATTAAAATAGAACCAAAGAAATTTATTTGCGCGCTTTGTGTTAAATTACGGCAAACACATGAGAAGAGATATTCGCATAGATTTTAATACTTTTTACTGGTCGACCTTAAGCGTGACGCATAGGCAAGTGTAAATATTATAAAATATAAAGCACACGCACCCATGTATATATGCATACAAATATATATATATATATATATATATACATATCTATCTATCCATATATTTGAATGTATATATATATATATGTATATGTATATCTATCTCTCTTTATATATATATATATATATATATATATATATATATATATATATATATATATATTATTACTTTAAAATAATTTCTTTAAACTGTAACATACGGACACGCGTGTTTCGGAGCCCTACTCCTCATCAGCGTAGTTTGACTGTTGGTATGATTCGAACCTTGGCCCTTATTGGCCCTGTCCAGCGCACCAACCCATTCCGCTATAATGCCATAGACGATTTACTGCTTCGTTTTTATCGTTCATATGTTTAACTGGTTTTGTTTTGATTTTTTAAGCGATATTAAGGTTTATGTTTCCGTCTCGCAGAACCGGTGTTATTTTTAGAAAGTCGCCCATTTTTTTTTTGGCCGTATTTTTATTTTTTTATTTTTTTTTTAAAGCAGTAATCTACGGTACGCGTGTTTCGGAGCCCTACATATATACCGTGCATATATATATATATATATATATATATATATATATATATATATATATATATATATATGTGTGTGTGTGTGTGTGTGTGTGTGTGTGTGTGTGTATATGCATGCGTCAATCTCTAGATGTGTGAGTGTGAGAATATCAAACGGCAGTGGTTACGTTTTACTATTAAAATATATCCATACGTACACACACACACACGCACACAGAGACACACACATACATATATATACAAATATATATATGCGTGTGTGTGTTTGTGTGTGTGTTTGTGTGTGTATGTGTGTGTGCGTGTGTGTGTGAATGTTTATACTTTATTCAAATATTCTTGTCCTGCTTTTTAAATTTAGAAAACGTTTTTTGTCTAACAAAATTACTTCTTTTACATCCGCATTTTACCTCACACGTCTTTACAATTTTCCACTCACAATATTTCTCCCTCTCTGTATGTTCCTCATTCGCAATATACGAGCGAAGATTAAATATGTGTATACCTATTGAATATACACACACATACACACCCGTATATATATATATGCAATTTTTCATATTATATAATTGCATATAATGCATATATATAATTGAAAAAGCAAAGTCTTTCACGTAAATGTTATATATATATATATATATATATATATATATATATATATATATATATAATATGAATATATATTTATTCCTTTGAATTACCTTTTGTAATCAAATTCACTTCTCTGCGCCACCATCTTTTTCTTTTTTTCTCCCTCCACGATGGCGTCTTACCGACTCCATCCCGAACCCGAACCGACGCATTGTTCCTAACTAGCTTTATTGTATGGAGCCTTCGCATAAGAGCCACATCAAAGGGAGATGACGTCTACCGAACAAAAGACGAGAACTGCGGACAGTTGAGAATGAACTGAAGTACTGACGCATTGATCGGTGCCCAGGCAGGGCCGCCCATCGACGCAATCATCGTCGCCACAGTTTGAAACGAACTCGTGATTGTAAAGACGCACTTTTCTGCTGAGTAAAAGCAACGTTTCGTCGAAATCTCCTCTCTTTTTCTTGGTATATATATATATATATATATATATATATATATATATATATATATATATATATATATATATATATGTATATATATATATACACATATACATATATTTTTATTTTATTAATTCTTTTTTACATATCTACAGTTTCATGCTTACGCAATCATCAGTGTAGGAAGTGATAACTACAATCTGGGAGATTTGAAAACAGTTATAAAAATCAACCTTAACTTTGTAGGCTACTATCTTTTCTCTAGACCACTGCAAAATAGCACATAAACGCACAAAAATGTAACAAAAATCGGCGGGTATTCCTAGTAAAAAATCAGTGAGAGTATTCAACAACTGGATAGTCGGAATGTTAATTTGCACAGAAGGTAATGCTTTTTTTCTTAATTCTCTGGAGGGGCTTGAACTTTAAGTTTTTAAGAGGTTTTGAAGCTATAATATCATTCAAACACCTACTACTACTACTACTACTACTACTACTACTACTACTATATGTGTGTATGCGCATGCTCGACATTTTTGTTGATTGATGACTTGGGAGATGCCCTTTGGTCATAAGCGATAAAACTTAGATCATAAGAAAAAACCCTCGAGACGGTCGAAAATTCATTACCAGTCTAAGAATCTGGATCTAATTTACTGTGGTAAACTTGTACTGATTGCGTAACGATTAAACCGTCTGCTAGTTTTCAAAACAGACAAGTTTCGAGTTAAGCTTAAAGCACTTGTTTGTTTGGTCACACCGAAAATTTGTCTATATCTCTATAAGACTACAGGCACACACACACACACACACACACACACACACACACACACACACATCATCATCATCGGCGGTCACTCGTGTCCGAGTAAGACTGTCCTCCGTTGTGGCTTCTGTGGGTCCTCAGGTGAGTATAGAGCCCAATCCTAGACCCAATTTGTCTTGTGCAATTTGGGCAGATAAAGGTAGTGGTGGTGGGGTGGGGTTGGGTGTGTCTGGTTAATAATCTGTCCTTTCTGTGCCTGCGTTTATCCTCAGCAGCTTGATTTAGGTCACTACTATAAAGCGCAGCACCTTTGTGGACAGCGCTCCTCCATGCCAACCTGCTCCCAGCCACGTCCTCCCATATCTCAAGGTCCATGTGAAACCGCTTTAAAACACGCCCACTACACCACTACACACACACTACACATGTATGCACACAGATATATTAATAAAATCGAGTGAAATGTGAGACAATATGTTTAAAATAAAATGGGAGACGATATGTCAGATAGTGTATTAGAAAAAACAAAAAAACAAAAACGGGATACAATATATATGAAACTCGACTGAACACATAGAAATAAATAACTACAACACAAAAGTAAGATATAACAGATATATTTAAAGCGAGAAAGTATATACAATATTTACATAGAATCCATTGTTATAGTCATAGGGAGTCCGTCCCTGGAGGCGGTGTCGGCTGAGTAGTCGACTCTCGATCTCGTTGTTTCTCTAAGTCTCTCGTTGGGTTTCGCCTAAAGTACCAGCCATATTTATATGATTGACATTCCACCTATGCTAATTAGGTGGATCCTACCACAACACCTTCCTCCCAGGTGTCCGTTTCGGATTTTAAAATGGTTTCATATATGGGATGATGATTATGGGGTATTTTCGTTGTAGGTCCCATTTTCATACTTTATATGAATATGTCCATCAGTGCAATTTTAGTATCGTTTACGTTTTGGATTTACGTTCAATGGGTCCGTGAATTTTCATTTCTTATCGAATCTTCTTGGTTCAGGAGTATTTTGCGGAGGTTCCACTTGAAAAGTTTCATAAATTAATTCTACTGGATCTTCCTCCTCATCCGGTATACTCTCTTTATGCTCTTGTAAGTAACGTTTTTTTCAGTTGGTTCTGGTGTCTTTTATGAGTATTTTTCGGCCCTTTAATTATGTAAATCAAGTCACTGATTCTCTTATCCACTATGCCTCACTCCCAGAACGCAACATTGTTTTTGTAGCACTAGAAAAATACCTTCTTTCCGGATATGAATCTTTTTCTAGATCTATGCCTAGTATTCTTTACTATATTCTGTTTCGGCAAGAGTTTGTCAAACACTGACTTAACATTTCTGTCGAAGATTAGTTCAGCTGGTGACAGGTTTGACAGTGTTCTCTGGTTCGGCGTAATCCTGTACACTTGTAGGAACTGTTGAAGCGCCTTGTCCCTTGGAACTCCTAAGGCTTTTTTTCAGAGGGCGCTCTTAGCGGTTGACAAATCTTTCCGCGAGCCCGTTGGACTTCGGATGATACGGCGGCGTTGTTATGTAGTTAATTTGGTATAACTTACAGAAACTGTTAAACTCTTTAGAAGTGAATTGCATCCCATTGTCACTCACAAAACACTCTGGCACACCGAACCGAGCAAATAGTTCATGTAGAAATGTTGTGATATTTTTTTTTATTACATTTTCACCCCAAACAAGGCACATTGCCACTTTGGTGTAGGGGGCTACTATCAGGGGCAACAACTACTGGGGTACTATGTAGGGATTTTGGCAGCAAGATCTTGGTTCAAGTTGCACTTGAACTTCTGCATGTCAGTACAGTTGGGGAAGCAGGGACCTGGAATGGAATTCCAAAGTCTAGCGGTTCTGGGGAAGAAACCGTAGGTTTTTTGCAGTGTAGCACTTCTGGCCATTTTGTAAAACTATCTACCACTATTAAGTAGTAATATTCTTCTACTAGACCAGCAAAATCGATGTGTAATCTTGTCCATGGATGATCCGTTTTGGCCATGGTTTGTGTACTTTGGGTGGTGCCTTTACTGCTAACGCACACCCTTTATATCGATGAATCATGTTTGCGATATCCACATCCATTCCTTTCCAATATACAAAGCTCCGCATTAAACCTTTTGTTCTATTGATACCTGGGTGACCCATGCGAAAGTCCCGCAGTATTCTTTTCTGCAACCTTTTCGGAACTACTACTATCTCACTATATAATAAAACTTCGTCACATATTGAATATACCTGATCATTTGTTACAATTTTTAATGTCTAAAAGAAAATCATTTTCAGCTTCCTTTTTGATTTCATTAAGTGTAACTGGCAGTTCTCTTACAATGTTGTTTATCATGCTTTTTACCTCATAATCTGCTCTGATAGTTGCAATAATCGATTCTTCGAATTTTTCATTTTGAATCGGTACGAGTCTTAATAAACTGTCCGATTGATATATGTTTTTAGATGATAGATGCTTTATGTGAAAGTTATAATTGAGAAAAATAGTACCCTATCTTAACAATCGATTTGCCATATAAAATGGTAAACCTTCGACCCAAAGAGTGTGATCAGAGGTTTATGATCCGTTTCTAGCATAAAGTGCCTGCCGTAGATGTATATATGAAATTTCGTTATGGCGAAAATGATACCCAGAGCTTCTTTTTCGATCTGTGAATAACCTTTCTCTACTAGAAGCGTGTGCAATTGGTTTCCTTGAACCATCTGGCATTATGTGTTGGATACATGCTCCTACACCGTCTGAACTAGCGTCGCTTGCCACTACAATATCCAGTTCTGGATTGTAATGGGTTAAAAAGACGTTGTATGTAAGCATTTTCTTGATTTTATCAAAGGCTTTCTGACACTCTACTGCCCATTCTCATGTCTTGCTTTGTTTCAATAGTTCATTCAATATTGGATTGTGCATTTCTTTAATGAACGTTTGATAGTAATTAACAAGCCCGAGAAAACTTTGTAGCGTAGCCACATTAGCGGGTGCTAACATGTCTCTAATTGCAACGAACCTGTCTGGATCTGGAAGTCTTCCATTTTTGTTGATTATGCTTCCTAAATATTTACTTTGACTCTTTGACTTTAAAACCAAAGTCCTGAATTTTTTTGAATACTTGAATGAGATGCCTAGATGTCCGTCAACTGTTGCGCTCCTTACTATGATATTGTCTAAGTAGGCGCACGCAAAGTCCAAAGCATTCAACATAACGCCCATACACTGTTGAATTTGAATAACCTTCTACGAGTGTTTATCCTAGTAACGTCGAACATTCCTCATCGACAGGAATTTGGAGATAGACGCCCGATAAGTCCATTTTTGAAAATATACATCCGCCAGTTAACTTGTTAAAAATCTCCTCTGGACTCAGCAACGAATAATGGTAATCCATTATCATCGAGTTCAACCTGCCGAAAAGTCAACGAAGTCTCTGATTGTGTTTGATTCTTTTTTGATGCACACAATCGGGGCAGCCCATGAATTAGTTTCTACTTTCGAGATAATTCCCATTTTTTCCAATCTATCAAGTTCTTCGTTAATTTTTTCTACTCTTGTGAACGTTACGTTTCTTGTTAAAAATTGGCATAGTATTTTACTTTGAGCTCAAATTTGGCTTCAAACTTGTTACACCTTAGGGTGTGAAACTTTCCGGAAATTCGTTCTTTTATTCTTCTTTAATGTCCTGTCTTGTTTGCGTGTAGCTTTCTATTTTTCTGCAAAACGAGTTTAAAGGTTTATCACACAATTCGAATGTTTCGATGAAATCCATATTCAGCAATTTTTCTCCATTTTTAAGAAAAAAAAAAAATTTTTTTTTTAGCGATCCCGTTTAGCTTCAGGGGAAGTACAACCTCACCTTCGAAGTTAATTTTCTTGCCAGTTACTGCACGAGCGGGTTTCGTTGACTTCGTTATCGTTGGCCTATTTAAAAATTTCCATGTTTTTCTAGTTCATTATTGTCAGGTCTGATCTGAATCGATCTGAAATTTAATTTTTTTTCTAAATCTCTGTCTGATTTGATATTCGAACTTGTTTAATTCGGTCATTGAATTTTTTTGTTTTATAGCATGAACTTTTATGTCCATTCTTGTTGCATACGAAACATTTCTTATTTCTTTGTGAGCAATTTACTTCACAGTGTTTTTCGTTGCAATGTCTGCAATTATATGATGGGACATTTTGTTCATCGTCATTCTTTTAATTTAATTTTTCTTGTCTATTTTTATAATACGCTGATTTTTTACCCCAATTTCTGGCTGATGGGTATTTTTACTGGTTTTTTTATAACATAAGCAATGCCAGCTTCTTCGATTTTTTCGAGACTCTTTCTTTAAACTTACGGCCCGCTAACAATCCTCTGCTAATTTCTGCAAGGTAAGGTTCTGTTCAGATTCGAGTTTAGACAAAACTCTACGTCTTATCTCGGAACTCTTACTTGATACTAACCGTTGAACAAAAATTAAGCACTTGAAATCCTTAGCCGTAATCTCTGCCTATCTGAAGTTGTCACAAGGTCTATTTTCTATAGATGCATACGTTAAGTTATCAGGATCATCGGATTTAGAGACATTAATGCATAACCATCGCTTATGCCAAAGTGACATATTTGGTCCAAACAGCACCTTTAGCAATTCAACTCTCTCCGAAGATTCCAACTCATTTGTTTTCCACGGTAGAACCAAATCTACAAATTTGTTATGTTCCGCTGTACCTAGTTTTCTCAGTAATAGAATGACTTTTCTTGAGTTCGACCAGCTTTCACAGTCTCTGGAGAAAATGTCCCATAACGTTTATAATACGCTTCAAACGTTTTCTCTTCGTCTGGTACATAGTTGAAAATTTCCAGCGAATTAAATATGGTGTTATTAGAATATGTAGAATTTCCTTCATTTGACTGATTGTTGTTTAATTTCTCCAAGGTTAACATTTGAATTTATAAATGATTGTTCTGCATTTCTTCGGACTGTGACATTGCTTCTTTGTGTAATCGGTTTGAAATTCCCTTAGCTCTTTTTGGAATTTTTTATGATATTTCTCGTTCTATAATTGCAGGAGTGCAAAACGTTTTCCCTGTTTTTCTAGTCTTTCATCGTGTTTTTCTTAATATTTTTACCGTCTTTCGTCTTGTTTTTGCAACCATAAAGCAATCTATTCATTTTGTTTTTTTTTAATATTTTGCTGCGTTATCTGTTGTTCCCTAATTAATAAGACCAACTGTTTATGTTTAGTTTCCTGCTGTGATTTGAATAATTGAGCTATGACTTTGGAGAACTCTTACATGTTTAGATAGTAATATAATATAATGTAATGTAATGATGTATGTGCAAGAATGAATATACTTTTAACTTGTGTAACCCAAAAATATAAGTTGAACAAAAAAATTGCGTCTTTTTTTATTCTATGTGTTGCTTTTGACAACCGTAAGTCCGTGATAATCAACTTTTGATATTTTTTTTACATATTTTTGAACAGAGTGAAAATTTTGTTTTCTTTGCTCTCTGCTAGAATGATTTACTTCACTTGCAACAAAAAAAAAAGAGTTTTGATAATTTCTTCTTAGAAATTGTTCGTTGTTCGTTCTTTCTTTTTTCACTGTATCTCTGTTTGCGTATTTTAACGACGACACTTCCGGTTTTGATTTATTATCAGAAGTAAATCCGTCAGTATAGAATCGAACAAACAACATTTTTTTAAAGTTCGTTACATTTTCAAAGTTGACACGGTTTATTTGTGCGTATTTTAATTCTACGTATGTTTTAGTAGTCGAACCAGTTGCAGAAAACTTTTTTTTTCAATTTAAAGTCACCGTTGTTAGTGTAACGACATATTACATTTCTTCTGAGTGAAAATCCCTTAATGTTTAGTGGTCTTTTAACGACTTTTAAATATCATAAAGTTCTGAATCCTTCGTCGTTAAGGTTGGACTTTTTTCTGCATGCGTCATATTCATTCTACACTTTTGTTAAGCGGCTTTTAATTAATAATTTTTATCTTCCGCCTGGGTTCTTCAATAACTCGTCCCATTGTTTAAGGCTCTTAATTATTAATTTTTTCCGCATGGTTCTTTCGTACCTCGTCGACTGGACACATGAAAATAAATAACTACAACACAAAAGCAAAATAGAACAGATATATTGAGAGCAAGAAAATATATACAATATTTACATAGAGTCCATTAGTACAGTCATGGGGAGACCGTCATTGGAGAAGGTGTCGGCTCGGTAGTCGTCGAGTCTCCATCTCGTTGTCTCTCTGAGTCTCTCGTAGAGTCTCTCGTTAGGTCACTTTCGTCTTTACGGTACCAACCATAATGATATGATTGACATTCCACGTATGCTAATCAGGTGGATCCTACCACCGCACACTATAAGTCTAAAATAACGATACGTATGATATCGCCTAGAGACTAGCCACTTTTTGAGAGTGTGAAACAGATTTGGTTCCTGCTGCCACATATATGACCTCTGTGTGCCCACACTCTCAACAATATATAACAATTTAATGTTAAGCGACATGACATAATATTCGCTGGAAACACATCCGAATCCTTTGAGATTTTTAGAACTTTGTTTACATGAGTCACGGAGCTATCTCCGAACGGCCAACTAGCCACCTGTTGGTGTCCGTGTTGTGAAACTGATGCTGCGACGTATCTAAGGTTCGATTGTGTTTAATTTTACTAGGGAGTTCTTTCGCTTTTGGGAGGCGGTTCTATTTTATACGTGAGTAGTTTAGAGTATTTTTCCTAGTTGCCACCTATAAGTATTGCCTTCCCTGGATCATTTTATTTCAGCTTTTCGACGGGAAGATGCAGTCAGAACGCCTGATTTGACACTACCAGTGCTCCTACATCTTGACCTCAACTTTCCAGCCAACATCTTAGTTCAAATAATCTCAGTATGACCTCCGTTCAGTCTCGAAAGACAAAGGATACCCCCTGTAGAGGCAGCTGCGCGTGTAATTGTGATGCAAGGATTACACAATCCCTAACCACATCTCTCGTGAATCGGCACTGTTTGAGTCCAGTGGGAAGAAGTCCAGGACGACTGGAAATAATGGTGAGATAAGCAGAGAGCAAATACAGCACCTGGAAGTCCCGAATGGTCACCCATTTAATACTGACCAGGTTCAACGTTGCTTATTCAATAAGCAGTATATATATATATATATATATATATATATATATATATATATATATATATATATATATATATATTTCAATGAACACCATGCATTAATTTGGTTTTCCATCAATAGCTACGGTTTCACGGAAACATTGAAGCAATAATACGTAAAAGTTAAAAGAACAAAATCTGCTCCTCAGTCGATTTTAGTCCAATCAAACATTTTTCTTTGAAACTTTTCATTAGGTAAGAAGAACACATTTTAATGGCAAGGCTAAAATAACGATAAAGTAGAGAAAAATAACGATAGAGTAAAGGAATGCATATGAGAAAAGGAAGTGTAGGGAAGATAAGAAATCATCCCCATTACATTTCGAAGTTTTTTCCATACTCTCTCAAGGCGGGGGAGAACGGCACCGCAAAATATGTACCAACAGTACTCCATCTTATGACGTATTTAGTAATACTCATGTAAAGGATTGAAACCGTAGAAAAATTCAACCATTTTGGGATAAATTAGATATAAGTCATCAAATTGAAGTTTGAATTGAAGACCAGTCGTAAGCGCTTATCAAAGCATGCGTTTGTTAAAAGATGGGGTCGTTCATTTCAACTCGGGAAAGGGGAATCCAATCGTCAGTGATGGAGAGGAAAAGCTTGATTTTATATTTAATAAAAATAAGAGACTATTTTTCTTTATACCAGCACGAAAGACACACAATCAGAATGGTCTTGATTATAAATGTTCTTCTAAGTCCATCCATAGATGAATGTGTCTTCTGCGATGATGAGTCCGAATGATCTCAAAATATGATTTGGAAGGTAATGGATTTCTATCATGTTTTAGATGGCGGTAAACAATGTAAATATTTGAACACATATATACCGCTATAATTTGTTCTATTGTAAGTAGCGAGTTCGATAGAAAAACGTATACGATAATTGTCTACCTATCAGTTTTGGATGTGAACAGCTATTATGCTTAGGAATCGCAGCAGAGATACACATGCTATATGTTGCTAGCCTTATGAATTGTAGACTGCAAAGCAGTTGTCTTTCAATACATACACATGTTTATATATATATGTGTGTGTGTGTATATATATATATATATATATATATATATATATATAATGATTTTCCACAGCGAAACCAATGTCGCAGCCCACAAGAGCAAAGAAAGTCAACAAACCGGAAGTCCAAGTCTTGAACTTCCGGTTTGTTGTCTTTCTTGGCTCTTGTGGGTTGCGACTGATGAGGTTTTCCAGGGTGTTGCGAAGCAATTCTCTTTAAGACAACGCTTAAACAGTTTTTTTAATTGGAGCATGCTCTGGTTGAAGCTTTTTCAACACTATAATTGGAAGGCTATCAGGGTCAATTGCTTTACTAGAATCAAGGTTCTTGATTAGCTTGGCAACATCACGCACACATATTTGTTATATCGCATAGAGTGTTGTCTGTTTTAGGAGGAAATACAGGGGGTTGATGGCCTTGGTCGCATCGGGTAGAATTAGCTGCAAAGTTCTTGGCAAATAGGTTGGCTTTGTCCGATGCTTACGATGATGATTGTTGGGATAGAACACACGCTTCTGTTCATGATCTGTTAGCTATTTGCCAAAACTGGTGGGAACCAAGCCGCTGCTCAGCTACTTTGGATTTAACGGACTGAGCATGTAACTCTATTGCATTTTTATTCTCTTTTTACAGTGGTTGCTGGCTTTAGTCTCAGTTTCTCTGCTATATTGGTAGCTATGGTAAAATGATTTCTGTGCGCAATGGCAGCAGCGCATTCTAAGCAGAACCATGGCTGGCTGTTAGGGTTTTGCTGGAATTTTTTGGAGGGTATGAATCGGTCTATACCCATCCAATACAATAGTATTCTTACAAATTATCTATTGTATTGGTTAAATGTGTTTTTTCATTTAAAAAATACAAGTTTCAGTCTTTATTTATCTATATGCTTACATATTTTTTAAATATTCGTATTTGTAATTTCTTTTTTGTGAGTTTATATAATTGTATGTATTTAGTGGCTGTCCGTTTTCTATGCATTTTTATATTGGAATTTATCTAATTAACTCATAACATTCTCTCAACGTAATCGAAATGACTGTAAGGAACATAATAAATAGTTTAAATAACGCAAAGGTTGTTCAATTATACGCGACTCTAGTTAGTTAGGTTCTCGTTAAAACTAATATCAAGAACGAGATACAGAGCTACGTTTTGTGATTTCAACTGTATTGTTTGATTGGCTGCAAATGCCTTATATATGCTGCGTTGGGAAGACATCAAAGAATGAAATGTTTGTTTAGTAAACACATGAATTTTCATGTAATCAATTGAGTGGTTTTATCAAAACAAGCCATTGTTAATATAGCTAGCAGATGCAGCTGAATTACATTCTAAAAACTATAGCATGTTCTTCCTTGCAGGAAAACGCCTGTTGTGCGTCAATATCGCATTTGAAATCTGAAGTTACACCCAGTTTGTTTATGAGAGAAACCACCCTAATTAACCAGCTTCAAGCTGACGTTCAGATGTTTATTCCATGACTCGAAGGATATTCAACACATTTCTATATGAAGAGTGTTGTTTCGTTTCCAGAAAGAAATTACTCAAGCGAAATGCCAAAACTGATATGGTACACACACACATACAACCACACGCGTGCGCGCGCACACACATATTTGTGTATGTGTCTGTACACTATGACGACCGAACAGCTTATTGAGTTTTTCAACATAGAAAATTATCTATCTATCTATCTATCCATCTATCTATCTATCTATCTATCTATCTATCTATATAAATACACACACATACATGCATATATATATATATATATATATGTGTGTGTGTGTGTGTGTGTGTGTGTGTGTATGTGTTTGTGTGTAAATTAAGATATTGAAGTAGTATCACCAAATGTGAATAAATTTGTTAAGTTGACAATTTTTTTATTATTATTCCATTATCACCCAAACAAGACACAGCGCCACTTTGATGTAGGGGGATAATATTAAGGTCATAGACTATAGGAATACTATGTAGAGAGTTGAGCGGCGAAATCTCTGTTCACATTACACTTGAACTTCTGCAGGTTAGTACAGCTGGGAAAACAGGAACCCGGAAGGGAGTCTCAAAATCTAGCCGCTCTGGGGGAAGAAACTATTAGATAAGAAGGCCTTCTTACATCTAGGGATCTCTACTGCTTGTAGGGTTTGTTGGAGATATTTACGTCGAGGAGGTACAAGTGCTTGTAGTTCGTCCGATCATCCACCATTAAAGTACTTGTAGAACAGGGAGAGAGATGAAATATTTCGTTGATGAGACGGAGGTTGAATCTTAGATGACAGTTCAGGATCTATCAGGTTGGCGACTCTCTTTTGAACCCTGGCCAAGAGCGAGAGACTAGTAGCAGAAGCACCAGGCCAAATGTAACAACAATTCTCAATACATGTGTGAGTGGTGGTCTTGTAGAGGCACAGGATATTTTCAGGCGTAAGTAACTTTCTAGCACGGTAGATAGAGCCCACCTTCCTCGCAGCTATCTTGGTAATTCTCTTAATATATCTGTACTAACTTATGTTCCTTGTGAACGTTAAGCCGAGGAGTTTGGAGGAAGTACTTTCAGGTAATGTATCTTTAGCCATAGCTATTAGTGGTTGAGAAGGTTTTTTTTTGTAATTATTGAAGGAGAAAAATTTAATCTGTCGGTCAGAAGTTTAGCATCTGCAAGGTGATGGATTAGAGCTTGGTTAATTATGGACTGAAATATTTTAGCGAATTTAGTAGATATTAGAATATTTTTCGGTAAAGAGACTCATCTAGTGTAAATACGCCTATTAAAGATGCTAGTAAATAATTATCAGTAATATGACACAAATTAAATAGAAAATATATGTTGAAAAAAAACAAACTTTCATAACATGCAAGAGAATTTAAATATTTAATTTAAATAATCCGACCAATATTTGAACAAAGAGATATGCATAACTAAATACTAATTAAATGTACAAAGGAGAAAAGATGGATAATAAAATGGATAATTGATTATAAATATACATATTGAACTTAAAATAGCAAAGAAGATACAAAATTTAATAGTAATTAGAATGGATTTGCAAAATAAGAAACAATAAAGAACCGATTCAGTCACCTGAAGTAGAAAACAAGCTGAATAATATTTTAAGATATTGAGTTTACAGAATTACCTCCCCTTTACTACTGACGACATTAAAACAAAAAATAATTTTACGTCTAATAAACAAAATCTAAAACTTTGCACACACAACGTTAATAAATATAATATAAGAAATAATTTAAATACATATAACAAATCATATGATAACTAGTTACGATGCTAACAAAACTTGTGGAATTAATTTAAATTTAGCAATCAACAAAACCTTCGAAAAATGTAAACCAAGGATAGTAAACCAAATAAATAAAACAGTGTGAAGTTTCGTATTTAAGGAAAATCACTTACTAAGCACAATCTAACTGGAAAATAAACTAAAGTATAATAATTATAGTCTCCGAATATATATATATATATATATATATATATATATATATATATATATATATATAACAATAATAATAATAATAATAGATATAACAATAATAATGATAATAATAATGAACATAAAAATATATACAATATATAAATATTAATAGAGTATATATAATATATAATAATAATAATAA
Source organism: Euprymna scolopes (assembly GCF_053919585.1). Classification (NCBI taxonomy): domain Eukaryota; kingdom Metazoa; phylum Mollusca; class Cephalopoda; order Sepiida; family Sepiolidae; genus Euprymna; species Euprymna scolopes. The sequence continues at coordinate 49,440,160 of NC_136491.1, forward strand.
TAAAAAAATATATATTTATATATCTATAAAAGTGGAGGTGTCTGTGTGTGTATCTGTGTGTGTGTCTGTGTACATTTCCCTTTGCAATAACTCTGTCAATTTTAAGTCTACTGACTCGAAATTTGACATATAGGGTACTGAGATTTGGGAAAATCTTTGTAATCGTTTTTCGGCCAGAAATTTGGCTGTTAAGGAGTTAACGTTCAAAGATATGACCTTTGAGAACTCTACCAAACCCCTCCGACAATTTGGAGTCTAAACACTTGAAATTTTAGTTATAGGTTCCTTGGACATGGATCTAACTTAATAATTTTATTTGAGCCCAAAACAATAAATGTTAAGGGGACATACTAGGGGTCAAATTTAAAAAAAATTGACCGTTTTTTTTGTTGCTCAAACTACACCTCCAAACACCCGGGCAACGCCGGACTGAAATGCTAGTATAATACATAACAATAATATTAATAATAGAAATAACAATAATAATGATAATAATAATAACAGTAACAATAACAATAATAATAACAATAACAACAACAGCAATATTAATAATAATAATAATAATAATAATAACAATAATAATGATAATAATAATAACAATAACAATAATGATAACAATAACAACAGCGACATTAATAATAATAATAATAACAATAATAATGATAATAATGATAACAATAACAATAACAATAATAATAACAATAACAACAACAGCAACATTAATAATAATAATAATAATAATAATAATAATAACAATAATAATGATAATAATAATAATAACAATAACAATAATAATAATAATAATAATAATAATAATAATAATAATAATAATAACAACAGCAACATTATTATTATTAATAATAATAATAATAATAATAATAATAATAATAATAATAATAATAATAATAATAATCATAATAATAATAATAACTAGAAGGACCCGTGGAAATTCCACGGTAGTTACAATCTTTTAAAACACATCAATAAGAAATTCCTTATTGTTATATTACAAAAATGAACGTATGGAAGCAAATAGAACAAATAAAGAACTTTAGTTAAAACTTTTATTGAAGGTCAATGCGATCGTAACTGATGCTGTTGATATTGTCAGGAAGTGCTGGTGATGATTGAGGTGGTGACAGGGACGTCGATCAGCTGCTTGGAGTGAGAATAGTGGTCAGTCAGCAGGTTCTGGGGAGTCAGACTGTGAATTTAAAAAAAAAACTGTGTGACATTGTTGACATCGATTTTGTGAAAGTTCTGATGACCCCCAAGTTGTTTAATATTTAAGGACATCTTGGATTACATGTATAGGTAAGGAATAGGTCTGGCTTTCCATATTTACAGAAAACTGCCATTGCATCTTGATACAGTTGAAGATTCCTAGGACTTCCTGTAAATGAAGATAGTAGAATAACTGGTACATCAGAATCGCCATCTTCATTCCTTGCTAAATGATCTATTAAGCCAGAATATTGAGCAGCTCTTGGTTAACTTTGATAACTTTTAATGGAGTTAAATAAGCAACCGTCAACTTTTACATATGCAATAGACTTTTCTATTTATTTTGAATTTTATTCAATGAAGATTTGGAAATTCACAAATATGTTTTAAGTCGAATTATTGATATAGATTTTAATTAATGCATCAAAACTTCCTGATAATATAAATAGAACACTTTGAATTTTCTGTACAAAAGTTTTTTCCATAAAAACATTGTGATCTGTTATAATATTCAGATTCTTGTGTATTACATGCATATAAAATGAAGTGTTTCTGTAAATCTTACGGAGTACAGTTAAATTTTGATTTTTCGATAATCAAAGTGATGTGAGGTAGGTTGTACCTATCAAATTTATGTCAATGTTATATAATTAAGTAAAGTTAAACAAACTGTACACTACTTTTTCATCAAATTATGAATTTTAAATATAAGGAAAGCAATTTAAAAAATTTTTTTTTCCAAAATCATATTTACATCCAAGTTAATTTTTAGATTCCATAACTGTTCCTGATTGTTTTCATAACACTTCACGGTAAACAATATTCTTAGTATATGTTACACCACGCTTTCTGCCCTGATTATCATTTCTATGTAGTTGCATTACCTTAAATTTAACACTGTGCTTAGATCGAGCTCTTGAACATGCCACATACAGTTGACCATGAGAAAATACAGGTTGTTGAAGATATATACCAACCTTATCCAAAGTTTGGCCTTGCGCTTTATTGATGGTCAGTGAATATGCTAATCGTATTGCAAACTGTATCCGATGAAATGCAAACGGAACATTTTTATCACTTGGCTTTAACTTAATTCTTGGAATGATAACTGTGGAACCTCTATTAGATCCATTAATTAAAATAGCAATGATGCTGTTTTGATGACATTCTTTTATTTTCATCCTAGTTCCATAACAAAGTCCTTGATTTATGGATAAATTTCGCAGTCACATGACTATTGTCCCTATTTTCACATTAAGTCGGTGAGGTAACATTCCAGATGGAGTTAATGTATTTATGAACTCGATAGGATAATTTTGAAGTTCAGCATCATCATCGGAGATGTAATCTGCACTTAAATATGTATATATGCCTCCGGGAAGATTATTTAGAATTTCTACATTTACTGTTAAACAATCTGTATTTTTTGGAGTCATGATGATTCTATTTTCCATTCAAATATTTCTGAGATTAGAGAAGCATTACATACCGAATCATCAGGAACATCTATGGCATCTACAGGAACGTCATTAAGACTGCTCGTTAGTGTACCATTACCAAGATGAAGGAGCCATCTAGAAAACTCCTGTTCATTTATGTTAGTTCTGACGTTTTGTGTTAGTTGTAATTGACTGAAATGATGCCACAATGGGCATCTTTTAAGACAGGTGTCTATAATAGATGTAGATGATCCATGTGGTACTACTGGCAAAATTTGCCTGAAGTCACCTCCAAGTATGAGAAATTTTCCACCAAATATTTTATCGTTACCCATTATATCTTATAAACATCTATCTATAGCAAGCAGTGCATGATTAGGTATCATAGAGGCTTCGTCTATGATGAATACCTTTACCTTTCTCAAAAAAGAAGCATGCTCTGATAAAGGAGAAACGTTACAGACACCGGTTTCTGTCAGAGGTACAGATAGTTTGAATATACTGTGGAGTGTTTTCCCTGAAGTTAGTAGCATTGCAGCAATGCCGCAGTGGCGGTTACAGTACTGCTGGAGGTGAAGTAATCATATAACATGTTGAATAAAAAGGTTTTTCCTGATCCGGCTGGGGCATCTAAATAGAAGCAATTGTTGTGTGGGGCTTCTTTTTCAGTTGCCATGAGAGCCTTGATTATAGTATTAAAGACCTCTAATTGTTCATTGTTTAACAATTCAACATTAGGTCCGTTTGTATTTCGAGTCATATTATCTATTGGAGGATCACCTGTTGGTTCAGGTAAACCCATTGCCTGGCAAGAAGACCATGCTCATTAAATATTGCTTTTATCAAATGAATAACTGGGGGATATGTATATACACTGCCCCCCGCCCTTTGCGGCCCGGGCGACAAGATCAAAGTATAGTATCTGTTCCGACAGATACTGCAAGCAAAGACCATATGTGGGGGTAACCCCACATATCTACCTTGGTCAATGTAGGGGCAACCCTTCATGCCAACAGTTTCTATCCAACTCCCATTTCCCACCCATCGGGAGCTGGTCCCCATTTCCCTCCCCCCCTCTCTCTCTCCACATTAAAAAACGGCCTTGTGCCTAATTTGCTCAGTGGGGAAGCAAATAAATACAAATTGGGGGATATGTATAATATATCCACCAGTCCACTACACTTTATCGTAAAATTCGGCTAAAACAATTGTTGACGAATTACCTCCTTTGAATCGATATCGTCTGCTTTTGACAACTGAAACGAAAACTTTATTAGGTATTAAATGCTAAAATATTTTAATACAGCTGGCTAATTGGCTATAAAGTAAGTTATTCTGAACTTTGATCTAACAGTTTAATTAAAAAAAAAAGAACTTAACATTTTCTTGTATCTTTTTTTTTATATTAAGAAAAATGTAAGCATCATGCTGAAATAATAAAAATGCCATTCTTAATAAAGGGAGAGGGGTTGACTATTCTAAACCTTCACCTAAATAACCATTTAATGAAAAAAATGTTTAAAATGTTTTTGTGTCTTTTTTATAATTTTTGTTAAATAAGAAAAATCAATAAACTTTGATAACACTATTATAAGAATCATGCTAAAAGCCGTTCTTAATATGGGGAGGGGGGTTAACTATTCTGAAACTTTACCTAACAATGTAAAAAAAAAAAAAATAAGGGAAAAATATATGTATGAACAATAAATATTTCTCCAGTTAAATAAATTATACTGTAAATCTTTAAATATTTATTTAAACCATAATTATTGAAACAGTATTTTACTGCATAAAAAAACGGTTATGGGGAGAAGGGTTAACTATTTTGAGTCTTCACCTAAATAGCGATTTAATGAAAAAAAATTTAATGGTCTTGTGTCTTTTTTTTGTATAATTTGTTTTTAAAAAAAAAAACAAAAAAAAACTTTGATACCGCTATTGTAAGAATCATGCCGAAAGCCATTCTTAATATGGGGAGGGGGTTAACTATTCTGAAACTTCACCTAACAATGTAATAAAAATAATGGAAAAAATATATGTATGAACAATAAATATTTCTTCAGTTAAATAAAATATACTGAAAATCTTGGTTATCCTGACGCTCCGCACTTCTTTATTTACATTGGAAGTGACGTCACACAAATCTTATAATACGGATGGCTACAATTGTAAAAATAATTTGTTTTATTTTTCTTTCATTTTGAGCTCCTTTTTTCTCCCGTTTGTTTTTGTTTTCTACAATTAATAAACCAGTTTACAAGTAAATTCAATCTTGGAAACTACTCGTTTGCCGTAATTTTAAACGTTATTTTCATTTTCAGCGACCTCGAAAACCTTTAAGACTGGTAATTTTAAAGGAATTTGAGGGTGGAGTAATTCTTCATATTTACTCTTTTTTTAATTGAATTGTTGTTAGGTGAAAGTACAGAATAATTACAATACACCCTCCCTTCCCCATGTTAAATAATAAGTTTCTAAATAATAGCGTTAAAAAATAGCTCGGGTCGTAAAGTGCAGGACTGCAGGAGTACCTATAAAAGGTAACGCCGGATCGGAAAAAGAGCTCAAAATGAAAATAAAATAAATTCTCCGCTCAAAATAAGAAATGGGAGAAAAAAAAAAAGTTAAATTCTCCGCTGTGTTAGTAATTAAAAACTAAAACAAATTCTCAAAATGAAAAGAAATGTTAGATTCTCCGCTCAAATACCAATATAACAAATGGGAGAGAAAAGAAAATTAAGTTCGCTAAAACAAATTATTTTTTACTTGTAAACTGGTTTATTAATTGTAGAAAACAAAAACAAACGGGAGAAAAAAGGGGCTCAAAAAGTAAAGCAAAATAAAACAAATTATTTTTACAATTGTAACCATCCGTATTATAAGATTTGTGTGACGTCACTTCCAATGTAAATAAAGAAGTGCGGAGCGCCAGAATAACCAAAATCTTTAACTAGGAAATAAATATTTCTTTAAATAAATTAAATCGTAAGAAATGAAACAAAGTGTTTTATTTCATATTAAAAAAAAATTGTTGTGTCCATTTTTTATAGTATTTAAATATGTATGCCCTGTCGGTGGGCATTAGAAGATGATGAATGCCTGTAAAAGAAGCAAAATAAAACAGACAAAACAGAAATAATAACTATGTAAACAACATGAAGCTGTATAAAGGTTACAAAATTACTCGATTCGGCATTAAATAACACGAAAAAGGATTGATATGCCGTAAAACAAAAACAAAACAGAACAAGACGTAAAATATGTTTTGACTCTGTGTTACTCAGTGTATTTGCGAATGGTGACTTTGGTGATTTATTTAATAAAGTCATTCTTGACTTTTGTAACATTTATTTATAGACATACGTTTTGTTATGTAAGACTTACTCAAAAGTAAATAAAAAAAAGATAAAGTAGCACAGAAAAAAAAACGAACTCGTAACGTTAAATGTAAAAAATATATTTATTACTGAATAAAATAGAATAAGCGTTCCGTATTCACTACAATAATAAACAGAAGACACCGTTAAAAATGTAAGTAAAATACTATACTATTTAAACTGTGGAACGATATCTTCTATGCATAATTGTATTTAAAATAATCCAGAACCATAAATAGACAGTTCATATATATTTATTTTTTGTTGTTGTTGTTCGGGAAGTTTTGGAAAATAAAAGGGGTTAATGATCTTTTTAACTAATAAAGAGAGAACAATAAAGGGAGATGATTCACATTAATTAATGTTTGCGATGATGATGACGCGTTTCATTAATTAATGTTTGCGTTGATGATGACGTGACACCGTACGGACAAGCATATTAATATATAATGATAATAATAATAATAATAATAATAATAATAATAATAATAATAATAATAATAATTATAATAATTACATAGTCGCTACACTGAACATGCTAATGTTTAAGACAAGTGGTCGACCAGGACAACAAGTCTTCGTCAGGCGGCGTAATAAAGTTTGTGTCACACTGAAGAAGTCTGGTCCTCAAATGGGAGAATTTAAGAAATACTTTTTAAAATTAAAACGTTAATATCAAGATGAAGGGGTGGGTGTAAGTGACATTTAGGCTCCAGACATTGAAAACAGAATGAAATGGCAAAACGTAAGAGAAGAAAAAATAAAAAGAAAAAAAGAAAAGAAAACAAAAAAAAAGAAGAAAAAAAGGGGAGCAGTGTTGTTATAGCGTCATAATACATGAAAAGAGGATGAACGTAGTCGAGTTATCTATGAAAGAGGGGAGGGAAAGTGTCAAAACAAGAAATCTGTTCTGAAACAAATTCTATATTGAAAAGGGAAGAAGTTAATTAAAAAGAGAGAGGGCGGACACAGATATATGTATACATAGAACTTACATCTAAAAGTATACACACATATGCATATACGCATTTATACACTAACAGACGCATAAACACAGACATACACGTGCGTACATATAAGCATCTATAAAATATATATCTATTTCAATTAATTAAGACATGAAAAATCCGTATGCATAGATTTTTAGGTACATTTTATTCAGTCTTGCTAAGAAAAAGTAATATTTACCACGATGCAATTCAAAATTAAAAGTAATGAATGAAATACTAGTAATGGTGACAAGTGATAGTAAATAATAATAATAATAATAATAATAATAATAATAATAATAGTAATAATAGTAATAATGATAATAATAATAATAATAATAGTAATAATAATAATTAATAACGATAACAATAATAACAATAATAACAATAATAATCATTACGATGATGATGATGATGATGATGATGATGATGATGGTGATGATTATAATAACAATAATAATCATTACGATGATGATGATGATGATGATGATAACTAACATATCAAGATAACTAATGATTCGGATAATATAAAAAATGAGGTATATAGTTAAATAGAAACAGGAAATGATGACGACGAAGAAGACGAAGAAGAAGAAGAAGAAGAAGAAGAAGAAGAAGAAGAGTTGAGAAATCAAGAGACAACTGCTTTACGCAATCAGAGTTATTTTTGTACGCGTTTAGTACGAACGACGGATTTTTTTTTTCTTTTTCACCGAGTTAAAACATTAATTTCAACACTTCATTAACAATGCTGGGAGAGGGTGTCAAGCACAGGATGGCCTCGCTTCTCTAAATCTCCGTTATTTTTCGATCAACTCACATTACCTCACTTCCAAATATACTTTCACATCGAAATAACAAACACAAACGTTCAATTCTAATAACCGCAAACTAGGTTTCTCAGATAGCAATTCGTAAAACAGCCTTTTCTTGAATGCAAGTAAAAGGCCACCCGACACACTCCCATATGAAGCTATGACTTGCCTTACCTTATCTAAACATTCTACAGCATATTTTTATGATGAATAAAATACAAACTCTTATCTACTTATAATACAAGCAACACTTTCTATGTTTATTTTTAGTATGTCTGTCCGTATTTTCAATGTCGTTAAGCAAATAGCTCAACTTTAACAAGACGGAACATATTGCATTAATGCTAAATAAATGATCTAAACAAATATGAGAATGTTTATATTCCATAAAAAACAAAAAAAAAACGACCAGGCTTATAGCAGTAATGTTGTGGGGCCCGTGTTAGCGTTTTATATGTAAAAAAAAAACCAAAAAACAAACAAAATAAAACAACAAACAAGCAAAAACACATTTTACTTTTACTCTATACATCCCAATAATATTATGGAGTCTGCGTCCGAGCTGGACATTTATAAAAATATGTTTTACTTTGGATTTATTCATAACAATAATATCATCTGCTTCGCTCTTGGTATTTATAAGTCTGCACCCTATACTTCTTAGATTTTGTCCATCTGTTTTTTTTTAGAGATTCGTCTCTGTGTACAATAAATGAGATCATAAAAGCAGACTATATATATATATATATATATATATATATATATATATATATATATATATGTATATATATATATGCATTAAAATCAAAGATGGTTTAAATATCACAAAATAAAATTGCGACTACTCTTCTGATTTTTTTTTTTTTTTTTAATTACATTTTCACCCCAAACAAGGCAAATTGCCACTTTGGTGTAGGGGGCTACTATCAGGGGCAACAACTACTGGGGTACTATGTAGGGATTTGGGCAGCAAGGTGTTGGTTCACGTTACACTTGAACTTCTGCACGTCAGTACTGTTGGGGAAGCAGGGACTTGGAATGGAATTCCAGAGTCTAGCGGTTCTGGGGAAGAAACTATTGGAGTAAAAAGATCTTTTACATCTAGGGATCTCTACAGTGTGGGGTGGGATTTAGCAGCCTGTCGGGTTTGTCGAGGGTGCACACGTCGTGGGGGCACAAGTGATTGCAGTTCGTCAGAGCATTCACCACTAAAATACTTGTAGAAAAGGCAGAGGGATGCAACATTTCGTCGATGGGACAGAGGCTGAAGCTTTGATGCCAGTTCAGGGCCTATCAGGTTTGCGACTCTCTTTTGAACCTTGTCAAGGAGCGAGAGACTAGTAGCAGATGCACCAGCCCAGATGTGGCAGCAATACTCCATACATGGGCGAATGGTGGCCTTATAGAGGTACAGGATACTTTCGGGTGTTAGTAGTTTTCTAGCACGGTAGAGAGAGCCCACCTTTTTTGCAGCGGCCCTGGCAATGCCTTCAATGTAATTGTTCCAACTCATGTTTCCTGTGAACGTTAGGCCAAGGAGTTTGAAAGATGGACTCTCAGATAAAGAGTCGTTGGCCATTGCTATGGGTGGTGGTTATGCAATCATGCTCATACTCTTTTTATTTTATTCTAAAGTTAATGTGTTCTTATTCTTTTTATGAGTGAAAGCGAAACAATATTCAACTATTGACATTATAATTATATGATTGTTTCTGCGTCACGAAACAGGTTGTCAACAATTGAGCATTTTAACCTGGTTAAACAGATAAACGGTAAGACTAGTAACATCTTGGAATGTGGAATATAAACTTTTTATAATATATATATATATATATATATACACACACACACACACCCACACATATATATATATATATATGAACAAATGATTAATAAAACATGTTAAAAGACATCTTGTAAAAGAGTTACAAATATATTGCTTTGAGGCTGATATCTACAGACAACCCACCTTTACAGGCCTTTACATCAAGTGGAACTCTTTTACTCCACTTAAGAGGAAGATCAATCTCATTAAAGCCCTTACCCACCGTGCACTTATGATTTGCTCGACTTCTAAGTTAGAAATGACCTACTTAGCTTTTAAACTATAACAATTCTGTTGTACTTCGAATATTATATATATATATATATATATATATATATAGTCTTTGAAGTTTTTAACATTTGAAACTATACAAAAAATTACGTTTTATCATTCGTTAAAAAAAAACATCTAGTCAGTAAGTCATTTAATCACCTGCAATCACTACATCAACTCTCTCGAATTTACTATAATACCAATTTTTTTTTTCAAGGGATCATCACTGTTTCGGGGATTTAAAAACAAAACAGTATATTACATCATGGCTCCCCAGCAGTGTTGATCAAACACCACCACCCTTAATCTTAGGAAGAAGACATGTTACAAAAATTTGATCCAATTTCCTATTCTTAATTGCAATTACTAACCTTTTCATAGTATAAAAATGAATTTCTTATATATATTGGTGATGGGATGATTTCCGTACTAAATTCTCGATTCTGATACAATTACCGATTCAGATTTTTTAAAAAAATCCCTAAATATTTCAATATAAATGGTTATTTTATTTCGATTACCAGGAAAACTCATCTTAAAAATGCATATATTTTCTTAAACGAACAAACACATTCGTGAATGAGTTGTCTGTAAATATTAGTTTTACCTGAAGATTAAATCAATTAATATTTATTATATTATCATTACTACGAGCAATAGTAGATGAAATAAAACATTAATAAAAACTATAATTAAATTAGTCTTTTTTAACATGAGATATAGGCACACATTTTTTCGATTCCGATACCGGTTCCGATACCCCCAGTATTTCATATTTTTCAGATTTCCGATTCCGATTTCGGTTAATTCCGATTAATCGTCCCAACATCAATATATATATTTATGTATATACTTTCTATCATGATATTAGATAAAATAAAGTTATATATAACGACTACTCCTCATCTTTCATTTAATATATTTGCTCCTCCTTATAGTGTTGAGCTTTTTTATCTTAATAAGCTTAGCTTTATTAAAGATTTACTCTTTGATAACACACACACACACACACACACACACATATATATATGTGTGTGTGTGTGTGTGTGTGTGTGTGTGTATGTCAGGTCATGTCATATGCTACTGATACCATGTAACCCAGTATTACCTGCCTCATTGTCGGGTCGCCAGCGACTAAACTGGTTCCCCCACCAAACAAGTCTGGTGGGGAGGGTGGCTAGTCTCCCTGATGGATTAAAAACAAGACCTTCCAAAGGGCGAATGAACCCTTTTTCAGGGTCAACGGCCAACTATCACCGTGTGTGTTTGTATGTGTGTATGTGTGTGTTGGGTTGGAGAGGGCTCCCGTAAGCCGTGGCGAAGGCAATCTTTCTAGGAGAAGCAAATCTCTGATTTAAAAAAAAAACCATAAAGCGGGAGACCAGTACTCGCATTAAGCTGGTCTGCAGTTGCTAGCTATCTTGCTCTTGCTTGTTGCTGGATCTCAACATTTTGAACCGAGAGAGAGACTTAGCTGTCGTACAATGCTAAGGCTCTGTGACATCATCTGTATATAGATACTCTCTCAGGCATTTGTCTATTAAAATGGTCCTGTTGCGATGGAAGTCATTTTTTGGGCTCATGGACTTTAAGTGTCTGAGGGAGTGGCATTCGTTTGACAAGACGTTGCAATCATCATATATATATATATATATATATATATATATATATATATATATATATATATACCAAATTGGCCAAAGGGAAAAATATTCCCAATTCGCATTTAGGTAAAAATGCACTTTCCTATAAATAATTGAGTTCATTCAAAACATATCGTAAAAACAAGAAATAAAATAACATCTACGTAAATCGCGAGGTGATCCAGTGGTAAGAGTTCAGAATTCCTACCATGACGTCCCGATTTCGAGTCTCGCTAGATTCAGTCACTCCGATAAGTCGTAGACGACGGAACACGTGTCAGTGGATAATTATATATTAAAAACAATAAATATGACGCTCCCCATTTGGGAGTTCCAAATTATTCAAAGGGAAAATTATTCCCAACTCGCATTTAGGTAAACATGCACATTCGTATAAATAATTGAATTCATTCAAAAAGTATCGCAAAAACAAATAAAATAACATCTATCTATCTATCTATCTATCTATATATATATATATATATATATATATATATACATATATGTGTGTGTTATTATTTTTACTTTGGCTTATCCTAAACACTTCACATTCCTACTTAGATGTTTGTTCACATTACATTTAAATCTCTCGAGAAAAGCATCAACCTATTATTCTCAGCTATAGATAAAATGTTTTATATTTTTCCTCGGCGGCGTGTATCAATTATTATACACATATGTCTATAACAGGGGTAGTCTTCGCTTTTTGAAATATCTTACACAAATGAAAAAATACATTAAAATCGGAAACAGAACTTCCAATAATTGAAAACTGGAAAGAAGTATACTTTAAAATATGATCTCCTGCATCAGAGAGAGAGAGAGAGAGAGAGAGAGAGAGAGAGAGAGAGAGAGAGAGAGAGAGAGAGAGAGAGAGTATATTTGAGACCTGCACTATTCAATTAGCATTATGAGTCTACACAACTCTCGTTTGTTTTGGGGAGAGACAGCGATTTTTTTTCGTGCCTGTTCAGTTTCAGTGTCTCGTTGCAAATAGGAAGTATTTTATCCGGAAATCCGGTGGTTTTATCATTTGCGTTCGTTAAGTTTAAACTTTCCTTGATTTTTAATCTATCATTCATACTCAAAAAAGACCAATTTCTATTTGAAGATATTTATAAAATGAGATATATTTGTTATTCACAGTATATTAACCATATTTTATCCACATTGTGCGATTATCATGTTTATAACTCCTCGTGCACTCAAACCTTCCCTATAGACATTTAATCATGATTACGTTTTGTAAATTTGTAATTGAACACTTTAATCACTGAACTTCGGCGGATTGCTCTCGCTGCGGACGTTCCTTGCATCAAAACTATCTCGTATCAGTTAACAAAATTCTTCCGCAGATGTTGAACTCACGACTACAACAAAATGATATTTACTTCCATCCAATAGTAGGAAGACTCAAGGACGGGGAGTAGGATTAAAAGCTAATGCTGCAATATTTTTGACTCATGATGGGGGGGGGGGTAAATATTTGATTGCTCCCCACCAGAGCAGTGTATGACACAAGGTCATGAAAGTGGGAGATAGGCAAGCTCCCCTAAAGAAGGGACACTCTTCCATCCATATAAATTGTCTGGGCAACCGTCGGCATTCCCCGGTTGGGGCGTCTCAGGCGACAAGCAATAAACTTGTCCCACCCGACATCTGGGTAACAAGGCTGGGAGTGTGGACCTCCTGGGTGATACCCAAGCGGTGTACCTCAGTTCGACAGGTGCTAGTCCGGTTCCCGACCCCTCACCTGTGCTACACTGGCTGTTCATTTTTTAACACCTAGTTTTTACTATTACAAACAACTGCAACAATGGTGTCATCGAGGACTATGGAATTCTTCTTTGACTTAACTGCATTAATCAATGAATGAAATCTATGCTTCAAACCCATGTTTGATTGTTTGTATTGTTTTTTGACTAAAAAAATTATTTTTCAAAGACCTTAGACTTGATGTGATGTGAAAAAATTCACACCCATCGTAGGCAATGTGTGTGAAAATACCATTGCAGCCAAAGGGTTAAAACTGATTATCAGTAAACACTTTTACCCAAGGCAGAACGAGTTCGAATCTTAGGAGCCTTAAACTTACTATGGATTAAACAAAGGGTGGCTTCCGGAATGTTGTACAGATTCCTAATTGCAACGAAAGACACCTGAACAAGTTCGGAGGTCATATCGGTCGAAACGTTATGAAAATAGCATCCATGAACAGAACAGTATTAGGATTAATCCATATCATATCAAAAATTACTGGTAGTTTGAATATTGGTATGATTTAACAGCTAAGAAACGGACCGTTTGTCCAGCGGCGCCTAATGCGATCGGTAATAAATTAACATTACTCCCGAAGTAGAAGGTAATGCATGGATGGATATATCTCTATCAGTCTGACTCAAACTATACCTCATTCCGATCAGAGAAGCACACTGGTCGGAACAACTTTGTCACCATTGTGCCAAGTACTTCAACCTCGGCTTGTATGAACCAATCAGTAAAGAAGTCACTTTCAAAATGTCCGATAATAGAAATGTAAACGGCATGGGACGATGAACAAATAATAAAATAGTAATCAACTTTAAAATACAAGAAAACGTTTTTAATGTGTTTTTTGTTTTTCTTTTGTTTTATGTACTCCAAACACGGCATATTGCCAATTAACGGGCTACTATGTAAGGTCATGCCTAAAAGGGAAGTAAGTAGTTAATTGAGCAGCGAGATATCTGTTGGCATTACGTTCATTTTTTTTTTGCATATTAGTGCAGTCAGGGAAACAGGAAAAAAAGCGATGCAATTCAAAAATCTAGCAGTTCAAAAGAAGAAAACAAAGTAGAAAGATTTTTGATATGTACATTGCAAGAGTTTTATTTTAATGCTTGTAAAGTTAGATGGAAGTATTTACGTCAAGGGAATACAAGTGCTACGAAATCTATAGAAAACATTCTATTTTTTTTTTTTTTTGAAAACAGCTGAAATATTAAGAAAAACTCTTAAATACGGAGACTAATACACATGAGCCACGAGCGGGCCAGATACACTACTGCAGAAACAAAGCATGAAGAAGCATTACATAGAACCAAGAACATTGAGGCTGCATATCTATGTTCTCTATCACCTCACACGTCCCCTTCTATTGCTCCATCACGCCACCCCCAAAAGAGTGATGCCAAATAGTCGAGAAGGGTCAAGGAGGATGGAAAGACCGAGGAGAGAGCGCTGACCAGACCACCGCTGGACAAGTGCGAAGAGAACTGGAACCTTTGGGAGACTTTTTTTACACATGAATCACCGCTTATCAAGACCCGGAGGCCACGCGAGGATAAAGGTTAATGCATATACATCAGTCAATGTGATTATAGCGTAGTAAACATAAGTAGTGGGAATTTTGTAAATTGGATTACTTAGGGGAACGGTTCATCAAGAACTTGGTTACGTTGGACTTGAAGACAATCAGATTGTAGTCAGCTGGAAAGCAAGCAATCGGAAGAAAGTTCCACAGGCGTGCAGTTCTAAGAAAGAAGCTTTGTTCATGAAATCTGTATTTAGGTTTAGGCACAGATAAAGAGTGTGGGAAATTATTGATAGTGGTTTTGGCTAGATGAGTGTTTTTCGTGTAAGTTTGGAGAGGGGGGACTATAGATTGAAGCTCAGATGAGCACTTGCCATGGAAATAGCAATAAAGCAGAGGGAGGCTCGCAACGTCTCTTCTGTGGGAAAGAGGTTGCAGGGAAGAGAAAAGGACATTCCGCACTAAGCTACGGTTTCTGTTTGGAACACTGTCAAGGCAGGATAAGCTGCTTCTAGCAGCTCTTGCCCAGATGTAGCAACAGTACTCCATCATTGGCCGTACCTGGCTTAAAGTATTTGTAACACAGCATCAATTTGCTCTGATTTTTGGAGGAAATATGAGAACACTAGCAGGCAGATCCGACGTTGTTCAGGACAGAACGATGAATGTTCCATCTCTCATACTTTTATTGTCATTGAAATTCGTGAAATCGCTCATTTTTTAATCAAATCGATTGATTGCCTACTCTAGTCAGGAACCCTCCCTCTGGCACTATACCAGGATGAAAACATCACATGTCTCCGTGCAGTGACTTAGTTCACAATACATTGTGGTCTACATTGCACTGTAGATAATTTACTGTTGATTTTTATAAAATTATATGCAAATAATGGCTCACTGTGCTTCAATTGTACTCTAAACAGAAACATTCATGTCGAACGCGCTCCTGTCATATCAAAGAACCAACTGTTGATTTTATGAAATAACTTTTCATAATCACTTACACGAACAAAAGTCAAGTATCATGCTTTAATTTTGCTCTCAATGCATTCATTTCAAACGCGCTCCTGTTTATAAAAGAATCTACAGTTGGTTTTATAAACTGGCCCTCTCTGCTTGGGCAATGATAAAACTTCTCAACTACACTTGTAGTGTTAGGTTGTATAAAAGTGTTAACTTTAGTCGAAATCGGATTTCTCTCTTTCATCGGATTTCTCCGATTATCGATTTTCGATACTTCTTAGACGCATTCAGCCGTTTCCGAGTCTATACGAAACAAACTCTAACACACAAACATATACAAGCACAGAGAGATGAAAGTTCCTTTTATATAATAGTAGCGATAACCGAGATGGTTTTTAAAAATGTATGCATGAAAAAAACAGAATTTAAAGAATTTTCAAACACATTGCCATTGACCGCTTGCCAAAGCCGTTACGAAGAAGATGCGCTCTCCCGCTAGAAAGCTACTTACGCCTAAAAGTATCCTGTACTTCTATAACGTAAGAATTCGCCTATGTATGGAGTATTGTTCTCACATTTGGGCTGGTGCATCTGCAACTAGTCTCTCACTCTCGGACAGGGTTTGAAAGAGAGTTGCCAACCAGATAGATTTTGAACTATCATCTAAGCTTCAACCTCTGTCCCATCGATGAAATGCCGCATCCCTCTGCCTGTTCTATAAGTATTTTAATGGTGAATGCGCTGACGAACTACAACACTTGTACCACCTCGACGTAAATATCCCCGCCAAACCCTACAAGCAGCAAAATCCCACCCCTTCACAGTAGAGATCTTTAGATGTAAAAAAGCCTTCTACTCACATAGTTTCTTCCCCGGAGCTGCTAGACTTTGGAACTCCCTTCTGGGTTCTTGCTTTACTAACTGTACTGACATGCAGAAGTTCAAGTGTAATGTGAACGGAGATCTTGCTGCTCATCTCTCTTCATAATACGGGTGCTACCAGATCAGATTGTCTGATAATATTGGCTTCCTGAGACGAAATGCACCTAATGCGTATTGTTTTTCTACTTCCTTTTGCAAAACTTAATAATGCTCTGCAAAACCAAAAAACAAAAACAATAATCCATCTTTTCCAACCTTTTTCTTTCTTCCCATTAAGCCATTAATATAATAACCCTTTTTCTCTCTCTTCCTATTACAAAACTCATTCATGTTCTGCAAGGCAGGAAACAAAAATTATAAAATCCACTATAAAGCAACCAAACCAAACACTACAAACTCGCGATTGAAGATACAAAAAGCTTAAAGAATAAAATCCTTCTACAAAATAACTGGATGCAACATGAATACTATTTCCCAAATAATTATTAAATTACCTGAAAAGGGTTGATATGTTGTAAAACAACCAAACCAAATCAAACCCTTCATAATATCCATGCACTTTATGTTCCCGATAGTAGCTCCTTACTTCAAAGTGGCATGATGCCTTGTTTGGGGTGAAAATGTAAAAAAAATACAACATTCTCAATACTTTCCCTTTTATCTCAATATTAAATAAACACATTGCAAAAAGAAAATCATGACGTTGTTCTGATCATCTGCATTATTTTTTTGATGCGAATTAGTAATTCTCCAAGTCTTTTCTGTTGCTAGCAGTGAAACATTCTGACCTTTAACGTGCACTAAAAGCAGAACTTTATCGGCATCAGGTCGAGGAGAGGAGTCGTTTACTTCAAATGTATCATTCTGAGATAAACGTTTTCTTCTCTAAATTATGCGTTCAAATAATGAATAAAACTCGATTTCAACGTCCTGTATTTCAAGGTTTCACCATTAAAAACAATTTAGCATTTCAAGGATTAAAAGAAACTTTCCATTTATGCGATGTTTAAAGAAAACCAATAACGCAGTCGTGGCATCAAAATTTAAAAGACATCGTAATGCGATTTCAAAAATGTTTAGAGGTATCGTGGCAAGGCAGTCCTATTCCTAAAAATGTAGAAATTAATGAATAAACATTCATTATATATATATATATATATATATATATATATATATATATATATATATATATATATATATATATATATATATATACGTTTATTTATTACCTTATTTTTCTCTTAAGTTACATTATTGTTTCGGCTACACGGCCGATTTTTGGCCGTCATGTAGCTTCCTCAGACTTTGCAGAAATTTTCGTTTATGGTGGAATGAAAGAGTGAATGATGCCAGGGGAGGGTTGTGAGAGAAAAGCGGAAAAAGAGGAAGGGAAAAAGGCGGTGAGGTGGGAGGAGATGCTTGGTATGTCGGTAATGTTTTAGTTTTGGAGTTTAAGGACATTAGGTGGTTGTGGGGTGTCTGGGAAGTTCATCTCTGGTGTTGCTGAGGACATAGGGGTACATGGAGGGGGAGGGAGATATATATGCGTGGGGATGCAAGTATGTCTGAATCAATATATGCATGTAGGCCCATGTATACGCCTGCATGGGTATATGGGTGTCGATGCGCGGGTGTCTGTATATGTGTGCATCCATGCTTACGCGCACATACTCAATTTAACACCTTAAGGAAAATTTGGGGTCAGCGGGAGCTGCGCGGGTGTATATGCATGCATGTACGCACAAGTGCATGTATTTACATGCGATGGCGGATGTGTATGTGTACAGATGAGCGTTTTTGACCTTTAACGTACACTAAAAGCAGTTTCCAAACTATTGACGGTTGTCATTTTAATTTTGTCGCTCAACATGCAGAGTGATCCGCTTTTAAAAATGTCAACCATGAAATCGTTAATAACATTTCCAATATTTTCTGCAATCTAACGATATTTGGTACAAATCAATTCAATATATATGGAATTATTCAAGTTTCAGTTATGAATGTTCAAGGCTCTTAGTCTTATTGTAGTTTAATTAATGAATGGACACTTTGGTGGTTGTCTCATCAGTGCGCTACGGTTCTGGTGATGATATCTGTAACAAATAAAAAAAAGAAATTAAAGAATCATTCCGTGCGTTGGAAAATAAACACAGATTCTTCCAATTCCGATACAGACTCCAATATTTTAAAAAACTCCGGTGCTTTCAATTCCCGATTCCAATTAATCGTAGAACTAAAACTAAAATGCTACTTTAAGGTCAAATACTAGCCAACTGCAAGTGGTAGACAGAAAACAACAATTCACTCCTCTTTGCCAGAAACATTGCTCATAGAATGTGGGGACTAAAGGACAAAATAAAGGAAGCAAGTGTTACGAGGCTATGATTATAAACTCAGGGTTCACTTTCAGTTTTAGTATTGTAAGAGACTATTGAAAATGAATTTAAACCACCGCGTTACACGTGACGATGGACATAACCTTTTGGACAGCATCTAAAATAAAGCATGTCCATTGAAGCTGCGCGTGACAGACCAACATACATTTTTTATCAACTTGAACTGAGAAAAAACTAGTAAACAAAAAAAAATGACGGACAATATAACTTATAATGTTTTATGGACGCGCTTGAAGATTTAAATAAGAAAGAAATACGATAAAAAAAAACATTTTAAGAAAGAATTGTGCACCTTCGAACATTGGATCTTTGGAATAATTTACCAGGCAAAACGGCAAGACGAAATAGTTGGATAACGAATCGTTGGAGAAAAACGATCCGGATCTAAAAGGAAAAGGATTTATGTGAACCTGACAAGACTGAGTGCGAACGGCGTAGGTGTCTCCGCCGCGGGGAATTATTGCATAGGAATTCCCGCTTCTCCTATGCGCTTCTCGCCTTGGCAGTTTTCCACGGCCTACGAAATCACCGACTGAAATCTAACCTACAAGACACGTTATCTCGATTGATCCATCTATCTTGCTATGGTTGTAGCCGCGAATTCTTGATCGCAAGATAATGTCTAGGATAATTCATACGTACACAAGCGCATCTTGCGCACGCAGACGCGCACACGCACATATGTACACACACACACACACACACACACACACACACACACACACGCATACATACACATATACTTTACCACAGTACCTGTCATGCATTCATCTGTGTGTACATACATGGGGACACTCATAACACCATTTATTCTGGATTCATAAATAACCTAGCAGGGATATTAGGCATTGCCCGATGTCCTGGATAATAAAATAGAGTATTAAGACAGTTACTACAAAATCTTTCTTCTCAAATATCAGACACTTTTTGTCGGCATGAGATATTGTCTCGCTGGATCTTAACGGATGCACCTTCACCAGTATTACATCCCCTTTCAGGAGGGGAGGGGGTTTACGCGTGTTTCCCAACTATTTCTCCACAGAGTGTACCGTTTAGAAAATAGTTCTTCTACGTTAAACTATAGTTTTGTTTAACCTTGCTTCAATGTGAAACAAGTGAATATATATTTTTCTCTCTCTCTCTCTGTTTCTGTTTGTTCGTCCCCTCTTTCTCTGGCCAAGATCATCTCTTGCTTTAAAACTGCGAGAATCTTTATTAGCGTCAAACGTTATCCAAACTAGAAAAATCGATAAATAGACAAACATGAAGAAAACAGCCAAGCTTTTGACAAAAATGGTTTATCGGCATAACAGCAGCCGAATAGCGTAACGGTTAGAAGCGCCACACTGTCGTTTGGGTTGTCGAATTTCGATCTTAGCTTGAGGTAGTTGCTTGTCTAGCCGCGCCGATGAGCTGTGATACAGCGAAACAGTACTGCATGCGGATGACCATAATCATCCTTATCTTGGGTTGATAAACAAAATGCCGTTAGCGTATAAAGCGATGCTCTTTGTGTAAATAAATGGAGCTTAGGCATTTGGACGATGTCAAAAAACTGTTAATTCATTACCCGGCATATCAGTAACAAATAGCGTAACGGTTAGAAACGGTGACTGTTGTTTGGGAGGTCGAGTTTCGGCTTGAGGTAGTTGCTTGTCTAGCTGCACGAATGAGCTGAGATACTGCGAAACAGTACTGTATGTGGGTGACTATATATATATATATATATATATATATATATATATTTATATAAAATGGGTTAATAAATTCCAACGAAAGAAAGATGTATATTTTAATAAGGGAGTAGTCACCAACAATGTGTATTTTTTAAAATTATTTCATTATTCCGTGTCTTGGTTTTTCATTGAGAATTATGTTTGGATCATTGTAATAATGTTTTTAAGTCATTGAAATCGTTTACGCGCGTTTCAGACGGTCTGTGATGCGTTCTCGTCAGAAATTATTTTCAAATGTGTAAAATGGCGATTTTCGTAGTTAATTTGAAGTTTTTCCAAGGGGTGGAGGCTTGTAAGTGTTTATTATTCATTGGTATGCTGAATTTTTATTGCTTTTTTATTTGGCTTGTCCAGGGAGACGTTGACCTCGCTGTAGTCGCTATCTTTTTCTGCTAATCTTTTTTTCTTTTCCTTGAGGGTGAGGTAGGGTGTATGCGTGTGTGTGTGTTTGTGTGTGTACGTGTGTTTATGTGTGTGTATATGCGCGTGTGTGTGCGTGTGTGTGTTTGCTTTTATTTGTTTGGGAATGTGTATATTGTCTTATAGTATTTTGGGGTTATTTGCTTCCTTAGGAAGGCGGCTTTGGTCCGAGGTCGTTACTAATGTGTATGTGTGGGGAGGGGGGACTGGCTCTTCTGAAATAAGGGTAGGGGTGGTTGCATTCTATTTTGATATTTATTTTTTGGATTCTTGGATTTTAGTATTGTTATTTTTCGTTTTAGTCTTATATTATGTTTGTTTAGAAAGAGGGGTGTATTTAAAATAGGGGATTTTTTAATGTTTCTATTTATTTGTCTCCCCATGTGGGTATGGCCAAACCCAGGATCGGTTCCTAGTGTGGGGAAGATTTTGTTCCCCAGAGGGGGGCATTGGAGGGGGTATAGGTATGGGAGGGGGATGATAGAAGGGATGATAGTCGTTTCAGTCATGAGGGGGTTCTCCTCCACTGACTGAGGAGGGAGCGAGGTGTTGGAACAGATATTATACTATGGTTCTAGGTGTCTCGTAGTGTTGTTGGTTTCGAGGTTAAGTAGGGTTGGTATTGTTCAGTGTGTTGTATTAGAGATAGGGGTGTTATGTCTGTGTGTGGTTGTATGCGCGCCCGTGTGTGTGTTTTAATGTGTCGGTTATGATTTATGTGTGGGTGTGTATATGTGTATGTGTATGGGTGTGCATGCGAGTGTACCTTGCATTTCATGTTTTTGTGTGATGGTATTAGGTTTTGTTCAGTTCAGGAGTGAATCTGGTGATGAAGTTTTTTTCCTGTGTAAGTAAATAAAAATAATCGTCTGTTTGGAAGATTGACATTATTTTGAAGCTGTTTCCACTGCGTGTGTGTACGTGTTTTGAAACATAGAGGTGTCTGTTATCTGCAATTTTAATGTTGCTCTTATGTAAGGCCACTCTATTACTGAATTTTTTGGTGGCGCCTATGTAGGATTTGTTGCATGTTGTGCATCTTAGTGCATATACTACATTTCTGGAGGTGCAATTTAGATCCTTTTTATTTTGAAGGTTTGTGCTGGGTTTTTGAATGTGTATGTGTTACCTTCTATTATTATGTCATATACTCCACATCGCGGTTTGTTGCAACAAAATGCAATCGTGTCACGCTGATCTAATGGTTATCATGCTTGATTTATTGTTTTAGGTTTCGGTTTCGATCTCAACTCGAGTATATTTTCTGTATTTTTACTTAGGAGAAGTGAACGGTTTAGATAAAAGCATAATGCTCGCGTCCATATGTCTCAGTTTCAGTATTAATTAAAATATAGTATTATGCGTATTTTACGACCGGGCAAAGCCGGGCGGCCTGCTAGTATATATATATATATATATATGTATATATATAACATTATTATTAACTTCCATATGCATGCACTGGCATAACTATTTGAGGCTTTTAAAACCGTACATGTCTTACACTTGTTCTTCTATGGTGTATAATAAATCAGTCCTTTAAAGCCTACGTTAAAA